>NC_142517.1:134124166-134485000 GCF_057876585.1 Rhinolophus sinicus | reverse complement strand
AATATTCTCTCCCTAACCAATCCACCCATTGCTGTCATCCAATATGTAAATATAATTATTTGTAATGACTTAGTGATTTATCCTCCCCCATTTTTTAAATATTTTTAATTATTATTACAGTATAATATACATATAGTGAAAAATCTTTTTTAGTGTAAAATTTTGCAAATTTTGACGAACACACCATGTTGCATAATCACCACAACAGCCACCTAAATTCCCCTATACTCCTTTACAGTCAAACTCACAACTGCTCCATCCTCTAGTAGCCACTAGTGTGTTTTATGTCTCTATAATTTTATCCTTTTTCAGAATGTCACAGAAAAAGAATCATGTAATATGCAGACTACTGAGTCAGGCTTCTTTCCGTTATCAGAATGCATTGATATTAATCATTGGTGCTGTGTATATTAACAGTACAATTATTTTTATTGTTTTGTGTCATTCCATTATAAAGATGTACCACCATTTATTTTTTTAACTAATTTACCAGTTGACAAACATCTAGATTACTTCCAGTTTTATAACTCTTCATTGCTACTATATACATTAATTTTTGTAAATTGTCCTTGCATCCTGCAACCTTGCTCAACTCTGTTCTAATAGCTTTTTTAAAAAGATTTTTCTATATGCATAATCATGCTATGTGTTCATGAAGGAAATTTGTCTGTAGTTTTGTTTTCTTATGACATATATAAACCAGTGCACCTATAAATGTATATTCTCCCTTACTCAAGCTGTGGCATATTGTATTTTTCACCATTCTTTATTAAAAACAAAACAAAATAAAACTTAAAATATAACCTAAAAATCACTCCTCCTAGTTGTATATAGAGATTTTTTTTTCCTTTGAATGTAGGTCCTCCAATCATGAGATGCACATCATTTATTTAATCTTCCCTTGATGGACATTTATGTTGTCCCCAGTCTTTTGTTATTATATAGAGAGCTGCAATGTGCATGTATCTTTTTATATTTTTATCAGTACAACTTCGGAGCATATTTCTAAAAGTGGATATCTGGACAAACTGTATGTGTGCTTTTATTAGTTATTGTTATATTATTCTCTATAGTGGTTATAATATTTTACATTCTAATTAAAACTATATTCGAGTTTTGGTTTCAGAGAATCTCCAAGAGAACATTCTATTACATCTATACAATTTTGTCAGTTTAATAGATGACAAATTATATCTCTATGTAGTTTTAAATTATTTTATTAGTATAATATAGACACAGGTAGGTATACAATCTTAAATGCACAATGCATCAATCTATCAGATTATCTAAGCACCACTAAATGGTACTATAGAATATTCTAAAAATTCTAAAAAGCATTCTTTCCTGTGTCCCATTTCTCCAGAGATAACCTCTATTTTGACCTGTGTTTGCTACTTGGACATTCTGTTTTATGAAATTCCTGTGCAAGTCTTTTGCCTTTTATTTTGTTGTTGCTCTTTCGATGAACAGAAGTTCTTAGTTTGTGTGATATCCACATTATGAATACTTTTCTTTAGTGCTTTAGAAATCTTTGTCTAATTAAAGGCCACAAAAGCATGCTCACAAGTTTTCTCCAGGAAGTTTTATTGTTGTAGTTTACATTTGGAGAAACTTTCTGTATTATCAATATTGCTTCTCTCAATCCATGGACAAGATATATCTCTCCATCTATTTCTGACTTTTTAAATTTTTACCAGCAATATTTTATAGGTTTCAGAATAGAGGTCTTACATTCTTTTATGATATTTATTTTTTGATGTTTGACTCTGTATTATTATAAACTATATTTTAAAAAAATAGTTTCTGATAGTTTATTGCTAGTGTACAGTAAGACAATTGATCTTTGCATTTTGATCTTGTGTTCAGCAGACTTGATCAATTCTTAAGTGTGTTTGTTTGCTACATTTGTTGGTCTGTTTTTATATAAATTTTATTGGGGACTATTGGGAAACTGTGTGTTTCTCCAGGGCCCATCAGCTCCAAGTCGTTGTCCTTCAGTCTAGTTGTGGAGGGTGCAACTCACTGGCCCATGTGGGAATCGAACCGGCAGCCCTGTTGTTCAGTGCTCGCACTCTAATCAACAGAGCCATCTGGCTGCCTCTGTTGATCTTGAGACATGGAATTTATAGAGACTGAAATATGTTGCAACCATTACTATCTACCATAATAATTTTTCTTCATTGGGGTTTAAACATATGTTTTCTAAATGTATTATAAAGAAAATTTGTTTTTATAATCTCTTCCTTCATAATTACATTATTACCTAGTAATTAACCTATTAATTTTTAATATGATATCACTTATACTGATACTTTATTGCTGATTATTTTTAATGAAGGCTATAGAAAATGCTGTATCCATATGTCATTCCTTCAAGAGAAATAAGTAGAAAGAACAAATCATGAATACAGAATCTAAAAAGTGTTGGATAATTCATGACCCTCATCTTATTTTAATTGCACATTACACACTATATGATACTCACTTCAGCTTAAATCAAGATGAACATTTTAACAAATGAAAAGGAGCTATCGTAGCAAAATCTCATTTTATACATCAATAATTTTAGAAGTGTCATCTGGTTAGACTTGCAGAGTGAACAACAATTATGGCCCAAGTTTTCAATTTCTGTATAACATCCATAATTCTCCACATATTAACATTTTGAATCTATCAGAATCCTAGCATTCTTGTCACCTGTTTATGACACTTTTCTTTAAAATTAGAATAGGTGCATGGCACACTTTTTTTTTTTTAATTATAATTTGAAAAATTGTTAAATGCACAAGAAAGGGGAAGAGCTGCTTATTGTATCAGTATGCAAATCCACCACCAAAGATTAAGCATTTTCTTCACTATCAGGAGTTCCTTTCATCAAGCTCTTATAAGGCCCTCTTTACAGTCTGGGCCTGGGACTTCTGAGCTCTTAAGCAGTTGGAGATTCAGGATTATCCTCCAAGTGTATAATCAACAGTAACATAGGGTAATCCTGAGAGATGACATAAGTACCTTCGGAAATTTATTCAATTACTCACTCAATTCTTCATTAAAAAAAAAAAAAATTATATATATATATATATATATATATATATATATATATATATATATAATATTATATTTATAAAAATATGTATTATATTTTTGTTGTTATTCTAATGGAAGGCAGGAATTCAGCCACTCAAGAAATGTCATCAATTTATTAAGTAACATCATTATCTTAATATACAGGTGTTTATTTATTTATTTTTTTTAAATAGAGTATTTTATCAGACTTGTTTTTCAATGAAGATAGGTAGTAACTAAGGTTAGAGATGGTCTCTACTATTGGGTTGGTACAAAAGCAATCGTGGGTTTTGCAATTTTTTAACCTTTTAAACCACAATTACTTTTGCACCAACCTAATAATTTTCTCTCAACAGTGAAATGGTTTCTTTCCTTATATAATGTGTGATGGGCTAAATTATGTAAGATGCTTTCATAAATGTGAATGTTAATTTCTTAAGCATTTCTTGAACCAAAATCTTTAAATATTAAAGCAGATTTTGAAGACAAATTAGAATATTGATTAAACATTTATTAAGTAAATTCAATATTATTTTAAAAATTGATTTGTACTAATCCTCAGCAATATTTTTTTTCTTTTTCCTTATTTTTCTCTACTCTACTTCCTAGACTAATTCAATTTCATCCCTCAAAACTCAGAAATAGAAGCCAGTAAGTCAAGAGATGTCTTTATATCTTACACTGAATATGCTTTTACATTGGATTCCTGTAAATAAGTGTCAATGATAGTAAATGAAATAGGCATCTGTTGAGTATAGCCACCATGGGTCAACCATGAGAATGGTGGCTTTTCTGTCCAGTTCCCTATGGCCTGGCTTTCACTTAGAAGGCTATGAAGTATGAATTAACTTAGAGAATGTGGGAGGAGGGGAGAAGACCCTGCCTGTTAGCAGACTGATTGATAAAAGAGGAATTCTGACACCACTTATGGAAGACTTTGAAGAAGTGTCAACATCCAGTAGCGTGGTGTTATAGGCACAAAATGTTAAAGATATTTTTGTTGTTGTTCTAATGAAAGGCAGGAATTCAGCCATTCATGAAATGTCATCAATTTATTAAGTAAAATCACTGTCTTAATATAGGTGCATTTTAAAACTTTTTAAACACAGAATATTTTATCAGAAGTTTGATGTTGCTAAGACGTTGATATTATGCTTCTGCTTGTATGGTGTCTGACACTTAAGTTCGCGAACTCATCCTAGAAAAAATGCTACATACCTCATTGCTGAATATCACTATGGTCACCTTTGAAGTACTCCCCTTGGGAGGTTGTGCACTGATGCCAGTGCCTAATCTACCCTTCAAAGCAATTTTGGAACTCTTTTTCTGGAATGGCCATCAGAGCTGTCATTGTATTACCCTTGATGTCCTGAATATCATCAAAATGTCTTCCTTTCAATATTTCCTTTATCTCTGGGTAAAGAAAGAAGTAATTGGGGGCCAGATCAGGTGAGGAGGGAGGGTTTCCAATACAGTTATTTGTTTACTGACTAAAAACTACTTCACAAACAGTGCCATGTGAGCTGTTGCAATGTCATGATGCACGAGCCATGAATTGATGGCTAAAAGTTCAGGTCGTTCGCATACAACTTTTTCATGCAGCCTTTTCAGTACTTCCAAATAGTAAACTTGGTTAACTATTTGTCCAGTTGGCACAAATTCATAATGAATAATCCCTCTGATATCAAAAAAGTTTAGCAACATCGTTTTGACTCTTCCCCTCCCCCCTTTTTCTGCCTCCCCTCTACTCCGGTTCAAGCCGTTGTTTCTCAGTCTAGTTGTGTAGGACACAGCTCCCATGTCCATGTTGATATTCTGAGCCTTGCTCTCCCCAAGGCTGAGGCAGTCAGTCACCAGTCATCGGTCAGCAGCTCGCAGCAGCTCATGGCAGCTCTCGCCAGCTGCCGGCCCATCGTGCTGGCTGCTGGCCACTCACGCTGGCTGCCAGCCACTCGCGCTAGCCACTGTGTGTTCATGGCAGTCCACGGCAGCTCACCATGGTTGCCGGACACTCATGCTGGCTGCTAGCCACATATGCTGGCCACTAGCTGCTCATGGCAGCACATTGTAGCTCACAGCAGCACACAGCAGCCCCCAGCAGCACTCAGCAGCCCACAGCAGCTCACACCAACCTCCAGCTGCTCACGGCAGCCCAGCTCCAGGGAGAACTGGTGTTCACAGTCTTAGCTGTAGAGGGTACAGCTCACTGGCCCCTGTGGGAATTGAACAGGTGACCTTGGCATTTAGAGCACGGTGCTCCAAACACCTGAGCCACCGGGCAGGCCCAGCAACATTGTTTTGACTCTTGCTTTGGACTGATGGAACATTTTTGGTCGTGGAGAATTGGCTGACTTCCATTGTGCACTTTGGCATTATGTTTCAGGGTCCTATTGGTACACCCATGTTTTATCACCAGTGATAACATGGCCCAAAACATTGTCCTGCCTTTCCAAAAGGTCTTGGCAAACTTCGATTCTCCTTTGCTTTTGTTCATGGTAACAAATGGAAAGCTCCTCCAGAACCATTTTTACACAAATATTTATCAGATTTTCAGTTAAGATTTTTCTGTTTCTCTACCAATGTTTACTTGATCTGCTATGCATCTCACAGTCAGTCAATGATGTTGACGTGAAATTTGATGAATTTTTGCAAAGTTTTCATCAGTTATACTCAGTACTGACCACCCTGACCTCTCTTCATCAGTGTTGTGTTCTCTCACCTCAGGAAAACATTTAATCCATTTGTACACTGACATTTTCTTCATGACATTATCCCCATAAACTTTGTCTAACATGTCCCTGATTTCATTTCTACCCTTGTTTAACAAGTTTAACAAGAAATTTAATGTTTGCTCATTGCTCTAATTCTTGTGATGGCACACAAAAACACGCAACAATAATGAACACCACTCAGCAAGACACCGCCATACGTTGACACAAACACAGCTGTGAGACACTGATATACCACGGTTATGAAACCTTAGTGAACTGTACAGTATGCCAATGTAAGTGCACAGTGGCAAATTTGTGAACTTAATTGTCAGACTGTGTGTGTGTGTGTGTGTGTGTGTATGTGCATTTCTCATAAGAAAAAATATCCTGAGATTCTGTGAACAAGATTGAATGATCTATATAAAAAGCTTATAGAATTCATACATTAATGCAATTAAAAAGTGGAGAAAATAAACAAATAAAAACTTCCCCAAAACTTAACTAAGCATAAATAAGAAACAAGAATATCTGTGAGAAATCAAATTGTAAGTCAGACATATATCATACATACAAAACTATTAAAACTTCCCTTTCTCTGTCTCTCTATGAAATAAAAAGAAATGTTAATTAAAAACTGATTTTTTTTATTTTATGAATTTAATTTTGACAACTTTTGAGAACAGTTTTTTCCGTCAAAAACACATTTTATACTGAGCCTAGTTAGAAATTAATTTGGAAATAAACTCATTTCAGATAAAAATTCAACCAGAAGAATTGGTTATTAATCTTCCATCCTTTAAAGTGAATTAACTCTTTGATGTGACTCATTTATTGTGGCAGGTAAGCTCCAATATTTAGTGGAGGTTGGAGATGAGGGTAGAATAAGAAGTACAATTCTGGTGCATAGGAGCTATGAGAGTTGTGCGTCAGAGCATCATTTTGCCAGAGTGGGGCCTGGAAGAGCTTTATGAGGCTAAAGAGTAGGATGTGGATATTTGAGTTCTAGTGTGGAGGAGTGGGAACTTCAGGCTGTAAAGAAAGCACAAGGTATGGAGCATAGAAAACAAGTAAGATATGATTCACTATTACTTATCCTGGAGCTGACCATGCTGTGAGGTATTTCTCACACAATAGATTACACATGTCTATCTGTAAAAAGAAAGCCATTTAAATTGTGGTCTCCACAAGATGAAAAATGTATGAGACAGAGTGAAGTGACTTAAAGGGAAACAAATTTTTTGAAATACTGAAAACCAGAATTTGGGATAGGAGTCAAACCGAATGAATTATTTAGCAAAGCATAGCGCTCTGCATGGCTACAAGTCCAGACAGGGCAAAAATATCTTAATAGAGCTTGATAAATTCTGTCAACAAATCAATATTTTTTCAGTTATATATAATTCTAAAAACACTCTGAAATAACTGTGTTTATTTTTTTCGTCTATTTGAATGTAGCATTGAATCGAAATTCCTCAAAGGCAAGGTTCAGATCTGTTAAAATACATTGGGGTATGGTGTTTGTGATTCTTCATTTAGATTAAATCTTGAGACAAACTTTTCTTGCTGTTCTGATTATAATAATTATATGGGTCTCACAAAGACATGATTTACAACTTTGAGAAGAATCTATTCTTTTAAAATTTTACCCGGACAAAAAGTGACAGAAAATGCCTGTTGGTCCTCGGACAAAAGCTATTCTGTTGATTTGTTAGAACTTAAGTGCCTGCCCGATACCTAGTTAACTCTTAGTCATTTCTTCCTGATGAAGAGAGGTCCAGCTAACTGCAAAACAAACATAGTGACTGGAAAACACTTGCTGTTTAGTAGTTGATGAAATGTTATATTTTTTTCCAGCTAAAAATAGATATATGCAATTACAACATTCTTCAAAACAAAATTAGATGCATATTTATTTTTAAAAACTTTAAGAAATGATTCCATCTTTCTTCTCTGCAAGAGATCAAATAAATTGTAAAGCAAACCTTAAAGGCAATTTTATCCAAAGTACACACACACTGTCAATATTTTTAATGTTCACTTAACTGTTCTGCAAAGCACGAGAGCAAGCAAAGCACCTTGTTGCTTTGTAAGAGGATCCAGGAGTCGACCTCCTCTTCACTCTTTCCCCTTCCAAATTCCAGTCCTACACAAAAAGTTTTAAAATTTCTTGAGGGCCGCAGCAGGATTCAAAATCATGTTGAGTATTAAAATGATAACCATATCTTCCCTTTTCATTGAGGGGTGCTTATGCTGAGTAGTAAATATTTTAACATGATTAAATATGTCATAAATGGATTTACTTTGCAATCTGTTGATCAGCTTAACTTTTTCGCTACAACCAGATTTATCAGACTTGGGTTTAATATCTGAATGTTCATCATTGTCTTTCCTGATGTTGAAGCAGCAACATATGGTGCTTTGCAGCAAAAGATAATTAGAATTTTATCTTGCCTGCCTTTAATGATCTAACTTGAAAAAAAAAAAATCTTAATGGAACTTACAAATAATAGACAGAACAATGAGAATAAGAAAAATTATTAAGTAAATCACCAATTTAGTACCATAATCTGCACATTTATAACTTCTCAAGCTCATGAGCCAACTTCTAAGAATAAATTGAAATGTTCAGAATATTGTTTTTAGAAAATTAAAAATTATCACTAAACATCAAGGAAATGCAAATCAAAACCACAATGAGCTATCACCTCATGCCAGTCAGAATGGCTATTATAAAAAAGTCAACAAATTGCATATGTCAGTGAGGATGTGGAGAAAAGAGATCCTTTGTACACTGTTGGTGGGACTGCAAATTGATGCAGCTATTATGGAAAACAGTATGGAGAGTCCTCAAAAAAAACTAAAAATAGATATACCAAAAGATCCAGCAATTCCACTTCTGGGTATTTATCTAAAGAAAATGAAAACACTAATGCAAAAAGATATATGCACCCATATTTTAATTGCAGTGTTATCTACAATAGCCAAGGTAAGGAAACTACCTAAGTGTACATCGATAGATGAATGGATAAAGGAGATGTGGTATGTACATGCAATGGAATATCATGCAGCAATAAAAAAGAATGAAATCTTGCCATTTACAGCAACATGGATGGACCTACAGGGTATTATGCTAAGTGAAATAAGACACACACAGAGAGACAAATACTGCCTGATTTCACTTATATGAGGAATATAAAAAAAAGAAAAAGAACAAACAAAACAAAAACAGACTCACAGAAACAGAAATCAAAGGGATGGTTACCAGAGAGGAGAGGATGAAAAAAGTAAAGGGGAGTATATTCAATAATATTGCTGTAAGTTTTAATGGTGATAGATGATTACTAGAATTAGTGGGGTGCTTATATTGTAACATATACAAATGTCAAATAACTATGTTGCACATCTGAAACTAATATGACTAATATATTGTATACCACTGTACTTAAATTGAAAAATGAAAAATACTTTAAATAAATAAATCCAGAACTTCTCCTATACCCAAGCAAAAGGAAAAAGGAAAATCTCTATCATTCTAAAATGGTTGAAAGCCATTTGATAATGTCATATTCTTTGTCTTTTGTGAAGACTTTATATTAAGGCAATATGTTAATGAAATAATGGCACTGATAAATTCTTGCTAAGAGATCTAGAGTTTCATTAATAATTTCAGTTCTTGGACATTTCTGGGTCTCATGTTTCTCTGTCGTTTTGGAAGGCCAAATATGGCAACCTATGTTATCAAAATGATAGTGGCAGGAATTGTAACTCTAATGAGAAGTGTAGTGCTTACCACATAGTAAAAAGTCCAGTGTGATCGAAAAATATGATGAATGTTTAAATTTAAAAAAAAGAAATTATTATAGTAAAAGACACAGTGTCATTAATCTCCCTCAAACTACCCTCCCCCCCCACACACACATACACTTTGAACACATTTATCCCATTGTTCTTGCTACTTTCTGAAGCAGTTCTGGAAGTCCTCTTTCATGAGTGTCTTTACTTCATCTGCCATCACAACTGACAATGCTCCATGTCACACATCACTTCTGGTACAGTAATTTCTGTCAAATAAAAACATTATAGTATGTCCTCATTCACCTTATTCACTGGATCTGGCACTGTGAGTCTTCTGACTCTTCCCCAAAGTCAAAATTACTATGAAAGGTAAACATTTTGAATTGATTCAGAACATCGAGGCAGCCACCCACGGCAGTGTAACTAAAGACACTCACGAAAGAGGACTTCCAGAACTGCTTCAGAAAGTAGCAAGAATAATAGGATAAGTGTGTTTGAAGTGATGAGAAATATTTTGGAGGGACATTAATGGCAATGTGTCTTTTACTGTAATTTTTTTTTTTTTTAATTTAAACGTTCACCTCATAAGTAACTGATAATGGATCAACAAATAAATTAGATTCTTTTCTTAAAGTTTCTTTTATTGATATAACCGAATAATCAGTCTTAAGAGAAGACTGGATCTTAACTCGAGGAAAAGCTGATGCTGCCCCTCAGCTCCTCTCTTCTTTGAGTCCTGACTTTTCTTGACTGCTGTGTCTTTGACTGCTATTTCTAATCTTATTGGTCTTTTCAGAGAGATTTTTACACGAAGTCTCTGACTTCTGTGTTTATTTCCTGTTTTTTTTCTGTTCTTTCTTAATGCTATGGCAGTGTCTGATCCTGGCCATGGCCTAGAATCTTGGCTTCTGCTTTAAGAAATTATGATTCTGAAGTTATACCTTTATTGTTGTAGATTTCAGTTCCAAGGTACTTAATTTTGATTTTACATTTTTTTATTCTTATGCCACTTTAACACTGTCATACCAACAAAACTAGTCTCTACCAGCCAGATTTGAAATCTCCTCCATGATGAAAGAAATAATTGTAATAATCATATTGGTTTCACTTCATTTTTAATATTCTACTTAATTTGAAAGTGAAGGGGAAATCAGTAGGCCACTTCTCTTTTACCCCACTCCACATTTTGCAATTTCCACTACAAAATAGCTTGAGATAACCAGAACAACATAATCTTTATTTATGATTCCTCATAAATATATGTTTCTATTCAGTGAGAAAAAGCAAATAAAGCAAGGTAGCTCTAGAAGGTATGTACCAGGAAGCTAATGAGTCCTAAAATGTGTGTCCTTTCTCTTTAAAAAGGCCCTTAAAAATCTGAGGAAGAAGCACCAATCTACCAACATGATCCTGTGTTTTTTGCTAAACCTCAATTGATTAAGTCATGGCCTCTTGCTATTCAGTATCTCTACAGTCACTTTTCTCCTTTTGAGTAGAATTATTAAAGTGGTTATAGGCATTCTGGAGGATCAGCTATGGAGAAGCCAAAGAGAGATACCATTATTTGGGGGTCTGCTGACATGTATCGTGATTTGTAGTCACTTCTGTGTTTACTTAAGGTTATTGTTATCATCCCCTGTATGCAAATTACTTTTGGGAATATCCCTTCTGACTGCTGTGCTGACCCACCTGGACTTGTGAAATAAAAACTTAAATCAAGTGGTCTTTCTGCAAAATTAGCTTATTCAGTGGAATCTGCCAATGGAAATATGTGGATTATGGAAGAGGTAAAAAATTTGGAATATATAGAGGCAAATGGCAATTTGTGGAAAATTCTTCCAATCACCAGAAATAAGTTATAGGCAGAGAATTCATTTTTTTTATACCTGCTCAACAGAGGTTCATTAATGTTAAATATTTAATTGATAATGTAGTATATAGTTATCACTCCAGGCATTTTCCAACTTTTTTGATGGATATCAGAGAAAACAGAATTTATCAAATTTTCTGTGAATATAGGCCACAACTTCACAGCAATTTACAAACACTGAATAATTCTCTGAGTTAGATTATGTTTTATATATTCTAGCATTCAATAAAAAAAATTAGTCAAGCATATTAGAAGAAAGAATAGATCATTTTGTTTTACTTTCTAGATGTAGTGAACAACAACATTTGTCAAATAAAGATACAAAGATAAATAAGTTATAAGGATAGCATTGGGAATATACTCAATAATATCATAATAACTTTGTACAGTGACATATGGTTAGACTTATCCTGGTGATCACATCATAAGGTAAATAAATGTCAAATCACTATGTCGTACAGCAGAAACTAATATAATATAGTATGTCAATTATAATTTAATAATAAAAAGAGTATGAGCCAAAACATGTAAGAGTAAAGCATTATAAAGGTATATCTATCAATTCATTTAAAATGTTGTCATTTTTTTCAAAATTTCAGTATTTGTCATGTCATATTTTTTAAATTTGTAATTTGTTGTGATTTATTTTGCAATTGTATAAACAAAGATACCTTTGCATACTTAATTCATTCTCAAAGAAGTATCTCCAAATTGGTAGAAAAAAATTCTGGACTGCCTTAGCTAGGGGTTATTTATGATGTTTCTCTATTCTTCTAGGGCTATCATTTTAATCAATCTAATAGAAAAAATATTTTATAATTATATAATGATAACATAACAGACAAAATAATAAGTGCTGCTTAAGTCATTTAATCAGTAATATATATAGTTAGAAGAGATTCACTTGACATTAAGGCCTAGAGAAGAGACATTGTTCCATTGTAGCACATCATTTGAATATGTAGATAATTAGTGATAGAATATTAATGAAATTAATAATTTAGGTCAATTTTCAAGTTTTCTTCTCCTTCACCTGCTCAGAATTGAGGCCCCGTTTTCCCAGGTCATAATCACCACTGTGCACATAGTATAGACAAAAGAGAATTAAAATTGAATTAACAAGTTTTACTTTTGTCAACATTTTGGGATTTTCTGCCCATATTCTCTTTTGCCTCCTCCACCTCCTTACACCCATACTCATGAGAGAACAGTCAACACTTAAACATGACCCCAGCCTCAGGACACAGTGGAGAGGTCTGAGAGTGAATATACAAGATCAGAAAATTAAGTTTGCAATCTCATCCTAGAAAAAGTGCTACATACCTCATTGCTGAATATCACTACAGTCACCTTTGAAGTACTCCCCTTGGGAAGGTGTGCACCAACACCAGCACTTAGTCCACCCTTCAAAGTAATTGTGGAACTCTTTTTCTGGAATGGCCATCAGAGCTGTCATTGTATTACCCTTGATGTCCTGAATGTCATCAAAATGTCTCCGTTTCAATATTTCCTTTATCTTTGGACAAAGAAATAAGTCATT
The DNA here is from genome assembly GCF_057876585.1 of Rhinolophus sinicus. Classification (NCBI taxonomy): domain Eukaryota; kingdom Metazoa; phylum Chordata; class Mammalia; order Chiroptera; family Rhinolophidae; genus Rhinolophus; species Rhinolophus sinicus. Next base: position 134,472,021 of record NC_142517.1, on the reverse strand, counting down.
GGGGGCCAGATCAGGTGAATAGGAAGGGTGTTCCAATACAGTTTTTGTTTACTGGCTGAAAACTCCCTCACAGAAAGTGCCGTGTGAGCTGGTGCATTGTCGTGATGCAAGGGCCATGAATTGTTGGCAAAAAGTTCAGGTCGTCTAACTTTTTTATGCAGCCTTTTCAGCCCTTCCAAGTAGTAAACTTGGTTAACTGTTTGTCCAGTTGGTACAAATTCATAATGAATAATCCCTCTGATATCAAAAAAAGGTTAGCAATATTGTTCCAACAAGTTTGCGAACTTAATTTTCTGACCTTGTATGATTCAATGATGGCCAACCTTACTCTTCTATAGATTTGTAATTGGAGCTAAAAAATTCCAGAATAATCTCAACTAAACTGTGAATTTTGGAAGTATTGATAGTTCTATATCAATCAAGTGGACTATGTAGCAGAAAAACCATAGGGAGATGAAAGTAACAAAATAGAAAGAAGCAAAAAGGATGGAGGAAACACCTCCTAGGTTCTCTCAATCTTTTCTGAAGTCCAGTCATAATGCTGCCTTTCCACAAATGTACATCTGTATTAGTGCACTTCATGGTAATCATCATTTTGTTGTACAAGTTGGTGGTCCTTAAACCTGATAGCACACTAGAATTACCTTGAGAATATATGACCCTTTCTGGCACAAATTACTTGAGAATCTCAATTAATTTTCAGCTTACTATTCCATGTAAGGAGCTTACTGTTTGCTCCTATTCCATGAATGTCTTTAATAAAAAATAAATAAAAAATAAAAAAAGCAAAAAGCAAGAAAAAGATATTTGAATTTTCACTTCTGACATTATCCCTAGATAGTAAGACAAATAGAAATCAGAATAATTTACATAACTAAACTAAGGCTAATAAATGAACTGGAACTTGAAATATATTACAGGCTATGTTTATATAAGAGAAATTGTTGTTTAGAGATGTTCTGATTTTAAAACTATTACAAAGCATAAAGACATTAGCAATAATCATTTTAAATGGCAATCACTGAATTTTAAAATATTGATTAGGTTTTGAAATTTTGAATACATGATAGAAAAAACTATCACAAAATAGAGTAATACTATAAAGAAGTAGCTTGCAGTATAGCTTGAGGAACTTGACAAGCACGGAGATGTCAGAGAGAGCATGGTATTCTATGTGAGTTTAAGCACATTTATGCCAAGATATTTTGGGGAAGCTTGTTCACACAGAGGATACTTTCTGCTTCAGTAAATATGTTCCCAAGTGCCAAAGCTCCCAATTCTCTTTGAATTCTCAGTGATATTCTGGCATGCATGCTAGTGTGAGGGTGTGTGTGTGTGTCTGTGTGTGTGTGCTTTTTCCTCTCTCTGCTTTTCTCTTTCTTTATCTTTTCTTCCTTCTTTTTTTCTTCTTTTGACAAACACCAGAGGAATGATAGTGCATAAAACCCAATTAATTTGAACTCACTAAAACTGTCCCTGGTGTTAAGAAAAAAGAAATGCAAAATAAAACCAAACAAACCTTATTCCCTAATTACCCAAATGAAGAGATTTGAATATCTCTTGTGTATAACTGAAGCTTCCTCATTCTTCAAGTTTTAACTGACTTCATTGTGCTTCTGGGAGGCAGAAGTAGAAGAAGAAAAAAAGTAAAAATAATGTACTAAAAATATATGAAAATTCATGCTCAATTTTTCTTTTTTCTTTTATTTTTATAAAGGCATACAAATTGGGCTGTTTGGTTTTCAGTCCTTTGAAGCAAATATTTGTTTCAAGTCTTTTTGTTTCTATTGGTTCACACAAATTATGCACACATCATTTTTGGTCACAAAAAGGCAGTGGGCATGAGTAGATGATTGTGGACTACACAGTCTTAAATTACATGAAGACGTGGGATTGCTGCTTATTTCAGGCGTGCATTACTTGATACCTCAACTAGATGTAATGCATCTGAGGGCAGTACTTTATTTACTAAAAGTCATCGAGCAGAATTGTGATCACCTAATAAATGATTAATAACATCATTATTTTTATTAAAAGAGTATGATCTTAGAAAATCAAATTGTGATTCAGTTCCTTCATCTGTAAAATGAAATAAAAATAATACCTAAATCAAAGGACAGCTATGAGTATTAAACAATGTTATAATTATAAAATCAGCAAACATTGTGCCATAGTACATGGTAATCTCTCCATTTTTTATCTGTCTCTGTGTATAAATAGAGAAAAATTTAGCATGCTTTATACATTCTGTAAGACAGTTCTTCATATTTTATTATATTTGAAATATTAGTGTGTCTGTGTTGACTGGATCTTAGTATTGTGGCATAGCTGTATTTGTATTATTCCTTTTTTTCCTTATTATTAGATAAAATAATGATGTATCTTACAATAAATAATGCTTTACATTCAATGAAATGAACACATTTTTATCTTTTAGATAAAGGATAAATGTGTTATTCCTATATACCTTTTTACATACTATATGTAGAAATGCTACTTACCTGATTTATATAGCTACCAATAGAACTTTTTGCCTCTAATTATGTTTTTTAAGGCTTTTATCCATATTATAATATTGTGGAAGATGGATCCAAACCCAGGAGTTTGAACTGCAAAGGTTATGTTCCAAGTGAACTGTGGTGTTGATAAACAATTAACATTTGCTAAATGAATCAGCGGAGTCAATGGAAACATAGTTACTTGTATTTTAATATACATTTTATTGTATTTGTAATACACAGAACACCAACATATCTATTAAGAAACATGCTGCAGTAGAAAAAGCACCTGATGAGTATTAAGAAGTCACATCCCTAGCTCTGCTCACAGCTAAGATCATATGCACAAATCATTACCCTCTCTGAGCAATTGTTTCCGCTGTTTGTAAAATTAGAGTCTTAGACTACTGGTGATTGCTGATGTTTATATGAGTCTATATTGTACAAAATGGTGGTATTGTCTTCCATGGCCAACCAGGGTGAGGCTGTTCCACCAGAGAATACACAGCATTCCTCAGTCTCCCTCGATGGAGAGATTTGCCTCAAAAAAATCAGATAATAAACCTGTATTTCTGTATGGTGGTAGAAAGAGCACAATGCTGAAAGTTTTGCTCCCTAAATATTCTAAATTATTTTAAGAAGTTGTACTCAGAGAAGTCAGTAGTCAAAGTAGTAGGTATTATGATTATTCAAAGCCTTTGTAGAGCTTCCCATGACTTCTCACACTGCGGAAATCCAAGTTGCCCTCTAGAATTAGAAGTAGGGCAAGGCAATTTGTATTCATTTCTGTTCAGTCAAGAAGGGTTCAGTGTAGGAGGCTGTATTCCACAAACCTTATTATGAAAGAAGAAAGAATGTTAGTTTAATGCTTTATCCCATTAAGTGTTCACTAAAGCATACTGTCTAGTTCACAGACAAGTGAAGCTATTTTCGCTCTAGTGACAGCAAGAGCAATGATATAGTATTAAGAAAGGTGACATTAAACAAGTCTACCACTAACTGTGTGAATTTGGGTAAGTCAGTTCTCCTCTGAATAATGGTGATCTGCATTTTTCTTTTTTCTTTCTTTCCTTCTTTCTTTCTTTCTTTCTTTCTTTCTTTCTTTCTTTCTTTCTTTCTTTCTTTCTTTCTTTTTTCTTTCTTTTTCTTTTTCTTTTTCGAATTAAATAAATTATATTTAGGAATCTCTGATCTTTTGAAAACTTGAATCTTAGATTTCAGTAATTTCTCACATCTTTGAAGGTTGCATTTCTTTCTTATTTATTGTCTGGCTCCCAAGTAACATATTGTTGGTAGCTATTGGACAATTTTATAATTTAGATTTACTTTATATATGGTCCAGTGAGAATGAGAAATGATTACTAACACCAACAGGACAGAGGAATCAGAAGACCTGGGCCAATTTTGCTCAAAACTTGTCAAGAAAAACTTTTAGAAATAGGTAATATTTGAAGTGATGAAACCAAACAGGTGATACAAGAACACTTTTCTGTAAACATTTATAGACATAATCAACAGATCAGTTAGGGTTCAGATTTCTACTATTTTAGCAAAAGGCAGGTTTTTCATTTTCATTGACATGAAATTGTCCACTGGAAGTAATGGGCATTGCCTCAATTTAATTTATCGATTTAGCTGAGGCACCAAACTTAATTTAGTTAATGTATCAGTTTTAAAGCTTTTCCCTCCATCCTTCTCACCTACCATTTATTATCCCTAAAAGTTGTCATTATAAGAGAGAACACGTTTGTAGGAAAATTAAATTGACAGAGACCAATCATATGAAAGGAAGTACCTGCCAAACAAATAATAAATATCATAGTAGGAATTAGTGATATTTATTAATGTGTACTTTATTAACTGATTTATAATGGGAATTTATGTTATTAAATATTTAAATATTATGTTCATAATATTTAAATAGAAATTCAGGTTACTATAACTAAGGATTTGGAGAGAGTGTATGGTGTTAGCAATGACCACAGTTTAGATTTTAGCTTCACTCTTTGTTGGCTCTGTGACTTTAGGATATTACCTGGTTCAAATATCTGTGAAATAGGGATAGAATACCTTCTCCAAGTATTTGTAAAAATTAAATAATATTGTATGCTTAAGGCCTATGACATGCGATGTAAGTATTCTGTGTTCTTAAATGATCGAGAAGTATTCAAACTTTAAGATATCAACTCAAACTGTGGATCTAAATTGTCCCTGCATACTTATAGAGTTCACACTTTTACAATGCAATATTAAAATAAATTAATAAATGTATTTGTTTTTGTTAATATTAACATGATTACAAACCTTGCAATGTTTTTCACATCGTATCATATATAGAATATTAAATATATATAATACTGGGGTAAAATAGAAGGGCTATGTATATCTATTTAGGACATGACATGGTGAAAAAATCCTATGCAATATAATTATGATAAGAAACATTAAAAGCATTAGTGAAAATGTGTACCAAACTTAAAAATGATCTAAGTGTCCATCCATTAAGTGGCTATATATGTTTCTTATGAAGACTTATAAACAGTTGAGCACGGGGAACACAAACTCCCAGCAGCTGCATAGGCCACTTATCCAAGAGGGAGTGTGGACCATGCTACTGTGGACTGGAAAGGGATATGTCCAAGGGTGGGACACTTTACTGACCGCGCAAGGGACACTGCGACAGAACAGCAACAGACCGCTGTTCCTTGTACTCACTTACAGCGGGGTTTGAAAGCCATGCTCATGAATCTGTTTCAGTTGGGAAGTCCTTTGTGAAACCCAGATGAAGCTACTGAAGCAGAGACAAGTGGCCTTGTGGACTCTCCGTACTGTACCTAAAAGGCTAGTTGAAGAAGAAAATTATATATATATGAATTACATAAGAAATATATGCAAATATACTTGATGGTATAGAATTTTAAAAATTTGACTTGAAAAGTTAGAAAAGGATGGAATAACAAGAAAAGATTGATTTTTATATAGTCAGTGCCTAAAGTAACCAGAAAAGATTCCATGTGAATTTTAAATTTAAGAAAATTATCTTTACTTTTAAGGCTTTTTATCACATAAGATTTTGTTAAAAACCAATATGTCTCTACTCATTAGGAACCAGCTACATAGTACATTAATGTAATTTTAACAAAAGTTTAATCTGACTTTATTCTACTATCGAAAACGTCAAGACACCAATAATGGTTTGATATACAGTCATGTATTGTTTATTAATGGGGATATGTTCTGAGAAATGCATCATTAGCCTCCTACACCAGGCTATATGGTATAGTCTTTACTCCAAGATTACAAATCTGTACAGTATGTTACTGTGCTGAATTCTGTAGGCAATTTTAATATAATATTAAGTATTTGTGTATCTTACCCTGTCTAAACATAGATGAAGTACAGTAATAATATGGTATAAAATATAAAAAAAATTAGTATACCTGTAAGGGCACTTACCATGAATGGAGCTTGAGGGACTGGAAGTTATTTTGGGTGAGTGGTGAGTAAAAGTGAAGGCCAAGGACATTACTGGATACTACTGCAGACTTTATAAACACTGTTCCACAAGCCCTCCCCCTGCTTCCTTCTGAGACAACCAGAAATAGAACATCATCTCTGTCAATGCTGCTCCATGAACAGGGATGTGGGCTGGATTGATTGAAAATATCAAAGGGAAACAGACTGGTTCACCATAACAGTGACTGTCTGAAGGAAGTGAAAAGTGGCCTGAGGATCTGTAAGAATAAGAAATCAAGAGAGGAGTTTGTGAATTTGACTTCAAAGACAAGGGAAGTAAAAGCAAAAATAAATGAATGGAACTATATCAAACTAAAAAGCTTCCGCACAGTAAAAGAAACCATCAACAAAACAACGAGGCAACCAACCAAATGAGAGAAGATATTTGCAAACACTTCTGTTAAAGGACTAATATTCAAAATATATAAAGAATGCATACAACTCAACAACATAAAAATAAACCATCCAATTATAAAATGGGCAGAGAACCTGAATGGACGCTTCTCCCAAGAAGACATACAAATAGACAGCAAATATATAAAAATATGCTCAACTTTACTAGCTATTAGGAAATGAAAATCAAAACCATAATGAGATATGTCCCCCATACCTGTTAGAATGGCAATTATTGAGACAAGTAATAACAAGTGTTAGGGAGGTTGTGGGGGAAAAAGAACCCTCATACACTGCTGGTGGGAATGTAAACTTGTACAGCCATGGTGGAAAACAGGTATGGAGGTTCCTCAAAAAATTAAGAACAGAATTACCATACAACCCAGAAATCCCTCTTATGGGTATCTACCACCAAAATTTGAAAACATTTATCCATAAAGATATATGTACCACTATGTTCGTTGAAGCATTATTCGCATGGCCAAAAACATGGAAACAACTAAAGTGTCCTTTGATAGATGATTGAATAAAGATGTGATACATATATACAATGGAATATTACTCAGCCATAAGAGAAGATAAAATACTGCCATTTGCAACATGGATGGATATTGATATTATCATGCAAAGTGAAATAAATCAGACAGAAAAAATTGAGAACAATATGACCTCACTCATGTATAGGATATAAAACTGAAAGCAACAAATGAAAAAGACAAACAAATAAACAAAAACTCATAGAGACAGACAACAGTTGAGTGATTACCCAAGGGGAAGGGGGGAGGGAGGAGGTAGAAAAAGGTAAAGGGCATCAAATATGTGGTGATAAAAGGAGACTTGTCTTTGGTTGGTGAATGCACAATGCAATATATAGATGATGTATTACAGAAATGTACACTTGAAACCTATATAATTTTATTAACCAATGTCACCCCAAATAAAAATAATCATAATAGAGGGATAAAAGAACAGAGGGGAAGGTCATGGCCATGTGGTTTTGGCTGTTGCATGTTGGAGTTGTGGTCAGATTAAGAAATGTTGGGGTATTCATAAGAAGAAAGGGCATTTAACATGGAGAGGGTGTAGAATTGAGGGCTCAATATTTTAACTTTGGGAAGTAGTTTTTGTTTTCATTGACCCTATATGGCACAAAGGGCTCTCTCTGGCATTGAATTGATGGAAGAAATAAAACTTATCTATGCTTTACAGTATTAGCTGAAAATATCCCCAAAGTAGAGGGCCAGGCTGGCTCCACAGGACCACAGAGAGCTTTTACTAAAGTGGCAGTAACACTTCATACTTGTCACGGTTGCTCCTGTGGGCCTCTGTCCTTGCAGAGGGTCTTAGGTCCTCAGCTAAGCATTTACAGCAATGAACATTAAAGACTGTCAAGCTAGCTGCAGCACCCTCTGAATATGTAGCACTTGGGGAACAGGCTCCTCTGTGCTGAAATAGGTCACTGGCTGATTGATTGGAATATAATCTGTGCTCAAAATTGAGGTGCTATGAGTGATAGGGACTCTATGGCCAAGCCCTACAGGTATCGCTCCCGACAGAGGTTTAAAAAAAAAAATCTGTTGAACCATACGTCTTCCTATTTCTTACAGGTAATTCAGCTCCATTATAATCTTATGGGACCACCATTGTATGTGTCATCTGACATTGACCAAAAATGTTGTTGTGTTGTGCATGTCTGTATTAAAATGGTGGTGAGTTGATTTAGGGGAAATTAATTTTAGCAACTGGGTCACTCTTTCTTCTTGACACAAGCATGATCTGAAAATCTCATGGAATATTTCTCTTTTTTTGAAATTTCAATCCTTGGTTTATTAATTTGTACTTTGTTCTAAGTCCTTTATTTTTTTTAAATTTGTTATTTGGCAGTTATAGTATAAAGGTAAGAATATAAGAAGCTATTTAAAAGAAATGAAAAGCTCTAATCGGAATGATGAAGAAAGCCAATTTTCAGAACAAGAGCCTTTGGTAGTGTTTGAAACACAGAAAACATGTTTCAAATGTCTTTTGCTAAATACATTCAATTTAATACAGCATATTATATACTGCTGAATCTTTCTAATTTTCTGTAGTATGTGGGCTCTTGCTTATCTTATGTTGACCACCATCTTGCAAAAATAAAAAATAAAAAGGTCCTCTATATCTTCATGGTTAATGATAAAATTGTATTTCTTGCTGACATCAGTCATGAACAGGACAGGAAAGGGTCTGTCTGCTTTATACAGTAATCTAGGGACCTGGGCTCCTTCCAGCCTATAGCTTTGCCCTCTTTCTATATCCCTGAATTTTCTCTCTTCAGTTGATAGATGGGAAAAAGGAGAGAGCACACCTGCTCTTAACCACCTCAGCCAGCAAATGACCTGTGCCACTTCCACTCACATTGTGTTGGTGAGAAATGATGATATGGAACTACTTAGATACAAGGGGCCAGAAAATGTACTACCTGCCAGTCATAAAAATGAGAAAAATACATGTTGGGTACCAGCTGTCTCTGTACATACAGGTCTAATACAGATTAACTTGTTAAGGTGCAGGGAAAATTTAGGCTCTTAAAACAATGTCAGTAAATTGAAAAGGGAACCTACTTCTCCAGTCAGGCAACATATAACCAATGGGAATTCAGTGGGAGAATCTGAAGAAACTATGCATCAAAAAGTCTACCACTGACAATAAATCAAAAGATTTGTTTACTGATACATAATCTAACATGAGTTAACAAAAAATTAGCATTAAAACAAATAAAATAGAGACAAAATCAATTTCTTTTATATAACTTTATATTTAACTCATAAAATAACCTCCTTTCAATATTTGTAATAAAAATGGAAGGGGAGGTAATAATCACATAGCATCTTGGTACCAGCCTGGCAAATTTCATCAATCTTTGAGATTTTTACTCTCATTTGTGAAAGAAAATGATGCAAAGTAAATACAAAACAACACTTGCTTGATTATATTATGAAAATTTTAAATGAGATTCTTAAAACTTCTCAGTTGTAACTCTTAGACAGATCATTTTAAAGCAAACAGTGCTTGCATGAGGGAAAATAGAGGAAGAGAGGTATCAATTGTAAGTGACTAAAAGACTGAGCCTAAGTTTTCCTTTCCTTTTAAATATCACTTTAAACAACCAGTTTATTGAGGAAAGTAAGTCACAGTCATTGCTTTGGCCTGCCTAATGCTTCCACATTCATATGAATGCCAGAAGTGTGTGTATATGTGTGCATGTGTGCATATATAAACAATTCTGTACCTATTCTAGGACAATGCAGGATATATAAAGCAGGGAGAGAGGAGCTAATTAAAAATAGAATATTGAAAGTGTCAATTTACCTTTAACTGAACTGAAAATGTTAGCCTGTATAAGCACTTCCACTTAAGAATTTACATTTTCAAGGCTAAAGTAAGGGTATTTAAGAACAGTCAAAAATATTCATCTTCTAAAGAACTGATTATAATACTACAAAAAGTGAAATGTAACACTATTACTTATAAATACATATAGTAATTTGATAACATATTTTCATGTTAAATGTCTTCCAAACCTGTTTGAGTGAAATCTCATTTGTAATTAGCAGCATTCAGTTAATTTACTAAAAAATTGCTTAATAAAATTTTGTAATTATAATAGCTACACATTTTCATTTCAATTTTTTTAAACTAATGATTTGACTTGCACAAACTTTCTTTGTGAATAATGCAAATAAATTTGTAACCCAAACAAGATTGGTGCATTATAAACATCCAAAGCTACAGGTGCTTTGATGCTCTGTATCTCATCTCTTCTGGCCACTGATGACACCTTCTTTTCTGCTGAGAAAGGCTGTGCAAGCTCAGGTTCAGTTAGTTGTGTCCCATGGCCTAAAACCAATGAGGCGAGCTTCGATGAAAGGAATCCAGTACACAGGCTACTCCTTAGTGAAGTCTTCACTGTTCTGATTTCTGTTTGATGTAATTCAATCCCAGAACACCAATCATGCCCATTATAAAAACAACTCCAAATTCTAATCGATGTGTTTGAGTAGTTGCTCTTTTGTGTTATCTACTGTTGTCACTTAATTATGATAATGGAGAAAATAAAATGGAACAAACATTGCTAAGAGAGTCACTTAAAATGGAATTGGGAGGCCACTGAGGAAATGAGGCTTATGCAAGTCTCAGTCTTGGAACTGTTGTTTAGTCGCTGACCTGGGCTGAACTCAGCTCAAGGTCAAACAAGAAACATCCTGGATCAATGATTGCTACATGGACATATATAGACTTTACTTCCACCTCCTCATTGTGACCACATCATCTGCATTCTTCGCCTTGAAAGGAACCAATCCATTTCAACAACCGGCATCCTCCATTTACATAATGGGTCTCATAATTAAATCCAACTGACCCAGCCAACAACCTTGTTTACATGAAGGACTGGAGTGAAAGCAGCTCTTATAGTTGTGACTTTTATGAAACCTGACTTTCTTTGCTCCCTTCAGAGCACAATTTAAGTTGCTACTTAATTCTTCACCCCTACACTGAAATTTCTTCTTTGCTCGGATAAACACTTTTTATTTTTTATTACAGTTTAAATACTTTTTTGTTAGCAAGTATACCATTCCTCTGTCTTATTGTGAAGATAGTTGACAGACGATATTAGTGTTATGTTTAGTTGAATTTGTAATTGTATTACATTGAAGAAAACATTTAAAATAAATTACTCTGTTTACTCTTAGTCTGATAGTTTCAATAGGAGAGTCAATTGCAAGAAAGAAAGAAAAAAACACTCCATTTAAATGATCGGTACTGTTCAAATTCATTTCTTTCTGCTTTAAATCCATGAACTATCTTAAGTACAATATTGTTTAAACTATTTAAATAGTTTACATGTTTCACTCCTGGATTTGTTTAAATCTGTAACTCAGTATATTGAAAACCAAACACATAATCTTTTATCTCAAGCAACTTTTCCCATACTTCTCTATTTCTCTTTGTTATGCATTATGGTACCCCTGTCATTTACGACCAAAAATTCAAAGTTATGTTTAACTTTAACTTGCCTCATACATTCAATCAACTGGCAGAACCTCTTGTTTCTTCTGCTATAATGCCTTCCACACCCATTTCTTCTTTCTTCCTCTCCTAGTTCATTTCCTCAATACTTCTCAATTGTAACTATGTCCTAGCTTCTTGAATTACCTCTCATCTCTTCCTTCTTATAATACTATTATATACTGTTCTAAGGCTGGTCCTGTGGATAAATGATTGGCTCATGATACCTCTCTGTTGAAAGGTAGAAAATATCATAAACTCTTCAGCAGGTGAAAGGTCTTTTCATTAATCCCACTGAATGTCTACATTGTCTTACATTATCTAATAAAATTGAGCAAAACATCTCTGACTGATCTATTTCTAAATAATGTTTTGTACCAGTATAACATTTATGTGCTTTTGTCTATAAAATAGCCCCAATGACAGATCTAATGTTAGCATTAAGGAATTGTAGCAATGACAACAATGATGTATCTGCATTAAGTTATGGAGAGAACATCATAAAACAAACCTTTGTGATAAATTATTAATTGTTTATATCTCATCACAAGAATGTGCTTGCCTTATTTGATTATTATATATCAGGTAATATTGATTTGTAATTATTCAAATTTTCAAAGAATTATCACCCTTATCATCATCATCTTCATTTTTTTAATAGTCATGCAGTACAGTGATGGACTTCATATATAGTGGTGGTCACATAAGGTTATAATGGAACTGAAAAATTTGTATTGCTTAGTGACATCATAACTGTTATAATATCATAGCTCAACACACTACACAAATACTTACAATTGTGTTACAATTGCCTACAGTATTACAGCATTCAATACAGTAACATGTAATACACATTTGTAGCTTAGGAGCTATAGGAGAATATAATTTATCACCCCAAAATATGTTTCTGGCATAAGGGTTATTTTAGGCTAGTTAATTTTAAGAAACAGCAGACATGGGAGAAGCTCTGTAAACCAAGTAGAAGTTACCCTTTATAGAATACATTTCCATTTGTAAAGGAAATTTCCATTTGTTAGGGTTTCTCCCTGTCTACAACAGGAAGAAGGGGTTGACTTTATTTCTGGAAACTCTTATAAAGGCAGAAGGTGATGGCTTAAATCTACATAACAACCTTATCAGTGTTTACTGTGCTTTTCTTGGTACCCTCCCAAAACTGACTCTCCCCACTGCCAACATCTTCTGTCTTCAGCTAAAGATGGTATTTAAGATGGTGTCTTCAGACATTTGGGGGAGTTACTTAGTTTTCTGGGGTCTCTCCCATGTGTACAGAAGGTATAGATATTTTTAAACTTTTGTTAATTTTTCTCCTGCTAATGTGTCTTTTACTACAGGGCTGTCTCAGCTGAGAACCCAGAAGGGACGAGGAAACATTATTTTTCTCTCCTACTGAGCAAAAGGCCATATTATATAGCCTAGGTGTGTAGTGGGTTATACCATCTAGGTTTGTGTAAGTGCACTTTATTATGCTTGCACAACATGGCATTGTGTAATGATGCATTTCTCAGAATGTATCTCCCCATTCAGAGGCATATGACTATACTTGAGATCACTTTAATTTGCATCAATTTTCATGCAGACCAAAAATGATCAACATAACCTGCTTTTATGATAGTAAAGCTTTAAGTTTTACTGAGTGTTGTAGATTGTCTTACCCTAGAAGCAATCTCTGAGACACTTTAGCACGTGGGCAGTTTATTAGGGAGCATGCATAAGATCAACACCTATGGAAGAGAGAGGATGAAACTAGGATTGAAAAGAGGGAGACATAGAGCTGTGATTTAGACCCCCTTCCCTCCCCAAAAAAAGCCTCCATGGATCTCCTGAAAAGCACTGGAACTGGAATAGCCTTCAGAATTGTCCTGAGTTAGGCAAGGAGGCTGAGTCTTTATACCTCAGGTTGATTGATCTCTGGATGTCACATGCCCCTGAAAGTGATGGGGAAACTGACCTTAAAATGGTTCCCTGCCACGTGGAACTGAGCTAAAATGGTGGCCCCAGCGGAGAGAGAAGTCCCCAGCCTAAGTCCCAGCCCACTTCTGCATAACCCTCTCCAAGCCACACCTTGAGTCAATCACCAGATGACACCTACCCCTTCCCCAATTCAAGGGAGTCCCCAACACATAAAAACCTGCTCAAAACCTTGCTGGGGGCTCAGTCTTTTGGGAAGGATCCCACTGAGCCCTCCAGCATAATAAAGCTGTGTTCTCCTTAATCTCTGCGTGCTGCTTGAGTTTCTCGGTCCTTGCCGTTTTTCTGAAACAAAAGGAATTTCCACCTTGAAAGTGGTAGCTAAGCAGTGGGTAGGGAGGACTGAGGGCACCCCTCCTGCTGCATTTCTAGCAGTTGTGAATATAAATGCTTTATTTCTGATGGGAGATGTTGATGTTGCATCACAGCATCCACCTCATGATAAATAATAATGATTCTACGTGTTGAGACTCTTCTGATATACTCAAGTTACAGTGCCCCATAAACACCATCTGGACTTGAGGAAACCCTCTTCTGATGCCAACTATGAAACTACCCACCTGTGAAAAATCACTATCCCCTCAATCATTAACATATGGATGATGAACTCAGATCATTTAAGTAAGAACTTCAAGTAATCAGATTCTTTGGAAGTGGTGTTCTTCATCTATTTTACAAAGATGCGTGTGGGGACTTATTTATTGGATTAACTCACTGACTATTGAAAAGACTGAGAGTATATTTTTAAAGAAAAAAAATGTAAATGTCAATGGAAGATGGGTTAGTCTCAGCATCGTATTATAGAGGCAGCATGTTTCGCTGTACATGCTGTGTTTTCCTAGCTCCATCATTTAACTGGTAAGGAAGAAGAAGCACCAACATTCCACTGCCTGCCTGTGGGAGGCAGAATAATGGCTCTAAAAGAAATGCAAGCCCTGACCTCAGAATCTGTGACCATTACCACACATGGCAAAAGGATTTTGCAGGTATCGTTAAGGTTCTGTAACTCTGAGATAGAGCTCTGTCCACCTTTCTAAAACAAGATCTAGCATTTGGGCAGAATCTGTTTTTGAACCAACACCCTAGAGGTATGCTTAGGAAAATTTGGCTCCTGAGTGAGTTCTCTCCTCTCATCAGCAAGGTAATTCTTGACTCTCCCGAGAACCTCACTTCCTCCTATTTCTACTCTCTACTCCAGCCATTTTTACTACCTTGAAAGGAGGAGGATCAAGAGGGAAATGGGCCACCCTAACCCAGTATTTCATAAGACCATCTTGGCTCTACTCTCTGCCTCCCAGGGAACTTCAAGCTGGCAAGAGCGTCTGCAGCAAAAACCTGGTCTGGCTATGGAATCACACCCTTCCCTTTAAAACACAGCATTTGAAAACACATTCCAGGCTGCTGGGATTGGGCTTCTTTCCCTGAAGAAGGATCTCTGTCTTTTAAAAAATTCAAAATTTGAAAGAGCTTTGGAAAGGAACTTGTCACAGCTGTTTCCTTGTTTTGCTCACCAGACTAGATTTGCCTTCTCTCACATAGCTGTAACCCTGAACTTTAGGTTAAACTGAAGATGAGTTAAGGCAAAGGATAAAGTTATACTTTCCTGGATTTATCACAATACTGAGTTCAGAGAGGTGGTATTTGACTTCAGTCATGAAATGTGGAGCTACATACTGTGCAATAGTCTTTTCAATCACCTAAGGGGAGAGCATCTGCGGTAGCCTTTTTACAGAATGTGTTGAATTATCTTGCTAATGTCCATAGAAACGTTGAGGCACGGAATGGTAGAACTGATAGAAATGACATCAATTTGTCTAATTCAGCCATTTAACTGATTTATGTAGCTTGTTTTTACCATTTCTGGAAAGTGGGAACCAAATTCTAAAATCAGAGCATTTAGCTATAAATTTTGTTTCATCTCTTAATGATTTGTGAGCTTGGGCATGATCATTTCCTCCAATATAATAAGGAGCTAATAACACTGTGGGGACAGAGTCCCAGAGAGCAGTTTCCAGGCTCTCGGCCTCACATGGAAAGGTGCTGGCTCAGGTAGTAGGTGGCCATCAGCTGTGACTAGTTGGCCATCAGCTGTTACCGGTTAGCTATTAGCTACTGATATAATTGCTGTAGCTAAGCTAGCAAGGGCAGATTGCAGTTAGCAAGGAGTTGGTTGGTTGGCAAAGAAGCAAACGGCGCATTGCGGATCATGTGGCTCCTTCTTCCTGTGTCTCCAACCCAGCTACTAGCGAGACTAGAGTGGTATGACTCCCCTATCTATGGCTCCATTGGTGTTCATTGTTGGCCTCACCATAACCTGTGTTCTTGTGTGGGGAGCAGACTAGAGTCCCTGCATGACACACACCTATATCAAAGAGTTGCTTTGAAGGCTAAGTGAAGTGTTCACTACATGTAGAATAGTTGGCACCTGACACATAATAGATACTCAGAAACATGTTTATTGTAGTTTGTTGTTATTGCATTGTTATCAAACCTCTCTTTGAACATCTTTAATAATGTAGTTGGAACACATTATTTCAAAAAGCAGCCTCATTTCATTGTAGACCCCTTACTCTCTATGTTTTTATAACTCTGTAATGTCCTTCTATCTATAATTTCTAGGCTTTCTCTCTGGAAGCCTGTAGACTACATTACCAATTTCTCTACATGTGTACTTTTTATATTGTTGAAGAAAACTATGTACCCCACTAAGTCCCCCTTTCTCTGAGGTAAACCTGCTTAGGTCCATTGGATCAGTCCATACCTGGTCAATCCATAATGTCTCTCTACGTTTGTGCTCTAGTTTTGGATTTTTGTTATTGTTATGACTACTATTTATTTTGGTTGTTTGATTTGGTATTTTTTTTTCCAACTGTTCCTTTAAATCCCTGGTTTACAGAATAGAATATGATATTTCAGATGTACTCTAATAAGCACAGATCAGAATATGAATAAGTATCATACTTCATCTTTTTCTATTTATATCACTAAACTCTTATCACTTTTGTTAATATTATTGTTGAATCACATTTTTGATTTGTAGTGAATTGACAATCAACTTAAACCTTTAGGATATTTTTATCACAAGTGATGTTTTTAATTATCAATTCCCCATTTTATATCTCCATCTTGATTTGTTGAATCCAAAAGGCGTTTATATAATACATATATATTATATATATACCAGGGGTGCCAAAAAAGTGTATACAAGTGGACACTTTGGTCAATGTATCCCAAGCAGTAGTTCAACATAATCAGAAGGGTCTGGATGCTGATGGTAACCACTTTGAGCACCTCTTGTAATTGCAGAAGACAAACATGACTTTTATTCATCTTTTGTTATTGATATATATTGAGTATTACAATTTTAATACAGTTTTCCTTTCTTAAAATGTGATAACTTTTTTTGGTTTCTCTCTCTCTCTCTCTCTCTCTCTCTCTCTCTCTCTCTCTATATATATATATATATATATATATATATATATATATATAATGAATGTAGTACATCTATAGCTTTTCATTTGAAGAAAAGTAAAGAGCATACAAGGAAAAATATGAATCTTCTATTTGCATGTTGTTTAGTAGCTATTGTTACTGAACTCGGGTTTGGTGCCGCTTGCTGCGCAAAAAGACCTAAAACTAGAGTGAGAAAGGTTGTTGAGAAGAAAAGCATCCTTTGTTCTAAATGCCAGCAACTAGGGAACATGGCAGACTAATGTCTAAAAAAAAAAAAGAAAAGAAAAGAAAAAATGCCTTCCCCAAGCCAGGAATTATTAAGAGGTTGTATAGGTGGGTAAATAGGAAATAACAAAGAAAAGCAGGTCTTGGGGCTAATAGCTGAGAAGTCCTCTCCTGTGGTCTTTTGAGGCCTCAGGTCTGCCTCAATGTTATCTTAGATTTTATTGTCGATAGCCGGAAAGTTATTGGCTAATAACTGCTAGGGAGTTGTGATCATGGGTTCCCGATGTCCGGGCACCTGAGGATTAAAGAAGCTGTTCTTTTCAAGTTAGGATGTTGTTCATTAACAAGGTATGGGTAGCCTTAAGAAACGGAGTGAACAGAGTCTCCAGTTAATCAGAGAAGGGAGAAACAAAGAGGAAATAATTGAATATCAGGGTGGATCAAACTGCAAACTCGCTAAGTTTAATTACAGGCAGCTAGATAGGGAGCTATGCGGTGAGCCTACTGAAAACTAGCTAAGTTTAACTGTGTTATTGACTTACTGAATTTCACCCTTACAATATTACCATGCAGTTGGGTTCATTTTGCTGGCTGGCCTCCCTAAGTGTCCTGGCTACCATCATCTCACAGGCAATCAACACTGTGAGCATCTGTCTCTCTATTGGCACAAAGACAATCCACCCAATGTTTAATTCAATGCTGTTGTTAATAAAGAACAAACTTATTAGGCAAAGTGTTGTGCCATTCATTGTTTCAGTTAAATGCATTCCTGAAATTTGATTTCTTTTAATTTCTCAGAAGAGACGCAGAGTTTGGGTAGTGTGATATTGAAGGAAGTGGAAAAATAGTTGAAGATAAATGTTTACACCAAACCTGGTGTGATCCTGGTAGTACCAGAAAAACATTATAATTTCAGAGATCATTTATAAAATACACTTCAGAGCAATGTGATAGAAAGTAGAGAAAATGTACTTAAACTTGCGTTGATTTATAATCATTTCATTATAAAACCTTGTTTTTTCTACTTAGAATTTGTTTACTAAAATACTACCCTCTGAAGCATTTTTAGGTATTTGTTTTTTATGGTTCAGATTTTTTTTATTAGTGCCAGTGGAAATTCAAGTGAAAAATAAATTCACTATCCTTGTGAAAGTATTTAGTCTACTATTCTTCTTTTAGTACATTAGTAACATTTAATAATCCCTACTGTTGGAATTATAAGACTCTTACTCCAAATACTTCAGGAAACATTTTAAAATTTGCTTACTTCAAACTCAAGTTTCTGAACTTTTGAGTTACATCTTCAGTTGCTGTAATTTCAGATAGTATTCTTTGAAGATGTTTTGTTCACAAATTATGCTATTACCCACATAGGTTATATCAATATCATTCCCTTTATTCTTTTTATGTTATAAAAATTCTAGTAGGTTTTTGTGTGATACATATTTGGATAAATTCTATATACCCTTTAAATGTCTTGTGCAAGTACATGTAATCCAAAACTATACAACTGGGTGGTCATTTTTAAACTTTGTTTTCTGAATTTATAACCTGGTGGACCATATAATTTAATGCCGAAAGATACTTTTCTAAGTAAATTGGAGCACTATACATAATTACTCTGAGTTACATTGGAGCTCTTCTGGGGAATGTGGAATATAAGATCACCTCATTTATAACACATGCTAATAAAAATTTTAAAATATCACTGATAGTTCTTTAATCTTCTTTTGCCTTCTATATCTCTCCTGATAATTATGTGCATATATCAGTATACATATATGCTTATACATACATATATACATACATACATATATACATGCATACATAATTATATGCACACACACATATATTATACTATTGGAGTCATCCCATTACAAGTTCAAAAACCATTTCAATGGCTGCATATTATTCTATTATATGAATATACGCAATGATTGTTTAGTACCCATATTGTAGAATGTTTAGGTTGTTTAGAGCTTTTTATTATGAATACCTTTGTGATGGTGGTATTCTTGTACATAACTATGTGTAGATACCATTGATTTTGTTTATAATAGGTTACTGGAAGTAGAATCATTGTATCAAAGAGTATTAATATTGTAATGTTTTTGATACACCTTTCCCGATTGATTTTATAAAGATTGTATGAGTTAGTATTATTATCAATATATTAGGAGGACTATTTTACCCCACAGTCCTGGACCATATCATCATTTTTCTTAGTGAAATTATAATTGCTTCTCGGAAACAGTGGCAAAAAACTTTGAAATTTACTTAAGTTAAAATATCAAACTGCACTTAAATTTTTATTTTTTCATGAAATTTGTTCCAGATGGCTCATGAGTTAGCTAGGGAAATTAAAATCAACTTTAATCTACTCTTATGGTCCAACTGAATTCAATACTTAACGTCAAGCACTTATAAACTGGAAAGAATGCCTGTTTTTCAGATATAGCCTATAAAGAAGGAAAGCAGTACCTCTATGGTTCTAAGGCAAACTACTCTCATATTTCCAGTATTTTCCTCTGAGATATACGATAGGCAATAGATATGATGCTAATATTCCTTTTAGGAGCATACTTTGACAATTGCTGGTTACTATATTGGATTGTTTCTTTGAAGGCATATGTTTTCAGGCATTTAAGTTAAGGGACAGACAAGCATCATCTCAAAGCATTATGTGAATGAGCAAAATATACATTGTAGCATTGTGCCTATTTCCAATGCCCCTAACCACTCATACAGTGAAGCAGTGCTTTAAAGTATGGGCTGTGGAGTTAACTGCATATTTTTTAAAAGTCCTTGTGTTACTCTTAATTAACTACATAATTTTTGGTCTCTTTCTCTCTAAGCCTCAGTTTCTCTGTAAGTAAAGAAAAGGAAAAGGAAGGAAGGAAGGAAGAAAGAAAAGAAGGAAGGAAGGAAAGAAAGGAAAAAGGAAGAAAAGAAGGGAGGGAAGTAGGGAAGGGAGGGAGGGAGGGAGACAAGAGAACAACATCCTTTTATAAGGATTATATGCAATATTCTCTCTTCCTATTTCTGTTCATTAGATGTAAGCCAAAGCACTCTATAAGAGAAATATGTGGAGAAATGAGGAGAAGTAATATTTTTGGTTTATAATTATTTACTTTAGTATTCTTGAATCAGATGTAATATGTTACCTTTACAAAAGAATTTTCAAGAATACTGTAAATGAAATCAACATTGTGGTCAGATTATGGTACTTAAAAGTAATGTCTAATCATTATACATTTTTATCCAAAGATAATCAACATCAAAATCTAAACATATTCACTTCATTTTTTATGTGAAATTGTCCTTAGGAAATCCCCCATATGCACACTAACACTTTCCTTTGCTCATCTCCCTAAGTGTATTAATAACAAACAGAAATTTTAAAAATGTATCTTATTCAACAACAGCATTGGTCATTTGCCAGAGATGATTTCCTCAGGTGATCCCTTTGTTACAGTTCATATCTGGAAAACATTTCAACCAAACAGGTCCTGTTATAAAAATATAGACTTAGGAAGACCTAGTTTTTTGTTGTTGTTGTTTTTGTTTGTTTTATTTTTGTTTTTGTAAGAAAAGGTATGTGATATCAGGTCAGATTGATAAAAGCATAAATAGAATGAGCTTATAAAATGTTTCAATGTATCTTAAACGCAGGTGATTTACTCATTGATAATTGTGGTTTTTGTAAATTCCATGGGAAATTAATCTTGGAAAAACTTACTTTTATGTATGAGTGGGTTAGACCTAGAAGTACAAAGCTTATGAGATTAAGTATTGGCCAGTGGAAACAAAGGACTAAAAGGAGAGCATTATAAAATTTTGAGTTCTTAGAGCTAAGAATACTTCTAAAGGGTGAACCAACTCCATTAACGGTACAGACCCTGATCCCGAGGAGAAACAAAAATGTTGGAGAAATCCTGTGGGAATTCAGCAATCATGGAAAACACAACCAGGTCAGAGAAGCTGCTTTGTTGGAGTCTGTCTCTGGAGAAAAAGAATGCAGAGCTAGAAATCATGCTGTTAAAAGAAAGAAGGGGAAAAAAAAAAAACATAATAGATCAAATAAAATTTTATATTTTGAATTTATTGGTGGTTTGCATTTGATATTAAAACTGTTCTTGGTGTATATTAACCATTAGAAAATTGGGTGATATAGGTGTCAAATATTGTTCAATGGATATTGAAACTTCCGATAAATAAAACAGTCTTAGATGGTTCTTTATTCAATATTTTCTCGATGATTTTTTTTGAGATTTATTAAGATATGATTTCATATAATGTTGTGTAAATTTAAAGTATACAATGTATTAATTCTATACACATACATTGCAAAATGATTACCACCATTGCTTTAACTAAAGCTGCCATTGTGGCACATAATTACCTTTCTTTTTTGTGATGAACACATTTAAGATGTACTCCCTTAGCAACTTTCCAATAAACAATATACATAGTATCGTTAACTATAATCACCATGCTAACATTAGATCCCCGGAAGTTATCCATCTTCTAACTGCAAATTTGTACTCTTTGGCCAGCACCTACCCATTCCCTAGACCCCGGTGACCAGCATTCTGGTCTCTGATTTTATGAATTCAGCTTTTTTTAGATTAAACATATAAGTGGTATCATACAATATTTGTCTTTATCTCTCTCACTTATTTCACTTAGCATAATGCCTTTAAGATCTATCCATGTGATTACAAATGTCATGGCTGAATAATATTCCAATGAATATGTATACCACATCTTTATCCATTCATCAGTTAAAGGGCATTTAGCCTCTTTCCATATCTTAGCTATTGTGAATAATGCTACAATGAGTGTACAATAAGTGCAGATATCTTTTCAAGGGCATGTTTTCATTTCCTTTGGATATATACCCAGAAGTGGGATACTGGATCGTATGACAATTCTATTTTAATTACTTGGGGAACCTCCGTATTATTTTCCATAGCAGCTTTACCAGTCTACATGTCTACCAATGGTGCACAAAGTTTTCCTTTTCTCCAAATCCTCAGCAACATTTGTTATCTCATCTTTTTGAGGATAGCCATTCTAACGTGTCTGAGGTAATATCTCATTTTGGTTTTCATTTTCATTTCACTGATGATTAGTGATGGTGAACGTCTTTTCATGTGCTTGTTAGCCATTCGTATGTTCTTAATGACTAGTTTTAATAAGTTTGAATATGATGTATCTAGTATTTATTGATTGATTGATTGCTTGTGTGTTTGATTCATTTATTTATTTACTTATTTTGCTATTAATTTTGCTTGATGTTCTCTGAGGTTCTTGCATCTATGATATGATATCTTCCATTAATTTTGGAAAATTCTTCACCTTTATCTCTTTAAATATTTATTTTGCCTGTTCTTTCTTCTCCTTCAGAGATTCTAATTACCTGCAGGTTAGGATGTGTAATATTGTCTCACAGTTCATGAATGCTGTGTTCTGCTTTTTCACTCCCACTCTTTTGTTCTTTGTGTTTCAATTTGGGTGATTCTCATTGGATGATTTTTCGAGTTCACTGATTCTTTCCTTAGCTATATAGAGTCCAATAATAAGCCCATTAAAAGTTTTCTTCATCTCTCTTACTATGTTTTTCATTTCTAGTATTTTTATTTCATCTTTTCTTACAATTTTTCTCTTTTTGCTGAAAGTGCTCATTGATTGTGCATGATATTCACCTTTTTCAATAGTCTGTTACATATTCTTCATTATAGTTTGAAATTGTTTGACAATTGCACCGTCTGTGTCATATTTCACTTTGGTTCTTTTGATTGCTTAGTCTCTTGACAGAGCATTGTTATTGTTGTGTTTGGTTGGTTTTGTTTCTTTATAAGTCTTACAACTTTTAGCTACAAGCTGAGCATGCTGTGTAGGACAGTAGAGATTGAGGTAGATGGTATTAGATAAGGATACGGTCACATAGTATCTCCTGCTAGACAGTTAGTGTGAGGTGAGACTGAAGTAAATAGTACCTTCCTAGAAGCAGACACACCTTGTCTTCTGAGAGGACTTTAGTGTGGTAGAGTTAAATCCATCTATTTAAGAGTTTAGCTGGATTTGGGTTTTGTTGTTGTTTGGTTACCCTCAATGAGCCACATTCTTCAACTTGCTGTAGTTTGCTTTATTTTTTTATTATTGGTGCCAGTGTGCTTTAGGGTTAGGTTTCCCCTTTGCATGTGTACCTCTCAGAAAATCTCTCTCCAGGCCTTTCCCCCTCCCATCAATGCACCACTGTTATTTGTTATTTGATGCTCACTAGTCTAGTTAGGGGTGTGGAAGTGGGAGATGGGTAAATCACACTCTGTTGTTTTGGTTCATCCTCCACCTTAGGCAGGTATGTGTCCCTAGGTCTCCAGGATGGGGCCTTCTGAATGATCCTGCTGCTCTGCATTAGGGTGTCTCTAACAGTCTAGGCTTAGGACATTTTTCTGTCTCTTTCCCAAGGGTAGAAAGTTCTATTGTGTTCCCTTTCTCCAACTGCATTGGGTTTTCACCTGTGCTTTAAGAATAAATGGTTTGCTACTCTTGCTTCAGAAGCTTAAAAAGTTTATTTTTGTTGCTGTTGTTGTTGTTCTTTTGGGGAAACAGGGAGAAGGATCTGGGCAGGGCTGCATAGTTCTCCCCAGAGGCTGCTTTATCATCCACTAGGCCTCACCAGGAGGAGGCTTTCTCAGATACCCTTTCCTTCCCCTAATCTTTCTTGTGAAAGTTTTCCAGTCTGTGGCGAATAGCTTAAAAGTGAGATGAAATTCTTTGTGTGTCATACTGTCATGGTTTTCCATAAGAATTAGCAGTTCATTGAAATGTTTAGCTGATTTCTTCTTACCTTCTTATAAGGCACCTATCCCAGGGGGAAAGAAAAAAAGTGTTTGCATTCAATCTTTCCTTGGAAGCATCTGTCTTTCCATAGGTTACAAGCTAGGTGGTTGCCCTCTGACTCTATTCTCAAGGGATATTGTAATTTTGTAGATTGCAGCTTTTGTTGTTTCTGATGCTATGCTGTCGCTGTTGTAAGGGTACATGGGAGTGGTACTATTTCTAATTTTTGCATCCTAAGCAAGATGTCAACTACCCACAGAAGTTGCGTGTTGAATTCTTATAGTGTATTAATTTTAAGTGTCTTTAAATTTTGTGTGTGTGTATGTGTGTTTCACATTCTTTTTGAACATTTTTCTAGTTGGAGCTGAATTTTGTCCAGTAAAGACTTTTTTACCCTGAGGCAGGAGATTTCAATTCAAATGAGGAAATTAACTCTTCTTGGTTAACATAGGGAGATTTGTAAGTAATTTTAAGTGAAATCCCATATGAAACATGTTCAAATGTGGCAAGAGATTAAGTTAGTTTGAATTTATTTATTTCCTTTGGTATTTGCTGGATAACTGAAAGTTTATTTATTTTAAACGATTTCAAAAAGAGTTTTGGTGTTTTTCTTTTTTGTTGATGCTGTTTCTTATTTCATTTGGGGAAATAATGGAATTATGTTTTCTGAGAAAACCATTTTGCATTAGCAGAGATAAGGCCTACTTACAGGACTAAGGAATAATAAATGATCTATAAACTGCATGTTATTTTACTTCTCTGAATATTATTTTCAGGTAAACACAATAACAGTATTTACTTCTTTTGCTTACTTTCAAATATAAGGCAAAAAAAAATAAAACCCCAAATATTCCTTGAAGAGCCACAAAGTGAATTTATAAATTAATTCCTTCAACTAAATTTTTACATTGAGCACATTCTCTGTGCCTATGACTTTAACAGATACTCAGAATCAATGATGAGCAAATGAGCATAGTATTTTTGACCTCATTTAAGTTTAGATTCTTTCTAATTAACCCTGGAGCCCCATCAAATATTGATTTTAGGAGGAGAGAGATTTATTAGTCATATAATCACACAAAAATATATGTCATTATAAACTGTGAGGATTGCTTTGAACAAAAATTTAAGTTTCCATAAACTAGTATCAAGGGGCACTGATATATGGGGAGTGTAAAAAAACACATCTCAGAGAAAATTACATTTAAAGAGAAATATAATTGAAAAGTGTGACTTGGAATTACCTGGAGCATATATAATATAATTTATTTGGGAAGACTTTTCCAGACAAGGTGAGTAAGATCAGACATGTCCAAATGTCATATGAGTCAGGAGGGAGATTAGTATATTGATGAAACTGAGGAAAGCCTGCCCCACCTCGAGGTCAGAAAGCAAAAGAAAGAGTAGCAAAAGATGAAGGACTGAAGAGTTAAAAACTAACATTTACTGATTAGTTACTATGTGCTAAAAACTTTTGTAGGCACTTTATGTTAACACATGCACTCTCAATATCTTAGATTTTATTTCCATTTTGGAGTGGGGACTGGCTCCCCACTCTGAATAACTGGAAGACTGGACAAAATTTATGAAAACATTGTTTTCATATGTTGGACAACAGGCAACACAGAACTCTATCCCTCCCTCCAAAATTGAAAAATAGGTGATCTCTATGACTGTCTCAGGTTTCTGCCTTTAGGCACTTTCTGATCTTCAGCAGAAGGGTAAAAATGTCAAGAGAGTATGGTGGTCTTAATGCATTTGGGACAGAGAAACTGGAATTTAAGGAGATGGACAAAGTTTTACAGGCAAGGTATTATATAGGCAGAAACTACGCAGAGAAATTTATCTAGAAATATGTACAAAAGTGCCCTCAAGTCTTTGAACACTAACTTGTGCATACAAAGTATGAGACAGAGCAAGGCCAGGAAAAAATAAAAATATAAAACAAAAAGTTGCAAGGTAAGTATTTCCCTGATCTCATACAAGGCTAGAAGACATTTAAGTTCTAAACAACAAGAATGGCAAAACCATATTGGACATGTGAGACATTCAGTGAGGCATTCAGTAGAGGCATGCATTAATAATCAGGCTAAATTATCCCTAGAGTAAAGGTGATTCCAGACATGCTCTAACAAACCTGAAAACGTTTTAGAAAAAAAAGACCAAGTTAATCTATGAGTAACATGACTGCCTAGTTAAACAACCCTATTTAAAGGAAGATACCAAAAAGAGGTGCCTAATATAAAATATTCAGAATATCCTAAAATAATGACTAAAGTAAAATAAAAACATAGAGCACCAACCCTTAAGACATTGAACTTCAAGAAATGAAGGATGATGATCCCTGAAACATGAGAACAAACTAGGTGGCTCTTTTGCCAGTTATGGCCTAGAGAAGCTTTCCAGGTCACAGTGAGAGGCAGATCCTCAGGCAGAGCTTCCTTGAATTGAGGAAATGGAGCCAGTAGTCCAGGGAAGAAAAGTCAACTAGAGTTTTCAAGACAGTATCAAAGGGGAGAGAGAAGCACAGAAAAAGAACTCTGGGGATATGCAGAGAGTTCTACTTAAGTGTTTAGTTGATTACCTATTAGCACATGAATGTGAAAAAACTGCCTGAGGCCAGAGAAAGGCCATCTGAAAGGATTGAGGGAACAGTGCTAAGAACAGGAGCAGGAATGGTATCATTTTCCAACAGCCTGAGGAGAATTAGGAAGGGCCTTTCCTCAGTAATGGGAAAATAAAATAAAATAAAAATTAAAAAAAATATGCCTGTACTGAATGTTCCTCTGATCCCACTTAGCAAAGCTACAAAGCAAGATCTAAAAAAAATTATATTGTTCCCATGTAATTTATTTATATCCCAGAACCAATCTCAATACTTTTAAGAATACAGTACTATCCAACAATCAAAAAGGAAACATTCACAATGTCTCATTTAATAAAAAAAATTATCAGCCATGGAAAGAAGAAAGACAATAGAACTCATAACTAGAGAGGAGATATCATTCAATCCAAACTAAATCCAAAATAACACAGGTAATGGGATTAATAAAGAAAGCTATGAAAAAAGTTATTCTGACTATAGTCCATATGTTTAAGAAGCTAGAGCAGAATTTTTCAACTTTAATACTATTGACATCTTAGTAAATTTACAGTTGTTTTGTTTGTTTGATTTTTCTGTAGCTTGAGGTCTATCCTGTGTAGTGTACAAGTTTAGCAGCATCTTGGTCTTTACCATTAAAATTCAGTACTCCCTCTGTACATTGAGACAATCAAAAATCTGTCTTCTGGGGGGTAAAATTGCCTTTGATTTAAACTGTTGGCTTAGATAAAAAACAGATTATGTTAAGTAGAAACAAACAAACAAACAAACAAAAAAACACAAGCCACAGATTTGAGTTGAAAACTATACTATCTGATATGAAAAATACACTGGATGAGATTAGTGGCAGGTTAGATATTGCATGACAATATATTAGTAAGTTGAAAATACAGCAATAGAAATTATCCAAGAATAAAGCCTGGAGAAATAGGTAAACTATGAGAAAATTCCAAGCAGGCAAATAAACATATAATTATATAATTAGAATGTCTAAAGAAGAAAGGACAAAAGGCAGAAAAAAAATGTAAATAATGAAGGGCCCCAAATTGTCCAAATATGATTACAACTATAAACTTTAAATTTAAGAAGTGCAATGAAACCTAGCTCAAGGAACAAAAAAAAAAAAAAAAAAAAAAACTACACTAAGACACATTATAATCAAACTAGTAATAAAAACAAAACAAAACAAAGCAAACAAAAACACACTTAAAAGTATTCAGAGGAAAAATATATTATATGGAGAGGAACAAAGATAAGGATGACAGAAGATTTTTGGTGGAAAGAATGAAACCTAGGAGACAGTGGAGTAAAATATTTAAAGCATTTAAAAGAACAGAAGAAAACATGTCAACCTAGAATTCTTTACCCAGTGATATCTTTCAAAAAGGAAGACAATATAAAGAACTTTTCAGAAACACAAAAGCTGAAAGGATTCATCACAACAGACTTGCGCTATGAACATATTAAAACAAGTTTTTCAAGAAGCAGCAAAATAATTAATAAGGAAACCTGGCCTCTACAAGGGGTAACTGCATAGGTTAAATACTTTTAAAATTCATTTAAATTATAAATTTCTTTAAAAGATAATTAACTGGTTGTGGAGAAAATAATGGTGTATTGTGGAGTTTATAACATTTTGAAGAAGGAAAATGTATGACTGTAATAGCACAAAGCCTGAGAGAGAAAAATTGTAAAATATACTGTTATAAGAGTCTTATTTTGTTCATGAAGAATGTAATTTCATTTGACGGTAGAGTGTGACAAGTTAAATATGTATCCTATAAACCCTAAAGTAACTATGGAAATAACACAAAAAACAGTTATAGCCAATAAGCTTACAAATGAGATAAAATAAAACCATAGAAAAATATAATCCAAAATAAGGCAGAAATAGCAGAAAAAAGTAACAAAGAATATGTGGTATAGATACATATAGCAAAATGGTAGATTTCAATGCAACCATATATTTAAGCACATTAAATGAAAGTGATTTAAACACTCCAATTAAGCCAAAGATTTTCAGATTGAATTAAAAGTAAAATCCAACTCTATACTGTTTAAAAGAAACCCATTTTATATATAAAGAGCATACTAGATTAAAAGCGAAAAGATGAAAACAAAAAAAAAAACACATGACACTAACATTAATAAAAAGAAAGCTGGATAGGTTATACAAATATGAGACAAGTAGATTTGAGAACAAAAATAAGGGAAAATAAAGACACGTCTTATAAAAATAAAAACTGAGAAAATTAAGTGTAGCACATCTACACTATAAGAAATACATAAAGAAGTCTTTGGAGTGAAAAAATACCAGCTAGAAACTTGGATCTAGCTGGATTAAATAATTCTAAAATAGAATCATATGTGGGTGAATTTAAAAAGTTTCTCATTTATTAGTCTTTTGAGAATATAATTGTTTAAAGGAAAATTAAAGCAATGTATTATGTAGAGCTTATAAAATATGTAAAAGTAAAATGTATGATAGAGATATCATAAATGATAATACATAAAATGGAGTAATGTTATTTGAAGCTACACTGTGATAAATTAAGATGCATAGTTGAAGTTCCAGGGCAACTGCTGAAACATAAAAAGAATTATAGTTAACATGACAACAGAGCAGACAAAGTGAAATAACAAAAATACTTAAGTAAACTAAAAGGAAATGAGGGGAAAAAAGGGACATATAGAAAGATCATAGATTTAATTAAACAAAATATATGTGCAATTATTTTTAATTTAAGTAGCATACATACTCCAATTAAAAGACAGAGTGTGTTAGTTTGTGTAAAAATGCCAGACTAACTACTTACCAGAAACCCACTTTAAATATAAATACATAGGTTAAAAGCAAAAGGATAGAAAAAGTTAAATAGAAGGGGCCATATTAATAACAGACAAAGTAGAGCGCAGGACAAGGCATGTTTCCAGAAATAAAATGATATATTTCATTATAATAAAAGATGCAATTTATCAAGAAAACATAACAATCCTAAATGTGTATGTATTCCATAAAATAGCTTCAAGCTACATGAAGCAAAAACTGACAGAACTGAAATTAGAAACTGACAAATCTACATTATAGGTGGAAATTTCAACACTCCTCTCCCAGTAATTGATAGAACAAGAGACAGAAAATCACTGAGAATATAGAAGACTTGATCCAACCCTATAATCCAACCTGACCTAATGATCATTTATAGAACACTCTACTCAACGATGTCAGAATGCACATTTTTTTAACTGCACCTGAAACATTTACTAAGGAAGCCCTTACACTGGGCTACACAAGTTTCAGTGATTCACCTAAACTTCCTATGAAATACATACTGTTTTTTACTTTCATTTTATAGACAAAGAAATGAGGGGGAAAAAAGTTAAATAAGTCACTCAGTTGTTAAGAGGATGAGATGATATTTGAATGTGGTGTTATTTCAGAGCTCATGAACTTTCCTTTATTTAAAATATTGACCCAGGTCACCATCTTCACTTCCTGTGAGGTCCATGACATAGACAGATGCATAGGAAGTAGTGTAAAACAATTACAAAATTCTGGTAAATTGGGCAGACTTGTTAAGATTCTAAGGTATGTTTAGCTGATATGTTCTTTATTTATGCCTCTGGTCCTAGCACAATTATCAATAGTGTTCCTTTGACTCACAAAAGTGGCCTGGTTTGGATTATAAATACTGTGGTCTCAAGTCTAATAGGCTTCTTTCCTTACTGAATTAAAAGCAAACTTTTAGAAATTATCATATTCTGGCCAGTCACATGGAAAAAAAGCAATGAGAAAGACAATAGTGTTGGAAGAGCCTGATCTGATAAGGCTGGATCTGGGAAAATGGCATCCCAAACACTTGGGAGGAGAGGAAAATGTTTGGCCTCCTTTCTTGATGGAGTGAGTTCTGAACAATTACCCTTTGAAATATTCTGAGAGAGAGAAAACCAGATAGGTGGTGGTGGTGGTGGTGAGAATTGATTGAAAGAGAAAATAAATCTACTCATCTGAATAAACTCTTAACAGAGATCCAACCATTCTCATCAGCTCTGATCTTTTTTTACTCGGGAAAAACAAAGAATAGGGAAACAGAAAAATCCCCTAATCCAGCTACAGTTCCAACTTCCATATCACTGGCACCATCACAGGACTTTAGTTTTACCTCCTTTTAATTGTGAATACCCATCCATTATAACAAGATACACATTGTAATATGAGGCAGCAGTCTCCAAAGTGAACACAACTTGACAAGATGTTTTAAGGCCAGCAAAACAATCAGATTTGAATCTAATTTTTGCAAGATTAACACTCTAAAAAGTGAAATTGCCTACATTTGGAAAAGAATGAAAAAGTAACAATTCCAAAGATCAATTGGAACCAGAAAATGAAAACTTTTAATATAAATAGTGAAACATTAAATTTCCAAGTCAGTCTTTCTGAAATACTAAATTAGTGCTGCCATAGAACAGACTTATGCTGCTCTCAACACTTCAGGAAACAGACAGTTTCACTTGATTTGAGAAAAACACTAAGTTAAGTTTTGCTGTAGATGACTTGGCATTGTCTTGTATAGTGTAGCTTTCTTACATTATATTATTTTTTATTCTTTAAAAAAATGCTGCATAAACTTTTCCCATTAAATAATACTTAAAATTTATAAAGATGACTATTTGAATATTTTTTTACATACAACAGCAAACCCCAACACACTTTTTAACTCTTAAAATGTTTTCTTGAATTAAAATATTTTAAAGAATAGTTTCAATAACGTTGGTTTGTTTTGTTCTAAGGACCTATATCCAATAAGACTTGTAATATGAGTGCAGCAAGACCTTATTTATATCAAGACATACCTCCACATTCAAAAAGGACAGAATTTTATTTTGTTGCTAGGCCTAATGGAACTACTTTTATGGTAACTTTCTATAACTCCCCAGTTATTAATGTGCAAATATGTCTAATATATGTGAAATTAATGACAGAAAGCATACAACATTATAAATGCTTTGAATTTCTCTTCATTCTCCTACCAGTTATTGGGAAATGATTTGTCCCAGCTACATGTATTTCTTGATCTTCCATACTTTCTTAGTTCTTGTCAAAAAGTTTTATGAGTAGGACTGCATTAAAATTTTAAATTACTTTTATTAATTTATGTATGTTGGATTGTTTCTTTGAATTTAGCTTCATGGGATCCTGGAACTTGGTCTAAGATAACTTTATACCAGTTGCACATAAATAACTCTGTTATTTAAAATAAAAATTGAAAAACGTTTGCATGATTGTAACTTCCAACAACATAAACATTTTGAAAGCCACAATTATTCCTTTCCACAGGAATCTTCATCCAGGGTGAAAGTTAGAAGATCAAGTTAGAATTCATTAGCAGGAGACTTGGGGTATCTCACAGATAAACTACAGCTGTAAGCCATGATAGTGAGTATATAGTATATAGTATATTTAATGTTTGACAGGTGAGTAATTTTTGACTGAGTAGACAGTAGTGACCCTCAACGGATCGCATTGACGTATTAGCAAATTCTTCTTGAAGTCAGTCTGAACTTGTCAATACTTCTTAGTCCAGGAAAATAAGCTACTTTAGAAGAGTATTAAGAGTATTAAATAAAACATTAAATTATTCAATAATATAAATGGAAAGCCTGAACTACTTTTTAATCTATCTTGTTATAAAAATGAGAAAGGAATGAGAAGTAAAGAGAAAAGTGGAGAGAAGTAGGACTTAAGTAATAGATTGTTGTAAATTCATTGTTGTTAATTATTTTCTGGTATGAGAGCAAGCACATAAGAATATGTTAGATGTGGTAATAATCACAAAAATAAAAATTAAATTGACAAATTGGGGTTCCATAGTGATTCTTAGAATAATGTCCATATCTATATTTTCTAGCATGAATGTCAAAAGTTTTGTTTTTATGATTTCCAGAGTAGCAAACTCCACCTGGGATATCAAATTCAAGCTGTGTTTCTTTCTACCGCTTACATAGATAATAGTCTTTACAACCCTTCACTCAGAATTTACATAGTCATTTGGCTTACTATTCTCACAATTTTGGTAAAATCTTAAATGTAGAATAGGAATGTATAAATATAAATGTATGTATTTTATTTGAAAGTTCAAGTCTGAGGATAACGAGCCTTTCACAAATAACATCGGCATCTTTGTCTTTCCACATTAAAAATAATGAAAAATTGACTCAGATGCTTTTTTTAATTTGTCACCTGTTGTATTTTCCATTTTAGTATAATATTCTTCCATATGTTTATAATATGATGGTATAACAACTGAAAAATTTAATGGTTAATTAAAAAAAGTATTATGAGTTATTATATGGAAAAAGGATAGATGATTTCCCCCCCAAGAAGCCTTGGATAAAAATAAGGGAATAGTAGTAATGCAATTTTTAAACAGTTAGTATAGAAAAATAATATAAAAGATATGCACATACAATGGAAACCTCTGAATACTCAGTTTGGCTCATTATATTATTTTTTATTATTGTTATTATATACTTCAAGTAGACTGAGAAATTCAAACCAGAAGAACATAATCGAAGTTCAATATTTTATTCCAGAAAACTTTTCAGTGGATGTTTAGGTTGAGTACATACTCACTTTCTGCATTCAAATTACTATAGAGTAAGAATCTATTTTCAATATAATGGCCGAGGCATTCCATGAAAGCCATCAAAAAAAGGTAACTAAGTTCACTGTATTATGTTTATAAAGTCAGGAAAGTGAAGCAGTATATTATAAAAGATTTGCAATAACTGGGGTTTGAACTGAAAGCACTTTTTGTTTTTATTTTCAGAGATTAAGACTGCTAGACTAGTATATCTTACAAGAACCCACACAGAGAAGAAAGGCAGTATCTCAGGTTTCAAATAAAGAAAGTCAACTTCAAAAACTTTTTTATATATTTGATGATTACAAGATTTTTTTTTTTTTTTCTTTTATAGTAAGATCATTGTTCCACAAATAGCACTCTGGTACATGACCATTCAATTAACTGATTAGGTTGAGTTTCCACTCAGTAACAGATTTCTGCAACATTTGAACACTGAGTCATCAACCTTATTAAATTAGATGCTATAAAATTTTTATTATTTACTTATTTCTACATAATAAATTGCCCCAAAACATACTGGCTTTGAATAACACATTTTTTATTTCATACTTTCTGCAGATCAAGAGCATGGCTTCACTGAGTCCTCAAGTTTGAGTCTCTCAAAAGGCTACTTAATCAAGTTGTTAACACAGAGCTAGCTACAGCCTCACAAAATGCTCGAACAAGGAAGAACCTATTTCCAAACTCACTTAAGCAGTTGTTGGTAGCATTCACTTTCTTAAAGGCTTTTTGGTCTGAGGGCTTGTATTTCTAGGTGGTGGTTGGCCTGAGGCCACTCTCAGTTTCTTGCCATATAGACATCTCTAGCTTGATTCATCAGAACAAGTGCATAAGAAGAATAAGAGAATGCCAGTAAGACAAAAGTTACATTTTTTTTACAACATAATATCAGAAATTGCATTTTTGGTATATTCTAAACATTAGGCGAAATCACCAGGTCCTGTCCACACTCAAGAAGAATGGAATTCACAGTGGTGTCACTACTAGAAGACAGGGATCTTTGGAAGACATTTAGAAGGTTACCTGTCACAATATCAGACCATTTTGTACATTTGCATGTTAATTGTGCTAATGTGTCATGCTTAAAATAATTTTTCAGAAAAAAGCTACTTTTGCTTATTTGCAAAAATGCTATAAATAGATTTTAAAATACAGTCAATTTTATGGTCAGTAATACAGTGTTTTCTAAAGAAATAAATGTAGATATTTTCTCCATGTAATCTGATTAACAATCCTGTAATCCAATCCCCACCTTGCTTTTCTCCCACCTCCATATAAACTTCTTTCTGTTCCCTCCTTAATTTCAAACGCATAAAAGAAGCTGCAAAACTGTTACTCTCCAGAGCATTTGAGATCCTGTTTCCTGGCACATGTTGTCAGTTTGGTTCGAATAAATACTTATAAAATTTCTCAAAAAATTTTTTTAAAAAGTAGATATCTTCTTATAAAATGGGACGTAGATTGGGGATTATGCATGTTTTCCCCTGATATATCTACCATACAAGTAGAAAATTGCTCATATTACCAACAAACCTATAATCATTTGCTCAGGATGCCAACATAGTTTTCCAAGATTTCAGAATTTCCATAGGTTTTCTACTTGCCAATTTTTTAGTTATAGTCTAGATTTTCATCCTTGAATTTTATGGCATTCAAGTGACTGTTTTTTAAAAATGATAATGTGCATCCTATATTCCCAATATTTTAGTTATTTCCCTAACATCCATTCATTCACATTCCCACACACATACTTATACATATTTAAATGAATGTGCCTCTTGTTCAGAAGGTCTTTTCACACTATGTTTTTGTATATAATAATGTAATGGAAATACATCCCAAATTATTACTTATGGCTGTAATTGGCCTTGAATCTTCCTTAGGGCTTGCCCAGGAAAGCCACCCAACCAAGCCAAGGAATATAAATTTTTGGAATTTCTTCTTATTTCTTGGTTCATTAATTTTATTAACTTCCAAACTGATGAATTCTTAGAATTAAAATATCATTTACATTTAATATCCCCACTCACTTTCTTTGCATTGAAATCCTTTAATTGTATTGTTTTTTGTTGTTGTTTTTTTGAGTTCTATTAGGTTGGTGCAAAAGTAAGTGTGGTGTAAAAGGTTAAAAATAATTGCAAAAACCGCAATTACTTTTGCACCAACCTAATAGTTCTAAATTATGTTTGTCAAAGTCTTAATGAGGTTTATGTCATAGGGATACAGGAGTTAGCTAAACAGTAACAGGACTGAATGAGAAGATTTTCTTTAAAAGGAATTGAAAAAGGGCTTTCAATCTCAGGTGTGAAATGCAGACTTCCTATATCGTGTAACTAAAGATAGGTGTCTAAGACCATTGAACGGTGTATATAGGTAACTAGTGATTTGTACGGGAAGATCAAATCTGGACACCTTTCTTTTTTCTTACAAGTACAGACTGTGTGGGATTTGTATGGAGTCTAATTTAATAAGAAAAGATTTTATTTTGCTGTTTACTTACAACAGTGACAAATGGTGGCCAGAAGGGAAAGTAAAGTATGTAATCAATCTTAACACCGTTGTTGTTTTCCTGAGAGAACAATAACAAGAAGGGAAAAAAAAAGAAAAAAGAAAAGAAAAATACTGAGAAAGAACAAAACACAGAATATTCTTGAAGAGAATACGGGAAAAAATATTTCTAGTTTCTGCTATTGATGATTATGATGATGATGATAGTCATGACAACAGTGGTCACAATAAAAACTGTACAGCACAGTCACTATAGTTAATAATACTGTGTTGTATATTTTAAATTTTGTAAGAGTAATTCTTGAAAGTTCTCATCACAAAAAAAAAATTGGAACTATGTTAAAAAAATGAAAACGCTCATTGCAGATCTTTAAAAGGACACAGAAAGTTAAGTATTAATATGGCAGTTTCGTAGGTGAGGATGTTTAAGGTTCATAGAGGAGAAAAATGGCCTAATTGACACTTATAAAACAGAGCAGAACAATATTCAAACCAAGCTCCATCATTCTTTAAAGTCTGGGTCCTTTCCATTACTTCCTGCTGCCTGTCATAAAGCTACTTTTTGATAGTGTAGTGTCAGTGTACTCAGAGTGTAGACAGTGTAGTTAGAGTGTCAATTAAACATACCATTCAACTCATTATTTTTTATAGTTGCAATCACATAGAAAGTTCCTTCCTGAAACATGCTTGGAACCAGTATTTTCCTTTTTAAAAAATGATATTGTAAAAACACAGATGTAACTCTATTACTATGGACATATTCAAAGACACTGAAACATATTGTGAACTAAGTATAGCAAATTTTGTCTCAATACAAAAGAAAAACCATATAGTGGATAGTAAGCTATGGCTCACATTACCTGATTAAAATTCCAAGGCTCAGTGAAATTCATAAAGGATGAATGGACTCATTTAGGCTAAGATCACACATCCCTACTCTGACACTTTCACTGGCATTATTATGATTTTAATAAGTGCTGATTTAATTCTTGCTAAGAGAAGACATTAAGAGCATGAGATTTAGAGTCAAACAAACATGGGACAAGCCTCAGTTTTGTCAATAGCCACATGATTTATATTTAACTTACCAATAATTTATTTTTATATGTAGAAATTAACTAGTATAGACTTCCTAGTGCTATTGTGTACAGTAAAGGAATAATGTGCTATATGAATGGGCCTTACATTATTGTCACTATTATCATCCTGACATTGATGTCTACAAGAGCACCAACATTATCATCTTCAATATTGATGTCTAAAAGAGCACCACCAATATGACTGGGTAAGATTGCTTCTTGATGGCTCTTATTTATTTACTCAATTATATTTATTGAGATTGGATCGTTTGTCTGGTACTTTGCTAGACATTGAGATGGAAGGGGAATAAAATACACATTCTCCTCTCAGTCCCATTCCTATGTCATCTCTACTCCCAAACTGCCCGCTGGCTTGAGATATAGCTGGAGATTAACAAGAGGCCAGACTATCAAAGGACCTGTTGGATAAAACGTTGTTTACAGTTTAAAAACTTTAAGAGAGGGATGGACATGATACTATTTAAAAATCACTCTGGCTACAGGCACTCGGTAAATGAGGTATGGGAGAGAGTGCCTGTGGACGCGTGCATCAATTAGGACTCCAAGGCAGTAATCCAAGGAAGAGATTACAGTTGGTTGGGCAAAGCCATTGGCAGTGGAGATGGAGAGATAGGGATGGACTTGAGATACAAGTGTAGAACAGAGGCGACATTAACATATCTTCCAAAAGATTAGTTAAAGAGGACAGGTAGAGGGAGGAAAACCAGTATGCACTGATACTAATTTAAGGAAGAGGAGCTAAGGTTAAATTAGCTTCTCATGGGAAAACCAAGATAAGCTTTGGACATGCTGAATTTGAGATATTTATGGTATATTCAAGCAGAGATGTCAATTAGGTGATTGTCTGGAGAAAATGGAATTCATATGCATATGACAGTGTACATGGATATAAATTTTGGAGTTTTTATCATGCAGATGAGTTAAAAGTCAGTGAGTAAATAAAGGGACATTTTACCAAGCTGTGCAAAACTCCAACATATCAATGTCACATAAAGAAATGAATAATGTATGAAAATTACTTTGTAGAGTCCCTAGTGGGTATTTAAATGTAAATAAAAGTTATTTTAATGGCAATAATTAGTTAAAAATTGTATTTGTGTTCACCTCAGGTACCCACACAAGATGAAAATTAGGCTATAAAGTGTCAACATAAGAAACATCCAAACCTGTAGAGAATTTTCATGAATTTATTTGAGTCAAACTGATGACACACATCAGGGAATAAGATCTCAAATGCTCCTAGAGAAGGACAGTTTTCCTGTTGGTTCTATGCATTTGAAATTAAGGAGGGAACTAAGGAAGATTACATGAAGATGAGAGAAAGTTAAGAGATTAACTAGTATAGACTTGTTTGGGGATTGAGTTACAAGATAATTAACAAGATTATGTGCTCTCTTCAGGGTGCTCCTGATTAGAAGGCTATTACTTCTGGCCTTTCAAAGGTGTGGTAACCTAGATGCACAAGAACAATGGGCTGGACTGGCTTAAAAATTTTTCACAAAAGAAGTTACCCTGTTTCCCTGAAAATAAGACCTAGCCGGACCATCAGCTCTAATGTGTCTTTTGGAGCAAAAATTAATATAAAACCCGGTCTTAGTAAAATAAGACTGGATTTGATATTAATTTTTGCTCCAAAAGAAGCATTAGAGCTGATGGTCCAGCTAGGTCTTATTTTTGGAGAAACACGGTATAGGTGTTGAGCTTCACTGCCCACCATGACCTGCCCAGTTAAGAATTTATGATCAGATCACCCTATGAGATTATTTTCCATACAACCTATTTTTTTGTCTACAAAAGTAAGGCAGCTAAATGTGTCTAATTTTTTTTTTTTAACTATTTGTAGTTACCCCTCTAAATTGCAGTTTTGTTTGTAGAGTACTTTGATGATTCCATTGATCTACTAATTAAATTTTGACACGCTAGTTTTTCTATCTTTTATTTTTCAGAGATAGTATCAGTAACTTATACTTTGTACTCCTTTTACTATAAACCATAATAGAGCTTTTGAGCTAAGTATCTTACTTTGTAATCAATCTAGCTGAGCAAGAAGTAAGGCGGAGAACACTGCACTGATGATAAATACATGGGGGGAACTTCTCTTTCCTTCTTCCTCTTACCTTCTGATTTCGGGTGATCTCAATGCTTTCACTTGGAATGTAAATCTGCTTTTCAACAATGATGACTTTGATTAAGTCCTAAAAGTTCTTGGGTGAAATTTCAGCCAACTCGCAAGGTTTTCAGTACATTTTTCATATTATTTAGTCACTCAGCTGTCCTCAGACTTATTAAAAACAAAGCTCTTATGAATCATGCATTTTTCTGGATTGGGCACTCTGTGTAATTTTTGTACCTACATTTTAAGTGTAGGTGGTCTTCCCAGGCTGGAGGTTTCCGTTTTTTAGATAAAAAATATTTAGAAGGTTTACTTGCTTGGTGTTAAAGGAGAAAAGTAATTGGTGTTCAGAATTGTGTTTTTGCCTATAATTTCTAATCTACTCATTACTTTCCTAGTTTTTTTCAAAGACATTTTTGCCATATTTTAAATCTCATGACTGACAGGGAGTCTTGGATGTAACAACATTTTCTGATGCTGAATATAAATGACATGGAGCACTTGTTCAGAGGTGTTAGTACACAGATGTCTAAGCTGTTATCTTGGGCCAAATCTTCACTTATTTTGCCAAAAGCACATATCAATTAAATGGAGTCAGAACTGTCTGCAATATTACATTCACATTCTGGCTCACTGAATGCATCAACATTAACATTTTTGGGTTGGTTTGTATTTTCCCTTTGAATGATCTAGGCATCTTGTTACTTTTTTTTTTTCTGTTGTTTGTTTGTTTTTTAATTTTATCCATCCTTTAAAACTAACACAACTTTTTCATACATCACTGGGTTTGTTTTAGTCCACCTTTAAATAAACAGCTAAAATATGAAAAAAGAAAGGAGTTATGCTGATACAATTTTAGCTTTAGAGAAAGTAGGAATGGTAGAAAGATTCTCATTATTCAAACCATACTGAACTGTTTTTGTGCTTTGGCTTTGCATAAGTAGATTGGTGAACTTGGGCAAGTTTGTAAAAAAAATATTTTTATTATTCTTTTAGTTATTAGTCTGTTTCTATATTTTATTAAATAACAGTATTAAACTCTGTCTATAGAAAAATAGTGGAAAGCATTAGATGAAATAAAGGAGAAGAAATAAATTTGTTTCATATGTCACAGAGTATATTCTTAATAAATGGCAGTTTTTATTATTACATAATTTTGGACATTTTGGATGCTGAGGCAGATGCTCTAGACTGAATGACTCAATTTCTATTCCAACCTTTTTCTAGAATGAACTATATTTCCCAGGCTTTTTTGTAACTAGAATTCCAAGAATGGCTGTGTTCTACTGGGCAGATGTACAGTACATATATGAAACTTAGGAAGAGAAAATGAGCAGCATGAATCTGAGGAGACCAGTACTTCTCGAAAGCATGTCGTCACCAGAGGGCTTGGATTGTCTAAAGTTAGAAGTAGTGGCAGTGGCCTCCTGATGTGGTAGCTTTCTGAATGAAACAAGGTTGTGTGGTCTGAGGCATGGGTTAGCTGTATCTCTCTTAGCAGATATCTCTAAGCCCATGCACTAAAGAATGTTTTTTAATGAATTGTTCCCTACTCTATGTCACCAGGATAGATTCTGTTTCCACAATAGCTGCCCAATGCAATTACTTATAGGTGATGAAAAAAAAACAAAATTCCTAATTTACTCAAGACACTGATTTTTATTTGTTTTTTGAGGTAGGGGTGCTCTGTTACTTCAGTTAAACTCGATAATTAGAAAAGCTATGCTCAGGGCCTAGAAATTACTGTGTAGAATTGATAATAGGAGCAAACGGTGAGTTAGATATTAAGAATCAGATATTGCAGAGTAAAAACAGTATCTTCTAGCCTTCTTATAGGATAGTAAAATATTTGGTTATGCTGTTGCTTTAATGTGCTTTTGAAAGCAAACCACATTCTGAGGGGAATTGAAAAAAAATAATAATAATCAAAGTGTTGAAGTAGCTGCCTTCTCTAGGTCAATATCTTCAATACTACAGGCTCTAGATATTCAAATTCTTATTTGCTTTTTTCTATACAGATATCCAATTAACCCAGCAACATTTAGTAAAAAGATCACCATTTCCCCAAAATCCTGCAACTTGTGTTAAATCAAAGGATTTCATATGTGGGTTGGCTCTGTGTTCTATTTTTTGTTCCATTGTTTTATATATGTATCTAAGTGCTAACACCATAGTCTTAAATATTGCAGCTTTATAAGTCTTTTATTTGGTAGTGTTTGTTTTCCTTTAATATTATTGTGTTATTATTGAACCTCTCCATTTTTGTATGAACTTTAGATTCAAATTGTTAATTTCTAGAATATATTTATTTTTTTTTTTTGGAGGAGCAATTTTTGGGGTAATTTTTGTGTGAGATTGCACTGAATCTAGGTTATTTTAGAAGAACTGACATATCTAAAATATTGCTTCTTCCAAACTGAGAAAATGGTATGCTCCAAGTTTATTGAATTATTTTTAAATATCTTAACAATGTCCTGTAGTTTTCTCTGTGTAGGTCTTGCCCATCTTTCATTGCATTTATTCCTAAGTATTTCAGGATTCTTGTGGCGCTAT
The DNA here is from genome assembly GCF_057876585.1 of Rhinolophus sinicus. Lineage (NCBI taxonomy): Eukaryota > Metazoa > Chordata > Mammalia > Chiroptera > Rhinolophidae > Rhinolophus > Rhinolophus sinicus. Next base: position 134,430,529 of record NC_142517.1, on the reverse strand, counting down.
TTAATTGCATCAATTCTCACATTTCACTTTCTAACTGTTCTAGCACATTGAAATACAGTTGACATTTATATATTGATATTGTATTGACTGAGTGTTAAATTCATTTTCTAATTCTAATAATTTTTTTACCAGAGCAAAATTCATGTGCCCAATCCTTCAAAAGACCAAGATTCAAAATGCCAGAGGTTAGAGTAAGGAAAGGTTTATTGATTGAGAAGGCGCCAACTGAGAATATGGGAGACCTAGTCCTCAAATTAGTCTTAAGAAAGTACAGAGTTCAGATTTCTTTTATGTCAGGGGAGGGGAAATGGGAGGGGAAGGAGGTGATTGACAACCACAGATATCTGGGAGCCAGCAGGAGACTCAGGAAGGTTTTGCTTAGTCTGTTGATCCCAGTTGATGTGAGTTTGGTCATGAGGTTCCTGCAAATCTTTGATAAACAATCATTATTTTTGTACATACTACCCTTATCTGTTCAAGAGAGTCACTTTCTGACTGCTTTTATAAAATTCAAGCCACAAACAGAATTCCTCCAATGATTAACATGTCTATAGGCAAAACTAAGCAGAAGCTATTAACCTGAAGGCCATGGAAACAAGGCAGGCTGGTGCAAGATAGAGTCAGAGAGGCTGAGTGTTTTGTATACTTTTGGATTTTCTAAGTATACAGTTATGTCTTTGGTAAATAACAATATATAAGCCTTCCTCTTCATACTTAATAACTTTATAGCTTTTTGTTGCCTTATTGGTGTACCTCTGTCAAAGTATTGAAAGGTGTATTGATAGTGAACTTTTGTTTTGTTTTGTTTTTTGATCCTTGGGGAAAATTTTAGGGGAGGAAAAATAATTTTCCCTCCTACTTCTAGGTTCTTGGCTGAGACTCCCCCCTTTAGTAAAAGACAGATTAACAGGAAAAGAAAACATAAACAAATAGAAGTTTAATAACATGTATACTTCCTGTATACATAGGAGATACCTAGTAGAACTGAGCAACTCTTTAAAATGACCAAAGACACTACTTTAAATACTATCTTCCACTAAAGACAGATGTTAGGGGTGGGGGAAGAGTGACAGTTATGGGAAGGAATCATGCAAAGCACAACAAACAAGGGAATAATTGTTATGCATATATAAGTATTTCTCTTCTCCACTGTTAAGAATTTTTAGAGATTTAGCCATTCTCCTCTTCCTCATACAGTGTAGGATACACCCTTAAAATTGGAGATTTTACTTTTTTAAAATTAATTTAGTTTTATTTTTTTAAAGATTTCTGTTAAAATATAGCTAACATACAATATTATATTAGTGTCAGGGGTACACCATAGTTATTCAACATTTATATACCTAACAAAGAAATCACCATAAGTTCAGCAACCATCTGACACTGTACTATGCTATCATAGTATTACTGACTATATTCTCTATGCTGTATATTACATCGCCATGACTTATTTGTTTTATACCTGGAAATTTGGACCTCTTATTCCCATTTACTCCCCTCTCCCCCTTTTTTTTTAATTTTTCAATTACGGTTAATATTCAGTATTATTTTATATTAATTTCAGGTGTACTGAATAGTGGTTAGACATGTGTATAATTTAAGAAATGATCACCTTGACTAGTCTAGTATCTGGCACAATATATAGTTATTACCATATTATTGACAGTATTCCCTATCCTGTACTTTACATCCCCATACCTATTTTGTAACTATGTTTGTATTTATTAATCCCTTCACCTTTTTCTTTTTACTCTACCTCCTACCTATCACCCAAAAAATTCTAGTACAATATGACACCATATATAATTGTTACAATCTTATTGACTATATTCCTTATGCTATACCCCCACAACTACTTTGTAACCAATTTATACTTCTTAATCCATTTCTCTTCTTCACTCACCTCCAAACACCCTTCCATTTGGCAACCATCAATTTGTTCTCTGTATCTGAGTTTGTTTCTGCTTTGTTTATTTTGTTCTTCAGATTCCACATATAAACAAAATCTCACTTCATCTGTCTTTCTCTGTCTGACACTCCTCTCAGCACAACACCCTCCAGGTCCATCCATGTCACCACAGATGGCAAAAACCCATTCCCTTCCTTGGCCAAGCGATATTCCACTGTATATGTACCATGTCCTCTTTACCCATTCTTCCATCAACAGACACGCAGGCTGCCTCCACATGTTGGCCATTGTAAACAATGCTGCAATGAACATATGGATGTGCATATCCCCTCAAAGTAGCATTTTGGGTTTTTTCAGATAAATACCCTGAAGTGTGATTACTGGGTCCTTCTTTGTCTCTTCTTATAGCCTTTCATTTAAAGGTTTATTTTGTCTGGTATAAGTATTGCTATTCCAGAGTTTATTTCTTATTTATTTTCATGAAATATCTTCTCAACCCTTTCACTTTCTGTCCGTCTGTGTCTTTCAATCTGAGGTGAGTCTCTTGTAGGCAGCACATTAAGGGTCTTACTTTCTTATCCATTCAGCCACCCTGTGCCTTTTGAGTGGAGCATTTAATCCGTTTACATTGAAAGTAATTATTGATAGATATGTAGCTATTGCCATTTTATTATTTATAATTTTGATCATTTTTGTTTGTTTTTTTCATCTTCAAGAAGTGCATCTAACATTCCTTGTAATACTGGTTTGATGATGCTGAACTCCTTCGCATTTTCTTGTCTGGGAAGCTCTTTATCTGTCCTTTGATGCTAAATGATAGCTTTGCTGAGTAGAGTAATCTCGGTTGTTGGTACTTGCCTTTCATCACATTGAATGTTTTGTGCCAATCCCTTCTGGCCTGCAAAGTTCTGTCGAGAAATAATCTGACAGTCTTATGGGAGTTCCCTTATAAGTTACTAGTAGTCTTTCTCTTGCTCCTTTTAGGATTCTCTCTTTGTCCGTAACCATTGCCATTCTAATTATAATGGGTCTTGATGTGGGCCTGTTTGGGTTCATCCTATTTGAGACTCTCTGCACTTCCTGGACTTGTATGTCTGTTTCCTTTGCCAGGTTAAGAAAGTATTCAGTCACTATTTCTTCAAATAGGTTGTCAATCCCTTGCTTTCTCTCTTCTCCTTCTGGTACCTTTTTGATGTGAATGTTATTATGCTTGATGTTGTCTCAGAAGTCTCTTAATCTATCCTCATTTTCTTTTTTCTTTTTTTGTGGTTTTTTTTGCTATTCTAATTGTTTTCTGCTATGTTGTCTTCAATACTGCTGACTTGATCCTCTGCTTCATGTAATCTGCTGGTGATTCCTTCTAGTGCATTCATCATTCCAGTTATTGTATTCTTCACTTCTGACTGGTTCTTTGTTATGGTTTCTATGTCCCTTTTTATGCTTGCTATGTGTTTTTTGAAGTTCTCACTAAGTTACTTGAGCATCCTTTTAACGATTGTTTTGAACTTTGTATCTGGCAGGTTGCTTTCCTTAATTCGTTTAGTTCTTTTTCTAGGGTTTTTCTCTGTTCTTTCATATGGGACTCATTTCTTTGTTTCCACATTTTGGCTGCCTCTTTGTTTGTTTCTATGCATTAGGTAGATTTGCTACATCCTCCAGTCCTTGCCAGGTGGCCTTATGTATTAGATTCCTTGTAGGGCCCTGGCACAGTCTCCTGGCCACCTGTATGGGGTGCTCCAGGAGTGTCCCTTGTATGGGTTGTGTGCATGACCTCCTGTTATAGTTGAGCCTTGGATGCAACTGGCACATTAGTAGGTTGGATTGACCCTCAGGCTGATTGGCTGTGAGGTTTGTCCAATATGCACAGTTTACAGTCTGTTGTGTGGAGCGCTTACCCCACTGCATGGGATTCACCCCAGTGGGCTTTGTTGCTTACTGAGACTACCCTTTGGGTGTGCTGCTTATGGGGTTAATTGTCAGTGCTGTGCTGTGGTCTGAAGCCAACCTCCATATAGGTTGGTTCTGGGGCCTCTTATGAGGTCCACTAGTGCAGAACCAGGTGACCCACAGCCTGTGACCAGCCAGAGACTACCTGGTAGGAGAGACAAAGTGATCTGCAATTGTTCACTGTCTGTGCTAACCCTGGAGGCCATGTGGTGATAGAGAATGGCTGCCACCAGTATGGGGCCTGTGGTAGCTCTGCAAAATACCGGGACATCCTGTGGCCTGCTGCCACCTGCTGGCTCCCTTAAGGTTCAGTCACTGATAAAGCCTTGTGAGGTATGCAAGTTGGGTGAGGCAGGATCTCAGGTAGTCACTAGGGAGGGAAGAGTTATGGTCATCAGGTTGATATAAATTCTGGTTTGGTGCCAGTGCTGAGCCTGGAGCTACTCAGCAAAAGTCTTAGAGTCCACCAAGACCAATCGTGGCCTGTCTGGAGTCTGTCTGACTCTGGTAGTGTTCCAAAAAGAGTGCAATGCAGGTGGGGCTCAACATAGGGAAGATGCCACCTCTCTGCTGGCTGCAGGAGAGAAGGATCCCATACAGGGAAAATGCCAACTGTCCTCTAGCCCTCATTCCAAAGCCACACAACTCAGTCTGACCCCCTTATGTCTCCTCTCCAACATCCTCTGAGTTACTGTCTTTCCACTGGAGCTCAAGGTGAATGTCGGGGAGTGAGAGTTTGTGTCTCGGCCCTTTAAGAGGACAACTGACATCTGGATTTCCCACCACTTTCTGTCCCACTCAGATGGCTGGAAACCCTACTGTTTTCAACAACCAGATGTTGTGGGGGCTCCTCTTCCTGGCACCAGTACTTTGTGCTGGGGAGGCTGTGGTAGGACTCGGTTTTATTGCTCTATGGAGGGAACCTCAGTGGCCAAAATACCCCTCCCAGTCTTCAACCACCACACATTGGTTTGGGATTAGCCAGTTTCACATCTCTGCCCTTCCTACTAGTCTCAACATGATTTCTTCTTTTTATCCTTCATTAAACTTCAGTTCAACCAGACTTTAGGTTATTCCCCAGATTGATTGTTCTATAATTGGGTGGTAATTTTAATTTGTTTATAAAAGGAAGCAGGGACAGTGTTTATCTACTCCACCATTTTGAATCTCCATCTGAAAAATTGGAGATTTCAGTTATATATGTAAATTTCTCTCACAGAAAGGCAATTACTGCTTGTTTTTTTTAGAGGTTTTTCTAGGTCTGCTCTTTCTTAAAAATAATCAGCTTAAGTTAATCCTTATGGCAAAGAGGCATATTTTGAGGTGACATATTCTGCCCTCCTTTAAAGCCACACAAGGATTTCAGATTTTGTGAAGGTGAGGAATTAAATGTTAATATGCATAGTCTGTGCTAAGCATGAGAGTTGAATGAATACCAACTGTTATATGTGATCTTAATATCCATTGAGAATTATCCAGATCAAAAATTCTGACCCTAGCAGAAGAGATTTAGTCAGTTTCCAAAAACCAAAAATAAGAGAAGAAATATGTTAATATAAGACATGCAGGCTGGGGGTGGTAGACAGAGATTTTTAAAAAGACGCTTTTGAAGTGAGAGATGAGGGAGGGATAGGGTATGGAAGGTTTGCCAAAGACAGAGGAAAATAAGACATTTAAAAATCACTGTTCTGGACTATTTGTCACCTTCATGGTATTTCAATAAGTTCACGTGAAATGAAGGATTTGAATTATTTTAAATTTATTCTGTTTTCATGGGCTATGCCATTTTAACTGCAACACTGCCCTGAGTCTGAACTGCATGGGTCAGGGCTATTGAAGTATTTGTACGGGTTAGATTTATAGCTTCCCCATGAATCAAGGAAATTTTGCCCTGTGATGTATAGATTAGGTTTTCACATGATACTCATACTTGCTGCTGTAGGGAAGAAAAAATATTTCCTTCTACCCTTATAGGTTATTTGGCTTGTCTAATAATTAAATTGGCATAAGACAGAATAACAAGAAATAAACAAATTTGATTTTATATGTATGGGAGCCTCGCAAAGATATGAAACCAAAAGCAGTCAGGCAATTGAGGTTTATAGGCCATTCCGAGCCAAGGAATGAGATAAGGGCCCAGGGCTTCAAAGGGCACCAGGGCAATTCATAGGAAGATAAGAACAGATGTTTGGTAATCTGATGTTTGCCCTGACATGCAGGTAAGTCTTTCGGATAAAAATGTTATCTCTGGTAATAGTTCTCTTTCTGGTACAGGCCCCCTCTGTAAATTCTGTAGGCAGTTAAGAGAGAAGTGAAAGCTTTGCCTAAATCTGCTGGGTCCAGATTGTTTTTAGCTCAAAATAATTGAATTGCAAAAGTCACACAATTGGGATGACATATTCTGTTCCCCTTCATTGCTTATCTTAACAGTGCACTTATTAATTTCTGTACATGCTCCTAGTTTTCCCATATCCTTTCTTAGGGACACAGTTAATAAAGTTATTCCTTACATACTCATGTTTGATCTATAGGATCTCTAAAATAGAGACTTTAATTATTTGGCTAATCAAACAACAGAGAAAGTTAGGCTTCTCTGATAGCTACTGGTTACTAGAAGAGTCTGGTTCATTTTCACCACTGTTTAATAACACCATGTATGTTTTTCTGTACAAAATTAAATGAAAAGAAAAAAAATCCCAACTTTGTCAGTTCCTGAGAAATGTGGGGAATTACTGACAGAACAGAAATTATCCCATCCTGTAACCTATTGCTCCACCAGTGCTGCCCAGCAAACTTTTTATCTCAAAGAGAAATCAGCAGAGATCCGATTATTTAGCTTTGTTGTTCCAAAAACCAGACTCAAGTCAATAATATGGATAGAAGTATTTTAATTGGATGTGATCCAAGAAAACATGGAATGGTGGAATAAAGATGAGCTCAGATTCTTTGCCACTTTTCTGATTGAGAATGAATGTATTTATTCACTGGCATTATGACTGTTTTAATGCGGGCTGGATTATGACTGCTTTGACCAAAGAATAGAGTAGAAATACATAACAAAAGGGATACTGCATACTTTCTGAGACTAAATATAAGACTTTTTGCTGCTTTTGCCCTAATATTTTGTAACAATCTCTCTTGGGATCCTGAGCCACCATTAAAAGGTCAAAGTACACTGATTACCATGGTATAGAGGTCCCATTCTAGTTTCATAGCACATCTTCCCTTCTTTATGTTTATAACCCTATGGCCAAACAATGCTCTTAAACAGAGGGATGAGGGAAGATATGAGTATAAACAGAAACTACTTATTTGTGGCCCTCAGGGTGACGGTAGGGAATGAGGGTATCATACCAATAGTGGCAACTAATTGTTGACTTCAGTTCCTAAATGTTGGAATGAAAGATCCCTTTGAGTAACTTAGCTTGTATAGTTTCTGTGGTTCATGTATAGGATTTTAAAAACTTTTACTGTGCTGAACTTTCTACTGGGTCAGAATCAGAAGAAAATCTGTTGTTGGCTACAGATATGAACATGGCCTTCATCAAAAGTGAGCAAAAGAAAAATAAAAGTCATGAAAGACTTGTGTAAAATACAAATGTGACTTCCTGTTATTACATCTTGGATGGACAAGACTAAATGGGTATATCAAGAAAGTAAGATTACGAAGACTTTTTCCAGGTGGGTTAAAAGAAGGAGCTAGGGTCAATTTATCTTAGATAATAGGCTTTCTTGTGTCTGTCTACTTTAAAACTAAAACTTTATTTGTTTGTTTGTTTGTTTGATCACTGAAGATCAAGTTCTTCCCCGGAGGGAGGGTAAATATGTGCTGGGAAGTGTGCAGGACATGTCTAACGAGGAGACATTGCTAATGGGTAGAAAGGCCCAGAGTTAGAAAGGAATTCCAGAAAGGTTACAAACTTTGTACTGATTCGAGGTGCATTTAAATTTATATTGTACTAATATAATGTAATGAAAGGAACACAAACCATGTATTGTTGTCTCCCAGCATCAAAAATAGAGGGAAGTTGTGTCCCAAGCGAGAGGGCACAATCTATGGTCTGTAGGGTCGAGAGGTAGTCAGCACATACTAATGTAGGGAGAAGAGAATGTTTTCAGCAGCCTATGGATCCCAGAAAAACTGGATAATTTGTCATCTTGAGGAGGGAGGTAGCATTTCCATCAGAATGCTAGTGAGTACAAGTGTGATAGCTCTGGTAAAGCATATCTTCACTGTGTCAAGATTCTACTAAAAAACAAACAAAAGCAAACACTAATTTTCTTTTGATACAGTTGAAGGTAGCTATAGTTTTTATTCACTGACTACAAATGTGCCCAGCTGCCTGAATCTTTACTTAATTTCAACAAATAAACCCACTAAGTAAACGTTCAAACCAATATTTATATCATTATAACAAAATTGTTAACCTTCCAAGAATATGTTTGACTCTCTGTGGTTTCTCTCAATATCACACCAAAAATTAAGAAAACCAAGCTTAAGAAGATTTCCCTGGGAATTCTTCTAATTAAAATATAATATTTTCCAAACCTAATGGTAATAATGTTTTTTAACGTACATACCTAAAATATTACAGTGCTTCATACATATTAAAATAGTTAAGAAATGCAACAATGGTTTCCTTGTGACTGTTTCTAGTCACAAGGTATTTCTTACCTTAATTCCACCTCCTTTTAACTTTGTGTTTCCCAGAATTCAGCCAACCCTGGAATATTGCCATTTAACAACTTTGCTATTGCACAGTACAGATTTGGTGTTGATGACTTAAAACAAAGTGTTGGTTGCTCTTACTTCTTTAAGGTTTCTTCAATCCATGATGTTGAATCATGTAGTATACTGGTTATCACTTTTGTTGTTCTAATAAATCCTGAAGATTAATTTAATTTTCTTTCATTTTTTTCTCAACAGACCATTTGGTCCTTTCTCTTATCCATTAGTTTGTCTAATTTAATGGCTATTTTGTTGATCACTTTTCTGTAGTTTCTATTACTCCCACTGTTCTTTTTTACTTGATTATTTGAGGGATTACACCATTTTCTCTTAAAATAGATTCATTTTTAAAGTCCTGTCGATCAGTCTCTCACACCTTTAATGATGTTTACTACAGCAAGTAGCAAGATTTATTTTGGATGCCCTTCTCTCTTCTCTCTCTCTCTCTCTCTCTCTCTCTCTCTCTCTCTCTCTCTCTGATAAAAGTCTATGGGAATGAGAACTGAGACAAGAATGTGATGAAAAATATTATTTTGAAAAATTTTGGCTCATCTTCTATTGCTACCGAGGGGAAACAGAGTTTGCCAACCCAAAATGTGCCTTCTTTTTAATGATTATTTGAAGTTAGTTATTCTTAAGGAAGGAAAATGTCAGGAAAATCCTTTGATATTGCCCCTGTCTAAAAAATATTAGATAAAAAAACCTGATCTAGGACTATAGTTATCACAGATAACTATAATTTAAAGCAAATTAGTATGTGATAGACAGAAAGGAACCTAGAAAGGCCCATTTGATCAAAGGTCTTTCTGTGTCCCATTGTCAAAGATAGTATACCAAATATTTATTGACCAAAATTTGCTTCCCGTCTCCATATGAATACCTTCCTCCCCTTTGAAGTCCAAAGCATTATTTACTTCCCTTCTCCTCACCCTTCTCCTTAACATAAGATGGCGAACAAGTCTCAACTGCTAAATTTGTCATCAGGCCCCGTATTCTTATGGAACTCGTGTATGTATATACTTAATTAAATTTGGTTAATTTGTCTTGTGTCAATTTGATTATTAGACCAGCTAGAAAAACTAAGAGGGAAAGGGGGGAAATTTCCCCTCTTCCATCACTGGTAACTTTCGAAACCTAACAAGTGATCATCAATCACAAAGGCATGACTTAGTGAATATGCAAAGGTACGGATGATGAAGTGAGGTGAAATAATTTATAATAGAGGCTAAATTGAATTATTCTGAAACTAAATGCTTTTTTTAAAAGTCAATACCAAACATATGCAGAGGGTGCAAAAACAACGTATACACATTTTAAGAAAGGAAAAAAAAACTGTACTGAAACTGTAATACTCAAAGTGTAATGATAACAAAAGATGAATGCAAGTCACATTTGACTTCTGTAATTACAAGAGGTGATCAAAGCGGTTACCATGACCATAATTTTAGCACAGTTTTTTCCTTTCTTAAAATGCATATACATTTTTTTGGCACCCTCTGTATATATATATGGCTGCATCATTCTTATTTTTGTAAAGTTTATTGGGGTAACAATTGTTAGTATAATTACATAGATTTCAGATGTACAGTTCTGTAGTACATCATGTATATGTCACATTGTGTGTTCACCACCCAGAGAGTTCTCGTTCCATCAGCATATATTGGATCTCCTTTACCCTCATCTACCACCCGCCTACACCCTTACACTCTGATAACCAGTAAACTATTGTCTGTGTCTGAGTTTTTGTTTCTTCATTCGTTTGTCTTTTTCTTTTCTTGTTTCAGTTTTATATACCACATACCAGTGAAATCAGATGGTTCTTAACTTTTTCTGTCTGACTTATTTCACTTGGCATAATAATCCCAAGATCCATCCATGTTGTCACAAAGGGCACTATTTCATCCTTTCCTATGGCAGAATAGTATTCCATTGTGTATACATACCACAACTTCTTGATTCAATCATCTATCTAAGGACACTTTTGTTCTCTCCATGTCATGGCCACTGTAAATAAAGCTGCAATGAACAGTAGAGCACATATATCTTTACAAATAAATGTTTTCAGAATTTTACCCAGGAGAGGCATTACTGGATCATATGGTAATTCTATTCTTAATTTTTTGAGGAACCTCCACACTGCCTTCCATAATGGCTGCACCAGTCTGCATTCCCACCAACAGTGTATGACGGTTCCTTTTTCTCCACAGACTCTCCAACACTTATTATTTGCCTTGTTGATGATAGCCATTCTAACTGGTGGTATCTCATTGTGGTTTTTATTTGCATTTCTCTGATAATTAGTGATGTTGAACTTTTTTTATATGTCTATTGGCCATTTGGAGAAATGTCTCTTCAGGTCCTGTGCCCATTTTTTCATTGGATTGTTTGTTTTTTTGATGTTGTTGAGTTGTATGAGTTCCTTATATATTTTGCGTATTAGCCCATTATCGGAGGCGTTGTTTGCAAAAATCTTCTCCAATTTGCTTTGTTGCCTCTTTATTTTGTCAGTGGTTTCTTTTGCTATGCAGAAGCTTTTTAGTTTGATATAGTCCCATTCATTTATTTTACCTTTTACTTCCCTTGCTTTTGGAGTCAAATTCCTAAATGCACTTTTGAACCCAAGGTCCATAAGTTTAGTACCTATGTTTTCTTCTATGCAGTTTATTGTTTCAGGTCTGATGTTTAGGTCTTTGATCCATTTTGAAGTAATTTTGGTACATGAAGACAGATAGCAGTCCAGTTTCATTCTTTTGCATGTGGCTTTCCAATTCTGTCAGCACCATTTATTGAAGAGGCTGTCTTTTCTCCATTCTGTATTTTTGGCTTTGTCAAAAATTATCAGTTCATATTTATGTGCATTTATTTCTAGGTTCTCAATTCTATTCCATTGGTCTGTGTGTCTGTTTTTCTGCCTATACCGTACTTTTTTGATTATTGTGGTCTGTAGTACTAGCTGAAGTCAGGGAGTGTGATACCTCCAGTATTGTTCTTTTTTCTTAAGATTGATTTGGCTATTCGGGGTCTTTTGTGGTTCCATACAAATCTGATGATTTGTTTTGTTCTATTTCTTTAATTTTTTTTTAAGATTTTATTGGGGAAGGGGAACAGGACTTTATTGGGGAACAGTGTGTACTTCCAGTACTTTTTTCCAAGTCAATTTGTTGTCCTTTCAATCTTAGTTGTGGAGGGTGCCGTTCAGCTTCAAGTTGTTGTTCTTTCAGTCTTAGTTGTGGAGGGCGCTGCTCAGCTCAGGTCCAGTTGCCGTTGCTAGTTACAGGGGCCGCAGCCCACTATCCCTTGCGGAACTCGAGGAATTGAACTGGCAACTTTGTGGTTGAGAGCCCACTGGCCCATGTGGGAATCGAACCGACATCCTTCGGAGTAAACAGCATGGAGCTCTAACTATCTGAGCCACCGGGCCAGCCCCTGTTCTATTTCTTTAAAAAATGCCATTGAGATTTTGATGGGGATTGCATTAAATCTGCTTTGGGTAATATGTCCATTTTAACTATGCTGATTCCTCCAATCATGAACACAAAATGTCTTTCCATTTCTTTGTGTCTTCTTCAATTTCTTCTAAAAATGTCTTATAGTTTTCAGTATATAGGACTTTCACATCCTTGGTTAAGTTTATTCCTAGGTATTTTATTCTTTTTGTTGCAATTGCAAAAGAAATTGTGTTTTTAAATTTATTTTTCTGAGATTTCATTGTTAGTACATAGGAATGCAATGGGCATTTATGCATTGATTTTGTAGCTGGCAACTTTACTGTATTCATCTATTGTTTCTAATAGCTTTTTGGTGGACTCTTTAAGGTTTTCTATATATAGCATCATATCATCTGCAAAAAGTGACAATTCAGCTTCTCATTCCCAGTTTGGATGCCTTTTATTTCTTTCTCTTGCCTGATTGCTCTTACTAGAACTTCCAACACTATGTTGAAAAGCAGAGGTGATAGGGGATAGCCCTGTCATACTCCTGAACACCAAGCAAAGAGCTTCAGTTTTTCACCTTTAATTATGATATTAGCTGAGGGTTTGTCATATATGGCCTTCATTATTTTGAGGTATTTTCTTTCTACACTAATTTTAGTAAGTGTTTAAATCATAAATGGATATTGTATTTTGACAAATGCTTTTTCTTTATCTACTGATATACTCGTATGGTTTTTGTCCTTTATTTTGTTTATGTGGTGTATCACATTGATGGATTTGTGTACATTGAAACATCCTTGTGCCCCTGGACTAACCCCACTTGGCCGTGATGAATAATCTTCTTAATGTATTGTTGCATTGGATTTGCTAGAATTTTGTTTAAGAATTTTGCATCTGTATTCATCAGAAATATTGGTCTGTAGCTTTCTTTTTTTATGTTATCCTTACCAGGTTTTGGTATCAGGGTAATGTTGACTTCACAAAATGAGATAGAGAGTATTGTCTCTTCGATTTTTTTGGAAGAGTTTGAGTAGCACAGGTATTAGATACTCTTTGAAGGTTTGGTAGAATTCACTAGTGAAGCCATCTGGTCCAGGACTTTTACTTTTGGGAAGGTTTTGGATGACTGATTCAATTTCCTTACTGGTGATCAGTTTATATAGATTTTCCAATTCTTCATGATTCAGTCTAGGAAGGCTATATGTTCCTAAGAACTTGTCTATTTCTTCTGGGTTACTGAATTTGGTGGCATATAGTCCTTCATAGTATTCTCGGATGACCCTTTGTGTTTCTGTGGCATCCGTGATAACTTCCCTTCTTTCATTTCTGATTTTGTTAATTAGTGTCTTTTCTCTTTTTATCTTAGTGAGTCTAGCCAAGGGTTTGTCACTTTTATTACTCTTTTCAAAAAAACAGCTCTTTATCACATTAATTTTTCTGTTGTCTTTTTGTTCTCTATTTCATTTACTTTTGCTCTGATTTTTATTATTTCCTTTTCTGCTGAAATTGTGTTTCATTTTTTCTTCATTTTCTAGTTTTTTTAAGATGTAACATGAGGTTATCTATTTGGGATTTTTCTTGTTTCTTGAGATAGGCCTGTAATGATATAAATTGTCCTCTTAAAACTGCTTTTGTTGCACCCCCAAAATTTTGGTAGGATGTATTTTCATTCTCATTTGTTTCTATGTGTCTTTTGATCTCTCCTCTTATTTCTTCTTTGACCAAGTTACTCTTCAAAAGCATGTTGTTTAATCTCCACATATTTGTGTTTTTTCCTTCTTTCTTTTGGTAATTGATATCCATTTTCAAAGCCTTGTGATCAGAGAATATGCCTGGGGATATTTCAATCTTTTCAAATTTGCTGAGGCTAGTTTCATGTCCCAATATATGTTTTATCCTTGAGAATGTTCCATGTACACTCGTAAAGAATTTATAGTCTGATGTTCTAGGATGAAGTGCTCTGTAAATGTCAATTATGCTCATTTCATGTAATGTGTCATTTAGGGCTGCTATTTCATTATTTATTTTTTGTTTGCATGATCTATCCATAGCTGTCAATGATATATTTATGTCCCGTACTATAATTGTGTTTTGCTCAATTTATCTCTTTAGGTCTCTGAGTAGTTGCTTGGTATATTTCGGTGCTCCCGGTTTGGGGACATAAATATTGATGACTGTTATGTCTTCTTGTTATATAGTACCCTTTATCATTAAGAAATGTCCATCTTTGTCTCTTGTTAGCTTTTTTATCCTGAAGTCTGTTTCATCTGCTATCAGTGTGGATGCACCTGCTTTTCTCTGAATATCATTTGCTTGGAGTGTAAATTTCCACCCTTTCACTTTGAGTCTATGTTTGTCCTTGTAGCTGAGATGTGTCTCTTTGAGGCCGCATATGCTTGGGTTTAGCTTTATGATCCAATCTGCTACTCTCTGTATTTTTATTGGTGAATTCAGCTCACTTACATTTAGGGTGATTATTGATATATGAGAATTTCCTATCATTCTATCTCTGGTTTTCTGTTAGGATGGTGTCTCCATTGTTTCTTTGCCTTGTTGTGGCTGTCTATTATTTCAGTGAGGTGGTATTCTATGACTTTCCCCTCTATTTCTTCTTTTTTATGTTACATATTTCAATTCTGGATTTCTTTTGAGTGGTTATCATTAAGTTTATGTAAAAGAAAGTTTCATATTTAGAGTATTCCATTTTCTACAGTATGCTTACTTTCTCCATTCCCTTTGGTTCGTTTCAGACCTTTATTCTTTCTCCCTTAATGTCTTTTTTGTCACTAATTATCCCTATTTATGCTGTGAGTTTTTTTGTTTTGTTTTTTGTGCTGCAGTAGCACGTCCTTTTCCTCTTTTTTTTTTTTTTTTCACTTCTTTACCTTGCATGTTATGTTTAAGTGTATAGTGTCCTATTTGGTGTATGGTTTGCCATTTTCTGCTTCTGTTTGTTCATAATACTACTCATAGTTTTGTATTCTTTTGTTTTTTTGTTTCAGAATGAATAGCCTGCTTCAGTATTTCTTGTAGTGCAGGTCGTGTGTTAGAAAATTCCCTCAGCTTCTGTATGTCTGGAAAGGTCTTTATTCCTCCTTCATATCTAAAATATATTTTTGCTGGATGTATTATTCTTGGCTCATGATTTCTCTCTTTCAATAGTTTGAATATTTGGTTCCACTCCCCCTTGGCTTGTGGATTTTCTGCTGAAAAATATGATGATAATCTAATGGGCTGTCTTGAGAATTATTTCTTTGTTGTTAATTTTTTGACAGCTTAAATACAATGTGCCTTGGAGAAGGCCTGTTGGGATTCAGGTAATTAAGTGTTTTATTTGCTTCTTGGATTCAAGGATCCAGTTCTGTCCAAAAGTTTAGTAAGTTCTCATCAATTATTTGTTTGAATATACTCTCTGTTTCCTTCTCCCTTTCTTCTCCTTCTGGTATTCCCATTATTCTTACCTTGTTCATTCTGATGGAATGAGAAAGTTCTTGTCAAGTTCTTTCATTTCTTTTAAGTCTCAAGTCTCTTTCTTCTTCCATCTGTGTAATTTCCAGATTTCTATCTTCGATGTCACCGATTCTTTCCTCCATCTGGTCAACTCTACTACCTAAGTTCACTATTTCATTCTTCATTTCTTTTGTTGAGTTCTTAGTCTCCAGAAATTCCATTTGATTCTTTTTTAAAATTTCAATCTCTTTGGTAAAATGTTCATTATGTTCTTTGATTGTGTTTCTGAGTTCATTAAACTCAGAATGTCTGTGTATTCTTGCATCTCATTGAGTTTTTTAAGAAGTACAATCTTGAATTCTCTGTTATTTAAGTTACATACTTCCATGTCTTTAAGTTCACTTTCTGAAGACTTTTCATTTCTTGCTGAGCTGTCTTGTTACCTTGGTTATTCATGGCAATTAATGAATTATTATTTCTCTTCCTAGGCATCTACAGGAGTGTGTTCTTTAACAGGTTAATAAGAAGAGTTCTTTCCTTTGCTTTCCAGTAGCTGTGGGTAGAGTATTTTATTTTCTCTCCAACTACAGCATTTTATTCTCTCTCATGCTGTAGTGTTATATATTCTCTGCACTGTTCCAGCTTCTCACACTGGAAGGCATGCTTCTCCTCTTTGAACAATGTGCTTGGGTCACAGGGCACCACCTCTGTGGATGGATGCGGAGAGCTTCTGAAGTTACAAAGCTCTTCTTGCACCAAATTCAGAGCGTGTGTGTTTCAGCAGCTCTGTTTACTTCTGCAGGGATCCGCCCAGGTAGATGTGGACAGGGGCTGCGTGGGTTGTGGGAGGTGGCCCAAAGTAATGGTTTCAACCACCACATAGCCAGTCCTGCACCCAAGACTCCCTCCCCTTACCCGGAACTAGTTGGGCTGTGAGTCCGTGGCTGTGGGCCACAGTTCTCAGAACTGCAAATGTTCTATTCCTTTGATCTGACACTGCTACCTTTCTGCTTCTATTATTGGGAGGGTCTGGTTGGGGCAAGCTCTGGGAGGTGTGTGGAGGGGGCGGCTAATTTCTGTGCCTAAGCCTTCCATCCTCTGCTTGTCATTGAGGGCTTAAGCCACTGTTATCACCCTTCTTCCCTCAGTCTTTTCTCTGAAGTCTCTGCCGTGTGCGTTGGGTTCAGCCATTATATACTGATCCCTCAGGCGGGACTGTGGGCCATAATCGGAGCACTAGCATTCTGAGTTCTTCCCTCTCCTTCAGCTATGGTAGCTCCAGAATGCAGGAACCTTGGAGCTCCAACCTAGTCTGCGTCCTCCGCCTGCGTGGTTTGCATCTCCAAAATTCCTGCCTCCCTCCTCCCCTGCTCACCCAATTGCCTACTTTTATGTGATTTCAGTTGCTCGCCTCTTGGTCTTGTCTGTCTGCTGCACCTGGAGTCCTTTGTGGAGTTATAGTTGTTCAACTTGTTGTAAATTCCAGGGTATATTTCAAGAGGCTCACCTCACGCCGCCATTTTTTATGACATAAAGGTTGCATCATTCTTAATTCACTTATAAGACTCAAACTTATAATTTTCTCATATAAGTACATATCACTGAGGTTCTTTATGTAGGCCTAAATATGCAAAGAATTTTAAGAGACAAATATTTTTAGATACCATGTTTGGGAAACTCTGGTGGCATTTCTGATCAAAGAACAACAAGAAGTTATGGAAGATTGTGTTAGGGAAATTCAGCCTCTGTCTAGGCCATAAGTACTATATTTCTACAACTTTGGGGATTGTAGAACATAAAAATATCATATCTAAAAATTGAAATGCCTGTTGTGGTTATTGATATAGGAATGTCCAAACCTGTAGAGAATGTTTATGAGTTTATTTGAGCCAAGCAGATGACATACTGGGAAGCAAAATCTCAAATGCCTCAGAGAATGACAGTTTGGCAGTTTCTTTTACACATTTGGAGTTAAAGAGGGAACATAAGGAAGATTATATAAAGGTGGGAGAAAGCAAGGGAGGTGGGCGGGAATCTCTGATTGGATCATAGGACAGTTAAAAAGATTATGTCTGCCCTTGAGGGTGGTTACTCCTCAACAAGTCTGAAAAAAGAAAATTACTGTGGCATTTCAAAGGTGTGTTAATCTGGATTCACAAGACCAATGGACAAGCCTTGCCTAAAGCAAAGATAAACCTTTTACTAAAGACGTTATAGGCCTGGGGCATGACTATCCTCTATGAAGTACCCAGTTAGGAATTTATAATAAGATCAGATCACCCTGTGAGGTTACTTTTGGTCACTAAATTTGTCAGCTTTATTACAGAGTCCATTTTTAATTCACAGGGTATATCTATTTTGAGCCTCAATCTGATCTACATATCCCTACTATGTGGTGGAAACAATTCTCTGACCCCCAAAAGTTTCACATTCTTCTTCCATAGTATGAACTAGGTGCTGGTGTACAGCCAATCACATATTTTGTAGCCCTCTTGTATCTAGGCAGAAACACATGATTAATTCTGGCTAATGAAATGTGTGCAAAAATAATGAGTATCACTCCTTTAATAGGAGAGTTATATATCATCTGGGACTTTCTAATGCTTTTCCTCCCACACAATGCTGAATGTGTTGGGCCCGAGGTTCTAGGGGTCTAAATCCTTGAGTTGGCTTGGAGGAAAGCTAATCTAATCTGTTTAGGTTGGCACATCTTTTCTGTAAAAGGCCCACTTTGTAAGTACTTTTAGATTTGTGAGCGACAATCATCTCTGTTACTTATTCTCCTCCTGTTAAGACTTTTGAAAATGTGAAAATGATTCTTAGCTTGTTAATCATACAAAAACAAGGCTGAAGGCTGTGGAACAGACAGGCCTGTGGGCCCTAGTTTGCCAATTCCTATATTAAACCACTGAAATGTGGAGGTTTTGTAGTAGTAGTGAACATATCTGATGAAAGCACTCTAGAGAAGGGGATGGCAAATTTCATCCTCAGTCCAAACCTGGCCTGTAGCCTATTTGTGTAAATAATACTTTATTGGAACACAGCCACACCCATTCATGTCCATAATCTTTTTTTTTTTTTTTTTTTTTAATTAGTTTCAGGTGCACAAGACAAAGCAAAACTTAGACGTTTATCATTTATATCCCTCACACTGTGTGAACCCCCCTCCCCCCATCCACTATCCCTCTGTACGTTCCCAAAACCTCTCACCTTCCCCTTATCCCCACCCCCCCGCCCCTCTAGCAACCCTCTGTTTTTCCTCCATGTTTCCAAAACTGTTTCTGATTAGTTCATTCACTTAATCTTTTGGAAGCCAATCTTTTGCACTACAAGGTCATTGTTGAGCATTTGCAACAAAGGCCATATTGCCAGCTTAAAGTAAAATATTTACTATCTATACCTACACCTTAAAATCTTGCTGACCCCTTTTCTATAACTTGGATAATAGTTTCTCTGTCTCTAAAAGTGCTTCTTCATTAAATGGCAGTCACAACTCTCAAGGTAGCTCATTTTCCAACTTGAGAGAAATTTCTCCCTCACATTAAGCCAAAATTGCTTTCCTTATAACATCCATCCATCGATCGCAGTTCTTTTCTTATAACTTCACAGCATAAGATGCTTCCTCTTTTACAGAGCAGTCTCTCAAACATTAGTGTACTTTTGAGAAGAAAAAAGAAAAAAAAAAGAAAATGAGTTACAGTGAGATGTATCATTTGTTCACCACAAAGAGGTATAGCTCTCTTTTCCTTATAATAATTCCCCAGGGTATATATTAGAACCTGAAAAGAAATATCGAGTTCAAATTGACCTCAAAAGTGAATTCTTCATGTATAAATTTCAAATTAAAAAAAAAGGAATAATGTTTCATTTTATGTTTCTACTGTGGGTGACGTTAAATATATTCCCTTTTGCTTTACCATTTAGGATGAACTTGCATAATGTGGAATGATAGCATTCAGCAGTGAGACTGTGCGGTCAGACTGACCTAAAGTCTAAATATGACTTTGTCACTTACAAACTGTGTAATTCTACACAATTTCTTAAGCCAGTTATGCCCCACTTTCCTGATCTGTAAAATGGGAAAATTACTACTTAGAAATCTTATCTCACAAGTGTGTTCTGAGGATTAAAAGGGAAAATACATGTATAAAGTTCTGCACAACCCTGAACATACCATAAACATTAAGAGAATGTTATTTATTATGGTACTAATGCATACTTTCATTTATTTTATAGATATACCCTAGGGATAGCATCTTATTTCCGTGTTGCCTACACACCGTATTGCGCAAGGAGCACAGTGTATGGATTTTGAAAATTAATATTGAATTCAGCTAACGATTAACTTACGTTACAACTGTTCCAACTCTCTTGTGCACTTCTTAGTACTTCTTTGCAAGTTCTACAATATAATTTTATATTCACTGGTACATACTGAAAGATTATTTTGGTGTGACTGTTGTGAAGTTTTAAGTTGTTTTGACGACACAGTTTATACAGACTATCTCCCATTTGCTGCCTTCATTAAATATTGGGCTAAAGTAGACTCAGATTCTTACAATAAATGAGAAGTTAATCTAATGATACTCTATGGAAGGCATGAATATCTTCAACATTTATTCAGTATTCAACAAATATTCACAGATTGTGTGCTCTGTGCCTCACAGAATTCTGATCTTTGTTCTCTTGGAATAGTCATTGTAGTGAAAGAGAAAAATAATCAAAGTTAAAAATAAATAAGCAAGTGCAATGTGGTAATGAGGTCGGGATTACCCTTCTCAAAACAATCAAAGAAGATAACACTTATCACTAAGGCTCCACTCAAAATGCTACTTCCTCAGAGAGAAGATGCAAGGGAAGGGTACTTCAGGCTAAGAGAACTGCAAATGAAAACTCCTTGAGTCAGAAATGAGACAATGTGGCAAAAAGTAGCATTAAGTGGCAAGTTATCATCTTGGCATGGCTTAAAATAATATATTCTAACTGGCCTGGTCAATAGAAAATCCTTATTATAAGAAAATGTGTCTCTTTGATAGCCTTCCAATTGTTTCTAGTTTAGTCCTTTGAAACTACAATAATATAAGCCTAATCCTTTTAATATTTGTCTTCTTTAAATGCTAAACTTCCTCAATTCCTTTCAACATTGCAAGGTAGTATAATAGGCGGTGTCCTAGTTTTGTTGTTAGATAAATAGCAGCTTTTATATTAGCTGTGTGGTCTTGGGAGACCTTTTGAGCTCTAATATATATTAACTGTATGGTCTCAGGAGAATTGCACACTCTTTCTTAGTTCTACTTTTCTCTCTTGTAAAATAAGAAAAAAATTATACCCAGCTTCCAGGAATATTGTGAGGATTAAATGAGAAAACTGCATAAAGTACAAAGATAGCACCAGGTACACAGTATGTATTAAATGAAAGGTGGCTGTAATAACAGTTATTACATTCTTATTACCCTTGTCTTATGGCAGCTCTCTTGTTTGTCAGTGTTCCTTCAAAAATGCTGCCTCCAGAATTTAATACTGAAATCCAGGTAGGGTGCATTAAAGTCATCAGTGAAGAACTATTGCATTCTTCGTTCTTGACGCTTTATTTTTATAATTGAAGCCTATGATGGCTTAAAAGTTTCTGGCAATTATATGATACTTACATTGACCTTACTGTAACCCAAATCTCTAACTTGTTTGATTATGTCTGATTTTTCTCTCCTTTTCTGAACTTAGAGTGAAATCTCTGAAACTTAGATTATAGGCAGTGTAATACAGAGGGTAAAATACTGTCTTTGTGGCCAGGTCTGGCTGTAAACGTATTAAACTTTGGCAAGTTGTTAAAAAATTTCTGAACATTTTCCTCATTTGTTATATGTGGATAGTAAGAACTACTCAATCGGCTTTTGTAAAGGTTAAATTGGATAATATATTTAAAAGGTTAGTGTAAGGCCTATGATGTAGTAATAGATCAATAAGTGGTAGCTATCGTTAACATTCTAATAAACTGCATTTTGTTAGTTTAATCATTACTCTAGTTAAGTATCTCTCTTTCTAGATCCTTATTCTGACACACACAGGAATATTATCCAGTCAGACAAAAGAAGGAAATCCTGCCATTTGTGATAACACGGATAAACCTTGAGGCCATTATGTTAAATGAAATGTCAGACAGAGAAAGACAAATACTGCATGATCTCACTTATATGTGGAATCTAAAAAAAAAACCAAAACAAAACAAAATAAAAAAAACCTCAGAGAAACAGAGACCAGATTGGTAGTTGCCTGAGGTGGGATTTTGAGGAAAATGGATGAAAGTGATAAAAAGATACAGATACACACTTACAGTTATAAGATAACTAAGTTCTGGGGATGCAACCTGATGATTATAGTTAACAATACCATACTATATATATGAAGTTGCTAAGAGAGCAAATCTTAAAAGTTCTTATCACCAAAAAAGAAAAAAGTAGCTATTTGAGATGATGGATGTTAACTACTCTTACTATGGCAATTGTTTCACTATATATGCATGTATCAAGTCATTATATTGTACACTTTAAACTAATACAATGTTGTTGTCAATTATACCTCAATAAAACTGGGGAAAAAAGAATCAGCTCACTAAAGTTATTAAAAAAAATAAAGATTGAGAATGAAGGGAAAAGATGAGTGGGAATATAAGAAAATTAGTAAATATTAACTCACAAAAATTTGAGTGACATCCTGTAGAGTTGTTCATTTCTCTAAGCTTCCCTTCAGCCAACACAATGAGAAAAACTTACCTGATTCACAGTATCTATACAGCAAACTGTTTTCCTGAAACTTAGACCTGAGAGAAACTTCTCCCATGGTCTTTAAATAGAATGCCCATTCTAGATAAAGACATTTTGTGGTATTGTTTCTCAAGGTGAATATAACATAAGCAATAGAACAAACATACTTTACTTGAAATTTAGTCTAGGTGCTCTTATCTTTGATAAGTTAAATTATCCAGAGCACTGTTTTTTATATGGTATTCTGCAGATTCCAAGAGATCCTTGCTAGTGTCCTAAAGATTTATTTCAGAGAGATGAAGCATGGGGCTGATTGAAATGGAAACAATGCAGGCAAGAACTACTTGGGTTTTGTATAAAATTTAAGAAATGCTTCTATACTCATAAAAAAAAAATGTTTTGAAAATCACTAATCTACAGAAATGTTAGACAATGTAACTTTTATAGAATCATTTCTAAATGTTTTCAAAGGTCACTTTATTTTTTATATAAAATGAGGAGTAGAAAGTTTAAAGTTTTTGTATAAGATCAGATCAGATAGGTTATAGTGCCAATTAAGAATAGAGCCATATGTTTTGTCAGTCAATTTGATAGTAGACAAAGTTATTGTCCTCTTAGAAAATCAATGCCCTTCGCTGAAACAAACACAGTCCAAATTGATGAGGTGACATTTTTTATAACTGAAGTCATATGCTGAGACTAAAGCAGCACAGATTAAAAAGAACTTATGAATTTTTAAAAAGAGAGACCAGTGACCAATCATTTATTAATATTTGATAAGCAACAGCTACTTTGTAGAATGTGAAATTGAGAGAACAACAGCATGCTTTTGAAGTATTTGTTAATGCAGTGTTCCTTTGAACTGAAATTTCAGGTAAAAAAGTCAGTGTGAAAGACTAAAGAAAAAATAGTTAACCCAAAAGAATCTTGATGGTTAAATATTAAATGTTTACAAAATATAAATATGTATTTGCATTTATATGTATGTTTATAAATGCATACATATGCATAGACACATACATAAAACATTTCTTTTTACAGCAGTATATATTCATTCCCAATTTTTAAAAAGATAAAGAAGGTAATAAAAATAATATATGGATTTCACCAATGAGACATATTTACTCTTACCTGCACTGTTACAGTCCTGATTTTTCCTATGTATGTGTGTATTTTATAGAGTTGAGATTATATTTTTTTATTATTGTTATTTAAAACAATGTTATGAATGTTTTTTTACATTAAGCACTTGTGAAGACGATTTTAATGGCTGTATAATGTTATTCCATGACTCTAACACAATTTATTGAATTATTCTCGTTTTATGAAATTAAGTATTTTTATTTTTGAAAACTTATAAAAATGCCATTTATGACTTTTTTGTAGGTATTTTTAAGTTCCTGATTATTTTCTTGGCATGCCTTCTTAAAAATGAAAATATTAGAATAAAAATCATAAACATTTATAAAGAAATCATACATATCATTTAGTTAATTTCTGTGAGACTGCAGACATGTATGATACACCTGCTATGCTTTAGAATTCCCATCACACTGCATATTCACAGGTATTGCCTGTTATCCTTGTTACTCTGCAGCTTAAGTAAAAGTGGGCTTTTAATTTGCATCTCTATGTTTATAAGATTGAGCATACTTTTTAATTACATCATTTAGTTCTTCTGTGAATTGCATATTTGTTTACCCATTTATCTACTCAAGTCTTAATGTTTTATCTCATTATGGGTTCCTGGTTGTTTTAGATAGTGATTTCGAAATTAAAGGAAAGTTTATTTTTAAATGAATTGGGAAAATGTTTTAAAGGTGCCACTTTGAATTAGATTTAATAGAGATATAGTTATGAGGTTTCCATTACATTTAGAAATTATGACTTTTTTAATGTCTGCATTTTTATGATCTAACTCTTGGGCAAAATAATATTTGAGCTATTCTTCATTCGTCTTCTAATTTCAATAATAAAATTTTAAAAGATAGAAAGTCATAAATACATTGAATATGATCACAATTTTGTGGAATATACTAAACTCTACTTAACATTTACATTCAAAGTTTTAAAAATCTACTAGCTCTAACTTCCTGTACTTGTCTCTTCTCACTTCAAGAAATACTGTTGGGATAACATGCACCCTGAATGGTGGGTAACTTTCCCTAGATGAGGTTCAGTTTATTCAGTTACAGTAGTAATTGGCTCGATAGACTAAAACAGAAGCATAATTAAGGTCATGGCTATAACCAGAAAGTCTATACCTACAGAATAAAACATCTGAACTGTTACCCATTAATTTGGCATAAGTATCTAAATACTCTTTTTTTTTCCAAGATAGAGTCATTATTAACAAACATGTATCTTCGAACATATCATATCCATGAGAAGTACGTGGGGATAAGGTGAATGAAAAAGTATCTATAGTTTGATAAACAGCCAACTCCTTGAATTATTGAAAATTAAGTATTTTTGAAAAATTATTGTAGCAGAATTCAGTGGCTAAGAGCAGGGTTCAAAGTCAGTATCTTCCAGGAAGCAATTGTGGGAGCTCAGAAAACTTATGTGGCATCTCGTGGCCTCAGTTTCTCAGGGTCAACAATTTACTCAGCTGTTGCTTTTATCCCCATGCAGAAACAATGCATGTACATGAGTTTATTCTCTCCAAATGAGGTCACAGTCAAAACCAAAGACAGGATATTTTTTAATGTTCCGTAAGTAAAGAATATTGAAATGCACATCATTAGGATAAATAAGTTCTTTGGAAGAGGGCATCCATGTTATGTCATGTGTAAATTCAATTAATTTTGTCAAGATGAACATAGATTCACTGTCTTTACTAGAATTGTATAACTTATTTTGTTTCATATGTGAAATATGTGTGGGGCTATGTCAATAAACATATATATGCTTTCAGGTACATGGAGGTGGGCTATATTACTTTTGTTCTTTATTTCTTAGTTTTGATAAATAATCTCATATATGTTATACACTCCTTGAGACCAGAACTTTTTTTCACTCCACAACAGAATTCTCTAATATGTTCATCAAACCTAGCCCATGAATATGGAGTTGTCTTAATCATGGTTTCGTATTGCTTAATAAGTCTGCCATAAATGAGGTCTTAGCTGGGTGTCAGCAGCATTTCTAGAGCTGGAAGTAGAGAGTTCTATTAATTTTCCGTCATCAGTTAGAGTACTTCAGTTAAAACATGGATGGTAGTTGTGGGAACAGGAGGGGATTATATTACTTTATATACTCTGTGGATTTCCAAAATGTGTTTTTACAGCATCTTTCTTTGTAGAACTAGTTCTACCTAGAGTATTGCTTTGAAATTTCAATTTATGTTGATATTCTGTCCAACTCACGTTAATTAGTTTCAAGTGAAACTGACCCTTGGAAAGAATAGCTTACAAAAGAAAAGGATTAATTATAGCAGCAATTCAAAAACTGCTACCTTCTAAATAAGTGAGTCTCTTTGTCTTGATTATTTTAACAAGGCTCTCGTCATTTACACAACTTTCCTTTTTCCTGCAGTTAGTCCAATTACCTTGTCTTCTTGTTTTATGACTCTGCAAATGGACACATTACTTATAATCCATGAAATCAGCTCCCCTATTCAATTTTATTTGTTTTTATCTCCATCTCCCTTTTCCTTAAATGCGGTTTGGAAATTAGTTTTGCTTTCTATTCAGTTGTGACACATTCAAATTCTCAATAAAAGCTGAGGTCACTGAAACCTCTGTTTTAGTGCTGCCGTTTTTAACAATGATTTAATTTTGACTTATTCAAAATTAGTAAGAACACTGAAATTGAGGCTTGTATTTGTAATGTCATGTTTTCTTAAAGAAAAAAAAAAAGCTGAAGAGTTAATGTCCTGATAAAAATGTACTATGTTGGTAAAATAAAATATATTTTAATTTCCAAGACCCAACTAGCTGTGTGGTGTAGATAAACCAGCTTCTCACTTCAAGATCAATCTCATCTGGGCTGCCAGACACTGAGTGAGAAGATAATTTAATAAATGAGTGGACAGAGTTCAGTGAACTCTATGAAAGGACCTGAGAGTGGAATTTCCTAGGGTGAGTCCATCCCATGTCACTAAGACAAGTGCCGGCCCTGAGAAGTGGGTTATGATAAGTACTGTTTTTCCCCAAAAATAAGACCTAGCCAGACAATCAGCTCTAATGCGTCTTTTGGAGCAAAAATTAATAAAAGACCTGGTATTATTATATTGTATTATTATATTATATTATATTAATTATATTGTATATTATATTATATTATATTATATTATATTATATTATATTATATTATACCTGGTCTTATAGTAAAATAAGACCGGGTCTTATATTAATTTTTGCTCCAAAAGCTGCATTAGAGCTGATGTTCCGGCTGGGTCTTATTTCCAGGGAAACACGGTACAAAGTGTATTTATAGAAGAGGCTGTGTAGGCATGGGGAGTGGAACTTCATGACGAACCAGTTTCATTCCCATTGGTACTTTCCTCCCTAAACACCTGCATTGAAGAAATCATTCTCTATTTAATGATTACCCATAGCAGATACTAAACAATGTATGAGTTATCAAATGCATTTAATTTGCATCCCAATATTCTCCGAAGCCAAAATTGTTGGTTTTGATTCCCATTTTTTAACACTTGGTTGTCTTTATGCACCCCAGGAAAAGTATATCACTGAGTTAAGAAACTAGAGACAAGTGTAATACAAATGTTTTCCCCCTTCAAATTCTAATTTACTGAAGAAAAAGGGGGGAAACATTGACTAAAATATGCATAAATCATATTTTCACAAAGGAGCATCCCAATTAAACTGATAGCAGGGCATAACAAAAAAACAGGATTGTGCAAGCAACTAAGGGCTGAAAGTGTTGTTCTCAATAGCTTTACTGAACCCATTTATGATAGGCACATCTATCAATCAGAATGAAAATGGAGAATAAGGACTATATGGAGTGTAATCATATAGTATTAGCATATATATAACAATTAAGTTAATCATATGCTAACAGAATACACTATAAAAAAAGTTTTTGCTAGAAGTTTTGTGGAAGAACCGTCTTTCTCTAACCCCTGAGCGGGGTAAAATGTTCAAACATAGCATTCAGATATGTTTTTTATTTTCTCAAATAGAAAGAAAAACTTCTGTCTTCCTGACTGCTTGTAATTCTGCATCAATTTCTAAGTTTCAACAACTCTAAAAATGAAAGTCAGTTCATTTTATTTGGATTTTTCTTTTCCCAAACTGTTGTAAGCCAGTCATGGCATAGGATGAAGAAGAGCTTTTTTATCCATGAGGTAGACGTTTTAATGACAAGGAGATCTGGCTATTTGTTCACAAGTACACATAAGTCTAGGTCGCTACAGAACTGCCTTCCATTTTATTCTTTTCTCCCAGACTTTATGTTTCAACTGTCTCCAAAATTTTTGCTCTCATGGATTCATGGAATAATGCAAATGTTTAAGGGGAGGTATGGGTCTGTATGTTTATAGCCCATCTGTCTGTGGGAATCACCTTATGCTATGGTAAAATAAAGATATGTATCTGATAATGATATATTTATAATTAGGACAAATGATCTTTCATTATTCCAGCTTTAGTTTTGAGAAAGTGTGTAGAGTTGTGTTAAGAATATCTTTGTTGTTTTTTTTTGTACACAAACATGATTTTGATTTCAATTCTGACACTTGCTGGGTGGCCTTGGACAATCTTTTAAGATCTCTGAGCTTCAGTTTTTCCATATGTAGAATAGGGGTAATAACATCTATCTTGCAGGATTGCCTTGGGGACTGTAGAAAATCTACACGTAGCACAATGCATAATACCAAAGGATTGCTTTACAAATGGCAGTTCTCATTATTGTGTGTGGTGTTATTTTTAAATAAAAACCTTTAAAATATTAAAGTCATCTGTCTGGGCCACCTTATCCATCCAAATTTGTTCCCCACTTGTTAGCAGGCAGCTTAGTGATTAAGCATGCAGACGCTGACTGACAAGGTATGGTTTCAAATCCTGGTTCTACCACTTACTGTTACACAAACCTGAAAGAATTCTTAAGCCTTTTGGTTTCTCACCTGTAAAATGGAAATGTCCTAGTTTTTACCACATTATATGGTGGTTGCAGTGATTAATGAGATGAAATGAATTAAAAATCAATACAAGCACTTTAAAAAAATACACCCCCTGCTAGAATGTAAGCTATAGGAAATCAAGTGCCTTATCTGCCTTGTTTACCACTGTATCTCCACCATCTAAGTGGTGCCTGGCATGTAATGGGAATTCAGTGTGTGACAATTTAATGAATGAAGAAACAGTGCCTCTCACATAATACCCAGTCATTATCTGGATTACCATTCTTCACATGTGCCTTCTTCCAGATCTGTTTGTTCTCTTCTCCATCATCTGTAATTCAGTTCCTAGCTTTCTCCTCTTCCCTTTGAGAAGCCCTTCATTTGAAATGTTGCTCCCTTTCCTTCTCTCCATCCAAAATTAACCAGTTCTCTGAATTCCATATGAAGTGGAGCCTTCTTAAAGAAGTCAACTTTATAAAGTTTCTGATCCCATAATCTGTGTCTCATATTTTAACCATTGATTGTGTTTGCTTTTGATTTTGTGTATTTTATCAACTCCTCTTGCCTTAATTTGACACCAGAAGTATGTGTGTGGAGAAATAGAGGGAATGGATAGCATCATCTTTGCACCAATCCTGATGTATTGCTGGGTTCTTGTTTAGTTTTCTATTGCTGCTGTAACAAATTAACATCAATTTAGAGGCTTAAATACAATGAAATTTTAATCTTACAGTTCTGGAATTGAAAAGTCTGAAATGCATCTTACTGAGCTAAAGTCCTAGTGTCAGTAGGGCTATGTTCCTCTCTGGAAGCTCTAGAGAAAAAAAATAAATCCATTTCCTTGCCTTTCCAGCTTCTTGGGGCTGCCTGTATACCTTGGCTCTTTTAGGGGCTGCCTGCATTATTTGGTTCATGGCCACTTACATCTTCAAAGCTGTGAATGGCTGGTTGAGTCTTTCCCATATCACATCACTTACTTACTGTCTTTTCTGCCTCTTTTCCACATTTTAGGGAACTTGTGATTATTTTGGGCTCACTAGCTAATCCAGGATCATCTCTGTAACATAAGGTCAGCTGACCTTATTATCTGCTACCATAATTTTAATGTCTTTCCCATAAACTAACCTAGTCACAAATTCCAAGAATTACGACATGGGCATTTTAGGGAGGCCATTATTCTGTCCACCACCAATCACTATCCTTAAGATTCTCCTTCATAGGAGAACCTGACTAACAGCTCAGCTCTGCCTGATCACTGGCACTAGTTTGTTCATTAGTTGGGGATAATTCGGGTTCCTGAGTCCTATCACTTAAATAATTCACTCAAATGTCTTACTATTCAGATCTGATCTCATGTCTTTAACAAAGACCTCATCTGGCAACCAATTTCTTACACTGGTTTCACTCTTAATTCTCCTAGTCCAAGTTGGTACCTAATATCTTTTAGACTACTTCCTTGTTCTAAAGTTTTCCTTCCTAGAACTAGAGTTCTTTCTTTGTTCTGTGAACTGTGCTTGGGACTCCAATTTGTATGACTTCTTATATGATTGTTTCCAGACACCCAGTCACCTTGTTCCCCCCTATCTGTCAGGATACTACTAATACCATGTGCTTGGATGAGCATCTTCTCCATCATTTTGTCCTGAATTCTAGCTTCAGGCTTCCATAGAGATGTTTCCCTATGGTGCCTGCAATATTCTGATTGACAAGTCAAGACAGGTAATTCATCACCATCCAGATGAGTCACCACTGCTATTCTTTGGAAGCAAGGGACATTTTGAACTTTCTCACTTAAAAAGGATCTTTCTCTTTTTTTGTCCATATGTATATCTCTGTCTTCTAGCTTAAAATGCCTTCCTTTGATTATGCTTCACAAACAAATTCCCACATGCTCTCTATTCCTCTTTAAGACCAGAGGTACTGGTAAGGCCAGGGAGGAGCCTGCTGCACAAAATTTACTAAAGCACTCGCTGTCAATGTTGCATAGGTACAGAGTCAGTCCTTTCATAACCCTTAGAGTGAAAATGTCTCCTTACATTTTGTTACCTAGGCCCCTTTCTTGATTCACACTCATCCAGGCCTGCTTCACCTTGAAATTTAATGGAATTTATTGTTAAATCTATATCCATCATTTGTCATTATAGGAGAAGAGAAAGAAGAGCTGCACTGTATCCTACAAAATACAGAGAGATCTCTTAGAGCATTCTCCAAATGGAAGCATGATCTGATCTGTCCACCCTGACCTTCTACCACCATGATTCATCAATTCCAGCTTCTCCCAACATGACCCATGAGCTCTGACCTCTGCATGACCTATCCACTTCTACCTTTCCCACCCTGACTTATTAACCTCAACTTCTCCTACCATCAATTTCTTCCCCCACAACCCCTATATCCTGGCTTCTCCACTGTGATTTCCCAACTTCAACTTCTCCTACCTTTCACCCCCAACTTCTTCCACCGTGAGCTTTAGTTTTTCTACCAAAACAATTTCTGCATTTTCTTTAGAGAAGTTTCTTGCAAACACTGAAATTGTATTGTACTACTAACGCATTCTTTAGGCTGGATTTGAGATTTCATGGGTGGGAATAGTAAGAGAAAACTTGTCTATTTTAATTCCTCCAGTACTTGGAAAGAGAGATAGAAAGCAACTCTTTCCATACCTTCCTCCACTAGATGACTACCTCCATTCTATGCTATAATAAATCTCCTTTTTAAGGGTCTCGGCTGTATTAGATTTCTACAGTTACATCCATTTCTCTGTCACTTTTTATTTTTCTCTTGACATTAATTGACTCTAATGGAACTTTTTTGTGCTTTTGTGCTTATAGAATTACTTACACAGGACAGGGACCAAAATGCTGCCTTCCCATGAGATTTTCTCCAAGGTCATGATATCCTAAATTTTAAATTAGTTTCTTTTTTACTGGGATAAAATCAGATACATTTATTTAGGTCAACTGGTAGGGTAAGGGCAGTAGCCTATGCATTAATTTCAGGACCATTTTAATTATTTTTATCATCGTGGAAATATTTCTAATTATTGACCAATTACAGCTCATCTCAGTCTTTCAAATTTGCCTTCTCTCAGGAATCAGAAGTCTTTTTTTGTTGTTGTTTTTATTTTTTATTTTAAAATGAAATGTCATAAGTTAACCACATAGTAACCTATAAAAATGGTGAGATATCTTAATGAATAAAAGCAAAATTACTTATTAATATAGCCAAAACTCTTTTTCTTTTTTCTTTTTCTTGTTTGCATAGTTTGAATGTCAATCTTTATGTTCATAAGCTGACATGACCTGGTTTCATAGACTCTTATTTTTCTGTTCTTTTCAGTTCTTAAATACATTAGAGTAACATAATTTTCCTAAGAAACAAAGGAGAAAAAAAAAAGGCATGCAGAATGCTTTCACTTCAGAATTATTTCCTTAAGCACTTTTGCCATTGCAAAAAAGGAAAGAAAAAAGGAAAGAAATAAAAGGAAACAGCAATTATCTTGCTGAGAAAAGATATCTTCCATGTTTAGAAGAGGCTTCTAAAAATGCTCATGAATAGAAAAAAACAAAAAACTAAACAAACCACCCCCCCAAAAAAAAACCCACTATGTTTGACAGTTACCTTTTTAAAGATTTTCTCCTCATGATGCTATTTCAAGTGTTTTGAGGGACAGCCTCAAATGCTAATTTATATTTAACACTTTGCATATTTCAGTGTTCAGATAGGGAAGCATGAGTACTGAATATGAGGGGAATAAGTGACTCATGAAAGGAATAAGCTATTGCATAAGCTGGGAAAGTGAAAATCTGGATGAGGAAATTGAAGAATGAGAGAAAGTGTCACTAGCACATTCTCTTGGAAAACCAGTGCAGGTGAATGATTCAACTTTAAGTAAAATTCGAGGAAACTAAGTATACCCAGCTACCAAAGGGGGGTGACAAAAGGTGAGCTCATGCAGAGGTTTTGGACTTATTGCTTCTATGTGGTACCACCTGCGAGAATCTTTACCTAAGTATCTACTATGAGCCTGAGGCCACTGATGGCCCGCAGGGAGGAGAGACACAGATGGGGAAGGGCCAAAAGGCACCTCTACACTAGTCTGTCATTGCATCTGACCACGAAGACCAAGAATAATGACCACTGCTTCACTTACCACTTTCCGAATCTTATGCAAATTCCTCTTTGGGCCAAGTTTAACCTGGAAGTACAGGGTGAAAGCTGTCCAGGAGAACGTGGTTCTAAGTTTAACCAGTTGACATAGCAACATCCATCCTACCCCTCTCTATCCTTCTCTAGCTCTTGTTGACTCGCGTGCACCCACAAGGGGCAGTAACAGCAGGCACTGCCAACTGTACTGGCAGGAGCCATAGGTTGACAGGAAGGGCACCCAGAGAAGTTGAACTTGTGAATACATATAGAACCAAAAGTAAATTGAACCCACATATCTTGACTTTATGAATAAGTTCATGAAAAACAATTTAGATTCTGCCACTTACTTTCTGTGTAACACTGAGTTCATATGTAAACTCTCTGTATCTCAGTTTTCCTTTTGTAAAATGGACTTAATAGTATAACTAGCTGTCTTCGGATGGGTTTCCTGGGTGCAGGTCTTGAGGTGAGCTTTTGTGCAAACATGATTTATTAGGAAGCATTCTCAGCAAAGGGAAGGGAGCAACAAGGAAATGCAAGAGTTACTGATAAAGTACAGAGGAGGGTTTCCTTCAGTCCCACAGGGGAAATCTGACGAGAATGCAAGCTTCACCTCTGAGCTGACTCAACCAGGGGACAAGAGAATTGGATAATTAATACTCTGCATTTCCAGTCATGGGTTAAGGCTATCCTGGGGGAATGTCCCAAGAACTTGTCTCTCCATGTGCACAGGCGAAAGCATTCTGACAACGTGAGGGCAGCTCTGTCACAAAGAAACACAGGTATTAGCTGTTGGTATTAAATCACAGGTTCGGAAGCCAGTGTGCAAGGAAATGGTAAGAGAACCAGAGGGAATTTGCTTTGAGTGTTTGACACCTATTACAATACTTTAAAATGTTTTTGTGCAGACTTAATGAGCAAATATATATAAAATGCCTAGAAAGTTAGCAACACAAAGTGAACACACAATAATATGTAGCCAGCAGTAGCAGCAGGAGAAATAGATGCATTGTTGTGTGGAGAGCATTCTGAATAAACTACCTCATGTGAGAAAAGGAAAATATCAGTGACAAGAACCTTGGTAAAAATAGGGAGGTAAAATTGGGAAAGCTATGCATACACAGTGAAAACATGACACTCTAGGGGCAAAATTGATTCTTGCCCTGAAAGCTCTCAAAAGGCACTGTAAAGCTATTGTAATTTAGACAGTTTGGTGTTACTACGGGAATTGATAAATGAAACACAACACATTGAAAAGCAGACCAGAGAATGTGTAGCAATACACCACATGATAAAGGAGGCACTTTAAAATGAAGAAAGGATGGTGTTTAATAAATTGTGTTGGAATTATTAGCAATCTCTTTACAAGTAAAAATTAAATTTTGGTTTTATCTTACACAATGTATAGGAATAAATCTCAAATGCAATCATGATAAAAATATTTAAACATTAAGACAAATACAAGAATCTTGTGATACGTTCTTCCAGAGTTTAACAAAAAAAACCCACAGATGCCATCATAAAAATTTATGGCAGATTTATCAATGAATTTTTTTAAACAAGGACAAAATTACATATTAATATAAAGTATTTGAAGCATATATAGCAGAAAGAGGCTTACTATCCAATAGGTGCAATACATTATCAGTAAGAAAGTGAGAAGGAAATGAATAGATGAGAAATATGGATTTGTAATATGAATAAAAATAAATATAACACATTAATAAACATACACAATGCTCAAATTATATAGTTATAATGAAAAATAATTATAAGATATAATATTTTCACCCACTTAATAGACAAAATAATAAGAAAGCTTGCTAAGACCTAGTAGGGGACAGGATGTGGGGTATAGGTAATCTCATACACTTTTAGTAGGACTGAAAATTGGTTTGGGATTTTGGGAGAAAATTTGTTATTTTTTATCAAAGTGCAGAGCAGTTTAATCAGTAGTTCTGTTGCGTAGGTATATACCCTGGAAGTACACAAACAGCTGTACTAAGAAGCACATCTAGAGATATTTCATTGCAGCATTACTTTTAGTAATGAGATTTGGAAATAATCTAAATATTCATTAAAAAGTTGGTAAATCCATGCGAAGGCATATAAAGCAGTACTTAGTGTAACAAACCAATTTCTTCATGCACTTATATGAAATGATCTCCAAAACATATTAAGTGTAAAAAGCTACTTTTAAAAATGTTAAGTACAAAATTACTCATTTATTAAAACACTTACAATAAATTTGTTGACATATGTAGAAACTCATGTTCTGCTTGAAGCACTCACCTGTTATTGTTTAGAGGAAAACAAAACAAAACAAAACAAAACAACAGCCTAGGAGCTCAATAATTGTGCTGATTTGGGGCTTATGATAGAATTTGATAAATGATGGTTATTGGTTCAAATATGGAAGCCAAACAATGTTTGGCCACCACAATGTTTTATTGTAGTTTTAAATTGAGTAATTATTAAATGAAACATTATGAGGGTCACATAAGAAATCAGAATCGCTAGCCTCTCTCTTAAAAACCAGATTTGGCATCAGTAGCCAGGATTTCTGCATGTCAGGTCATACCTTCAAGCCCATCACAATCCCTTTTGACCCTTTTACTTACTTTACCTGCCTGGAACCTATAAGGTTTGGGGTTTAGTTTCTTTGACTATTCTCACGTCACTATATTTAATATCTAAAATTCTTGATACACTTCCTGGATTCTGATGTACTTCTTGAACCAATGACACATTTGCACAATGATGATGTAAGCTTGTCCTCATGATCCTTAAATAGTGTATTTTCTTTTATATATAGTAACGACCCCAGTGTCCATGACAAGTGTGCAAGACACATCACGGAGCATCAATGAAAGAATGAATGAGTGAAAAAATACAGTAGTCCCTAACTTATTTGCAGTGTCACTTTCCTCGACTTAAGTTATCTGCAGTCAAACACAGTCCAAAAATATGAAATGGAAAATTCCAACAATAGTTCATGTTTTCAATTGCATGCCATTCCGAGTAGTATGATGAAATCTCATGCTGTTTCACTCTGCCTGGCCTGGGAATGAATCATCCCTTTGACAAGAATCTTCATGCTGTATATACTCCCCACCTGTTAGTTACTTAGTAGCCATTTTCAGTTTATCAGATCCACTGTTGCAGTATTGCAGTGCTTGTGTTCAAGTCACCCTGATTTTACTTAATGAAGCCACATTAACATAACTCTTACTACTGTACATTATTACAATTGTTCTATTTTATTATTACTTATTGTTTTTAATTTCTTACGGTGCCTAATTTATAATTTAAACTTTTTCATGGATATATATGTATAGGAAAAACATAGTATGTGAAGGTCTGACAATAAAGTTGTTGCAACGATGTTGCTAACCTTTTTGAATATCAGAAGGATTATTCATTATGAATTTGCACCAACTAGACAAACAGTTAACAAAGTTTACTATTTGGAAGGGCTGAAAAGGCTACATGAAAAAGATAGACAAAAACGATCTGAACTTTTCCCCAGCAATTCATGGATCTTGCATCACGACAATGCACCAGCTCCCAAGGGGAGTACTTTGAAGGTGACCGTAGTGATATTCAGCAAAGAGGAATGTAGCACTTTTTCTAAGATGAGTTCGCAAACGTAATTGTCAAACCTCTACTCTAGGGCAGTTGGAATTTTAAGAGGAAACCTAATGCGATTAAGCTTCCTTAGTTCTTTGCATGGCAACAGAAGTATCCTCTGACTAGCTACTTAAAGAATTGTGAGTTACTTTGCTCTTGATGTAGATCAGAACCAAGTTGGTAGAAAAACCATAAAAGTGAGACCTATTACTTAGGTAATCCTGTCAAACCTAAATGACTAAGATAAAATCCAATCCCATCATTTCTGTTTCCAAAGATAAGATAAAGAGTTTGTCATTTCTTCTCTTATTCTGGGAAGCCTTTAGATTGAACTTGAGAAGTAAATAAATTCTAAATACAGCAGTGGACTAACAATCCACAGTCTCACTTAACTCTTCAGACAAATTGAACACCCTGAAAATAGAGTATTTCCCTTCAATTAGCACTAATTGAAAACACATTTGTCTCTTAATTTGCCTTATACATATCCTGTGTATAGGTATATAAATGCACTGGGAAATGAATACACAGAAACTCAGGATCCAGTCACTAAAATTTAAACTTTTATCTGATAGCATTTCTAAATCCAGAGAAAGCAGCTTAATATATGTAATTTACATTTTAACATTTTCATTTGATCTGTCACTTGATCTTTCTCTTCTGAGCTAAATGTTCCCAGTGTACATACAGGGAGACTTGTAAGAAAGTAGAGTCTTACTTTTTAATTAGAGCAAATGTGTTAAATGGATATAAAGTAATTTGAATACAGCAGAGACCTCTTAAATCTCTATCAATAAATCTGGAAATACAGCAGGGCTATCTCTACACCATAGATTTAGTTCAGGTTGGGTTTGAAATATGACAGTGAAATGAATTTGTTACTAATGCAATCAAGTGTTTCAGTAATTCATGAGAAAGTAATTCCTCAATGTACATGACTCACTTAATAATTTAAGATTTTCCAGACTTGATAATAGAACCAATGAGGTCTTCATAGATTAAAAAAAAAAAAGAAATAAAGAAATTCAGGGCCTGTTCTAAGTATTGTATTCCTTTAATTCATTTTAATTATTATACTATTTATTTTTGTGGAATAAAAATTGTTTGGGAATGATCTGTTCCTTTCTGATGTTTCTATAAACTCCACACAAAAATTCTTGTTTCCTACATAATTAATACTCAGTTTGGTTCTGATTATATATTAAACATTTGAGTAAAATATTCTGTCATCCAACTAGCTGGATGTTCATCATATATAACACAGATTTCTTACAAGGTGGAGATTTATTTTGAGGAGCAATGATCAGTATAAAAGATCAGAGTTTTATAAATATCCATTTTCACTTTGTCTATTTTATAGGCAACATTTTTTTTCTAGAGACATTTATTTGAAAATGCTTGCCAGCTTGTATCACCTGTGCTACAAAAGGGAGAAATGATTTGACAAGCTATAAAAGGGTAAAAGTTTATATGTATATATATATATATATATATATATATATATATATATATATATATACAGTCTCTTTGTTAAAATAATTTAAAGAACAAACAGTAAAATCCATATCTGTTTTCATCTCTTTTTTTCCCTCCTCTTAGTCCAATGTTCTATTAAAATACCCTATTATCATTGCTTTTCATATTGGATGTTTGAACAATCTTAAATGTATTATATGTACAGGAGCAAAATGTGCCACCTCAAAATGTGTCTCTTTGGCATGAGGATTATTTTAGGCTTATTACTTCTAAGAAACAAAGGATCAGGAAGAGTTTTTTACCATCCATTTAACTACCTAAAAGAATTTAGATAGAGGGCTTGTTCCAGGAAGAAGAGCTGTCATCAGAGATAACTACAAAGAATACGGGCTAGGTATGGTAGACCAGGGAACTCAGAGAGTGCTGCTCGTTCAAAGTCTTCTTGGTGTTCCATTGCCTATGCATGGCATAGCAAACATTTGTTTACCAAACATTTGTCTTTCCATCTCCATGTGAATTGCTTTCCTTTGAAGTCCCCGACCTCTGTCACCTTCTTCTTAGCTCAGAATGTTATTATATAAACTTCAGGTACCTGGCTGCCATTTACGTCTCATAGTCTTATGAAATGCACAAAATTAGATCTGATTTTCCCCTGGTAACCTGTCTCATGTCAATTTAATTCTTAGACCAGCCAGAGGAACCTAGAAGAGAAGAGGAAAAATGTTTCTTCCCTGACATGTATCTGCTAGAGTCTCTTACCTACATGTTTATTTCAGCTTCTTAAACGTTCTAATAGTATTCTCCTCACAGAAATTATGTTGGCTTTTATCCAGTAGGGCATTTTGTTATTTAAGT
This sequence comes from Rhinolophus sinicus, assembly GCF_057876585.1. Lineage (NCBI taxonomy): Eukaryota > Metazoa > Chordata > Mammalia > Chiroptera > Rhinolophidae > Rhinolophus > Rhinolophus sinicus. The sequence goes on along the minus strand of NC_142517.1, from coordinate 134,392,098 downwards.
TATGTGAAACATGCTGAATTTGACAATGTGCTTAGAGGGAAAAGAAAAGGTTGTTTCAATTTAATCCAAGTTAAATTATAAGTGCACAATACTCTAAGCCAGTAACAGTGTGAATGAAAAAGGAGCTATGTAACAAACCAGGCAAGCTCAGGGGGCGCTACTTAGCAAGCCTGAGAAGCTCAGTGACTGAAAGTAACCACACAGGACACTGTAATCATAAATTCCCAGCTTCCTTAGTAAAGGGTTAATCTTTGTCTTAAGTGGGCCCTGTCCATTGTTCTTACGCAGCTATGATAACATACCTGTGAAATGCCAGAGTAATCTTCTTTTCCAGACCCCTTGGAGACCTAAGTGTAACAACCCTCAAGCATATACTCACATGCACCCAACTCCTCAGTGTTACCTTGTTGCCAGCCTCCATCTCTATTTACTGTAAATGTTAAATGTTAACTGTCCTGTACTTACCACTGTAAAGGAAGGGTGTATCTCTCCAGTTTACTTTTATCCAATCCTAGAGGTTTCTCCACTTTGCTTTCTCCCACCTCCTTAATCTAGCACCAGTGGATTTCATGTAACCTTCCTTAACATTTTCTCCTTTGATTCCAAATGTATGAAAATAATTGAAAAATTGCCATTTTCCAGAACATCTTCTCAACCCATTGAGATCTTGCTTTTGGACATATCCTCAGATTATTGGCTCAAATAAACATTTTATAAAATTTTTCTATAGGTTTGAATGTTTTTCTGTTGACAACTGGATTACACAAAGTAAAAAAGGCGTCAAGTTACCCAGGAGAGCCCTTACTCAAAGAGTTTTAATGCCATTAGTGTTATACCTAACAACCAACAAAGTTTAGACTCCAATAAAAAATTAAAAACATTTATTTGAGCCAAAAGAGTGTCAACCCAGGGGATGCAGATGGAGGTAGCAAGTCAAACTGTGCTCTGCCAAGACAAAGTAGAGGCTGTATTTTATAAAGTTCTCGCATAGGTTCCCAGTCTGGTCTGTGTATGCAAATGAGGGCTTCAAGTCTAATCAGTTCAGATTGATCAATATAAACACAAATTAGGTGGGTAATCTGTGCAGTTCTTACTTGCTAGGGCAGATCTCTTAGTTAAGTGGTGGTGACAGAGTAAGGAACTTCCCTACAGAGGTTGACTCAGACCATGTAAACAGGCATTGAAACAGTGCGAGACTTTGAAAGTTCAGTCTGAGCTTGTTCCCAGAATGCAGAGTACATGGGAAGTCCCCGTCAGCAAATGGCTGCTAGACTCTAGTTTAGAATTTAGGCCAAGTTAACCACAGGGAGTCCATCTTCATAGATAAATCCCTTCTTGGGATTTACACACCTTTTAAAAAATCTAGTTTGAGTTCAAAATCAACAATAGTCTTCACGTAACATATATAAAAAGCAAAAGCTGTCCTGTTTACTCATATGCTCTTTTTGTATCCCTAGAATAATCTAGTGTTCCTCATAGAGTGGTCTGTGGCTCCGTTGTATTAAACTGTCTCACCTGGAGTGCTTATTTAACATGCTTGTTACCGGTATTCCTCAAGACCCAATATATCACTCATCCATATCCAGGCTCAGACCTGCCTGAGAACCTGAATTTTAACAAGTCTCAGTTTTTCTTAGACACACTAATTTTTAGAAACATTTTATAAAATCTCTGATAGCTAAACTCCTTTCAGCAATTTTTAAATCTTTGAGTCAGAATGTGAATCACAGGAGTTGGAGATGAATCCTCTGATAGGTCAAGAATCTTTAATTTTGAGATCTTATGAGTGTAATGAGGAACTGATGACATCAGTTTTACTGAGAAGTTTCAGTAACACTCTGTACCCTGAAGAATGACAATAATATACAAATCCTATTGAGACAGGTTTGTTAACATGTTGTTAGGTAAATAAACAAAATACAGCCCTCGTAAAATAAACAAAAGACAGCCATATCCTAAAACTCGAGGTTCTGAAGTAACTCATTCACCCCAGGACAAAATGTAATGGCACCTTGAGGTTAATAAATTATCTCATAAATCCCTTTTGGCTGGACAAACAAGAGCAGATCTGATAGATAGGAATGAGTTATTTCACTAATCCCCTCAGGATGAGCAAACAGGACAAACCTAATAGATGAATTCCATTAGAAGGCACCAGCTCCCTTCTCCAGGCAGGCAAGGAAAGATATAAAAATAAGAACTTTTGCCTCAGTCACTGGGCATCCCATTCAGGAACCCCCTCCCACTCGGAAGCTGTAACCCTCTCCTTTTAATAAACTATCCTTTTTTTGCAATTCCTTGCCTCTCCTTGGTCTGTGCTTCCATTCTTTGGTGTCAGGAGACACTATCCGGGCACTCATAGGAAATTTCCTACATCACTATGAATCTGAATAGAAAATTGTCTAAGGATAAAATACTAAGGTGCTTAAGTTTATGACAATAGGTCTAGGTTCACAATGTCTTACAAGGAATCCATTGCCTCATTTGCATTTGTAAATTGCTGACATGTTTAGTTTTCATGTTAAAAATTGAGTCAATATATTTGCTTTACATATAGATATTTTGCTTTTTGTATCATAATACTATGGGTGAGAAACAAACTTTCCTCTGTCCTCAAGGTTCTTTTGGCTGGTCTAGCAATCAAATAGACATGAGACAGATTAGCAAGAGAAAATAACTAAATTCAGTACATACATATGCATATGAGGCCCACATACATGAGAGAATGAGAGACCCCTCATGCAGGAGAAGTTCAGAGATAGAAAAGGGGATTGAGGTACTCATATATAATACAACCCGAGCTAGGAATGAGGTAACACACCTTGGAGGTTTCAAAGCATCATTACAGAATGATAAGAAGAACAGACATCTAATTAACAGAAGTTTGCCCTGCCCTATAGATAGGTTAGGAGATGTTATCTCTGATAATCTCTTATTATGGAAAAGGCCACTAATTCAAATTCTTTTTGGTAGATAAAGGGAGGACAGAAGTTTCTCTTGAGCCTGAAGGTAAAATTGCCTTTAGCTCAAAGTAATCTGCATACCACTGAGGCACATCTTGGGGTGACTCGTTCTGAACCCCCACATCACTAATTATAAAATTTAAGGGTTTAGTGTTTGGCATCTGCATAGAGCCAAGTGAAAATTCTCCTGCTGTTAATACCAAAATTAAAATTGAGTTGCCAGTATTCTGGGATACAAGCTCTATGGTAGTGAGCCATCAGAATAGCATTTTCAGTATTTCTCGTCAATTTGGCTGGGGCTGCTCAAAAATGGGGTTGGAAAACAAACAAGCAAACAAAAATAGGTTCTGGCAACTTGAATGGGAGAAGTGTTCCATCCCATCATATGCCTCTTTGGAATGTTGATCATTTTAAGCTGGTCAATTTTAAGAAACAGCATACATCGGAGAAGCTCTGAAAACCAAGTAGAAGTTACCCTTTATAAAAGGACATTTACATTTGTAAGGATAATCTCCATTTGTAAGGGTGCTTCCCTCAGTGTAGCAAGCCTGCCTTCACAGGATTTAAATATACATAATAATCTTACCCTCACTTACTTTACTTTTCCTGGTAAGCACCCATAACTGACTATCCGCCCCCCCAACATCTTTTGTCTTTAGCTGAAGGTGGTATTTAAGGTGATGACTTCTATTATTTTGGCAAGTTACTAAGTGTTCCTGAGCTTCACCATGTGTACAGGAGGCATACATCTCATTAAACTTCAATTTTTCTCCTGCTCATCTGTCTCATGGTAATTTGATTATTAGTCCAGCCAGAAGAATCTTGAAGGGTGGAGGATAATTTTTTCTTCCCAACAAACTGATGGGAGCAGATTAGTCAGCCCTTTCTGTCATTACTTCATTCCTGGAACCTGCCTTCTTCTAGCAGAGGTTTACTAGGGGAAACTACTTCTTATTCCCTCCCACAATCAGAGTCTGGTTGCCTTTAACCTTCTGAAGTTGAAAACCTCTGAGACCCAGCCACATAGTTCTGCAGACCATTAAGTGATAGAGAGGGAACATTATTAAGAAGTTCTACCCAAGTCTTTGACTCATTTATGTCAGTGGATTTGGGAATAAGCCAGACAACGACATTGCCTTCAGAAAACTTAACAAGTAAATGAGATTTGTGCATTAAAAGATGGAGCTCTATGGAAAGTAACCTCTCAGTGTGATCTAATCATAATTTCCCAACTGGGCAGATCATGGTGGGCAGTCTCACCCAAGGTCTATAACTTCTTTAGGGAAAGGTTTTTAAGCCAGTTCTGTCCATTGCATTGTTCTTGTGCCTTATGGTTAATACACCTTTGAAATACCAGAAGTACTACTCCTCAAAGGGGGTATTCACCCTCAAGAGAGCACATAATCTTGTTAGCTGTCCTGTAATCCAATCCCTACATTGCTTTTTTCCAATCTTTCTTATGCCATTCCCCCCCACCCACCCGTTAATTTAAAATGCATAAAAGAAGTTGCAAAACTATTATTCTCCAGAGAATTTGAGATCTTGCTCCCTGGCATATGCCATCAGTTTGGCTCAATTAAACTTATAAAAATTCTCTATAAGTTTGGATGTTTCTTACATCAACAGATTTTACTTTGCAAATATTATTCCAATTTATAGCTATTTGGAAGAAACATTTTACCATTTATGCCTCTAAGCCATGAAACATTGTAGTGAGAATGAGTGTTGCTAAATGTGTCAGATTATTATGTGTTTGCAGTACAACATCCTTAATTAAGAAATGATTCACCAGATGTCAAATCCCTCTGCCACACTTTTTAGCTATATGACTTTGGTAAAGTACTAAAGGGGGCCAGAATACGCAATCCCACAATATGCTTTTTCAGATTAAGGATTACTTTGAGCTAAATGCAATTGAGCACTATCAGATGAAGGAAAAGCTCTTAAAAGAAAGCATAAGTTTTCCTTTTGTAAAGGAAATGAGCATTTATACAGGGAATGTCCCCATTCCTAAAGATAGCTCCTCCCCACCATCAGGGAGAAGGAGAACTCTTAACAACTTATCAATAGAAAAGTCACCAATTTAAGTCTGCATGAGAAACCCTACCAAACAACAAGTGATTACCATACATTTTTTTGGTCTCGTTCTCGTGATTTATACCCTCTCCTCAGAAGTCCAGATCCTTTCCTTTGTCTAGCCTAAGATCATCTATACATATATAGTCTCCCACAAATTCTGGCTACCTCCTGGAATCACATTTCTTTGTGAATTCCTGTATGTATGCATGTGTTTAAATCTTTTATTTTTTTGTTATGCTATCTGTTTCTTATCAGTTTGATGTGTAGGCCCCAGCCATTGAAACTAAAAGGATAGAGGAAGAAATATATTTTTTTAATTTTCTTTACAGTATTTTAACATTTTTAAAACTTAGCTTTTTTGCTAAAATAGAATTATTATCTATTTTTTAGGGCATGTGTAAGAATTAAAATAGTAATACATCTAAAAATTTTAACCCCAACTGATAAATCAAAGTTCAATATAAAAAAAAAAAAGTATTATTGTTAGCATTGTTAGAGTAATGTAGCAAAAGTAATAGTTTACTCTCTGCTTAACACAAAAATCAGGATAGGTTGGCTCATCTTTAGTCTTATTGTTGTAGCTATCTAAGGAATTACAACAGTAAGTTAAAAAATATATATTGGACTATATGTATTCTTTACACATTAAAGTTTAAGTTAAGAAATAATTCATCATGGGTAGAATACGATTAAGTAATACAAATTAATTTAAAAATTAATTTTATTTATATTGTAATTGAAAGAAACAAAGATACTACAGAATTATGTGGCATTTTCTCCATTTTCCTCGGAGTCACCTTGACATGGGGCATGATTAGACTACTTTCAGAAAGCAGGCCAAAGAAATTCCTCTGAAGCTGTTATTGGCTAGGAATTTTATAAAATTATACATTTTAAAAGCTGGAAGGAAATTTTAGAAATACATCAATATAGATTGTTCCTTGGATTAATTTGGGAAACTAAACATTTCTAAGAGCATCAAAGGATGCATTAACGTATTTAAGTTGTTGAAATAGCTTCTCATAATGAAATATATTCAACTTTATTTTCCCAGTGTTTTCCACATTTAACTACAGCTCTGTATATCTCTTATATTTGTTTACTTATTTTTACAAAAGACCTAACATCTTGAGGAATGCATTAATCTTGGATAACTTATTTTGTAAAGAGGAAACTGTGAACTTGAGAAATTAAGAATTATACGAGGGAACAATAGTTAATAAGTATGAGGGTATATGTGTGTGTGCATTTAGTTTTAGATTCAATTACATAGCAAGTTCTTCTGTTCCTTATTCACTCAAATCGCTCTAAGGTGAGTCATGTAAAGATGTCTAAACAATGTATTTTTTTCTGGAGGTTGCTTAGTTGAACAAAATATAGTTCCAAGAAGACTAAAGAACTGCTGTTTTGACTGCAGTAAATTCTCTTCTCTCCTGAGGGGGGAAAACGCATTAAATTTATGTAGTCAGTTCTAAATCACATTTTGTATCCTTGACCTAACTTTCAAGTAGTCTATTTTGCAGGTAGAGAGCAGGTGCTCCTGTCCTTTGTAGATGTGTATGTGCATGCTGTTTGCCTTTACATTTATTGCTAAAGTTGGTGCCAAGAGAATGTTGTTCAGTTCTAGTCCATGCTTGGGGCTTATTCCTGTAAATTAAACTTGACATAGTCAGGGTTGTTTGAAAACTAACTGTGTGAATTTTCAAAACCTCTTTTATCTGGCAATATGGTATAGAAAATTGAACTCTGTGTGGCCATCAGTATAGTATATTAACTACAGAATGTGCTGAGGGGGCTTTGTTTGTAACTACTTTTGAGTCTATAGATGAAAGATCTTATCTTGTCGAATAGCTGATTTTGTAAAAATCCATAGGAGACGAAATGGTTCAACAAATTGTATGTGAACTTTATTTATTTATTTATTTTTTTAAATGTTCTTTACTGGGGTCATCTTTGCTTTGGATTAACTAGGTGTATAAACCTCAGTGGGAGCTGGACAGAATTACAGTATACTATATTAGAGAAAGCATCATTATTTCCTGACTCACTGTGTACTGTGGGCAAAAGTCATATAGAATAATGATATACAGGCCTTGGGATCTGGTTTATCGGAGTTTATATTTGACTAGCTGTATGCAAAACGGCCATTGGTATAATTGAAGAAAAGAGACAGAATGATCTGTTCTATCAGGTCATATAGTTTTGATCAATTGCTAAATCTGTCTAGAGGATTAGGAATACATCTGCCGTCATAATACTTTTGAAGGGCACAAAAACTTTTGCCACTGTGAAGCTGTGAAGCTGTGACATTCATTTTGAACTGGCTATCAAAAAACAAGACTCAGAAAGAACCTTTGATCTTCCCACTTTCTGCCTAAGAGATTCAGGTAGAAAGGCCTATTCTAGGAAGGGAATTTTAGGATGTTGCCTTAGCTAAATTTGAATTAAATGTGATAAGTAGAAGGCTTCAGGCAGGGCCTTGTTAGCTAGATACCCTTTGTCCCGTTGTTTCTGAGTCGTGCAACAAGAATTTTCCTGCCAGGTGTGTTCTGCTCTTCCTTACCTACCTGTAAATTGCCCATTCTCACTTCTGAAATCTTATTCCCCAGCCCCCACGTTTCTCCTTTGTCCAATGCCATATATACCCAGTATTACCTCACTGTCTGTGGAGGTTTCATGCTTATGTGAATTCCCCAAGTGAATGTATTACAATTTGGTTTCCTCCTATTAATCTGTCTTTGTTACTTTAGTTATTAGCCCAGCTGGAAGAACTTAGAAGGTGGGAGGAAAAGTATTACTAATTTCTTTTAGCACCCATACTTTAAATAGAAAACAGTACTTAATAAGTGTTTATAATAATGATGATGAGAATTATAATGTGATGAAAATATGTTTCAAGAAAATGTTATGTGTGAATGAATGTTCTTGGTCTTGCAAACGGGAAAGTTTCCACCAATTCTTTAGAAAGATCACGTGGACTACTTTCATCTATGTCAGAAAACACCAGGGCCAAGTGGGGCAGACGTGTTCCTATAGCTTTCCACTCCCAAGAAAATATGACTATAGCTAGTCCTGATAGCCTCTTGCCCAATTAAAAATAAAAAAAAAAAAGATGTAGTGAGCACAGAGATTTTTACAATGTGATTGAACTCATAACTGCTGTACAGATAAAAGAAAGATTGAAATATGTACAGCTTCCCTAGTATAAATTTCACCTGTCCTGGTCTCCCAGCTTTTCTCATTCGTGGACTCTCCAAGCCCCTTTGATTTTGTTGACTCATCTTGCAGTTGTCTTGCTGCTGTCTTCCAGAATCACCTCCCTATGTGAAATGAAGCCTACTGTCTGGAGTAAGCTTCTCTACCCAGGTCAGTCATAGGACTTAGAAATAACTGAAGACTTGCCTTGTGGGCTAAGATAGAGAAGGGCTGAAATGGTCAGATAGGAAGATGTTCTAAGGTTAACATAATTATACATACCTGGTCTTGACATCAAGATTGCCAGGAACAAGGAAATACATGTGAAAAATACCTGAATTAAGATTCTTTTTTGGCTCTCTTTGAATCATTTCTTTTCCCCATTCAACTTGGTTGAACCAAGTTCTGATTAAGGACTTTATCTCAGGTTAAGTTTACCAGTGAAGGTTTCTAACTAGGTAGGTGAATGCCTGGTTCATAATTAATTGAAATAAATATTAAGGAATTAGACTATATCAGAGCAGTATGATGTAAAACAGCGTTTCTCAGTAGGTTGTCCTCATTCCATCTACATCAGAATAATCTGAAGTCCTTGGGATGAGGCTCAGAAAATTGCTTTATATGAAGCATCAGCTACTTTGCCCACTAATATTTGTGGCTAACTTGTGAAGAGAGCCTAACATGAGCTTTAGAAAAGTATAGACCTTCATTAAATCCTGGTTTAGTCATATACTACTTGTAGAATCTTGGGAATCATGTAACTTAACTGAGTCTTTGATTTGTTATTTGTAAAATACTTCCAAAATTTCCAGATTGATTTAGAAAATAAATGAGATATATGTGAAATGGCCAACAAAATGCTGGAAATATTGTGTATATTCAAGGTAGATTTAAAATAAAACTCATTTCTATGTACCCCTTTCAGGAGTCTGGAATGGGCCTGAGCACTCTGCTCATATGGGCAGATGTGTTTGCCAAATTTGCAAAATTAAGATATGTTTGGTCCAATCAGTTAATCCACTGCTCCTTCTACTATAAAATCTACAATGCTGTACTCCTTCTTGTGTCTACTGGTGTGATGTGATTGCAGACTTTTTTAAAAGATTTAATTAAGAGATCTTGAATTGAGAATACTTTCAATTTGGATTGAGTGGGAAATATTTATGTGGTTTGCAGCTGTCCACGGGCAGACTTGGCTTCCAGGAACATATCTGCCTTCTATTGTGAGGACTCCCTAGTACCAAGACCCAAAAGTGCAGGTAGGAAGTTATTTTGTAATACGATTACGACCAACAGTAGTAGACACCACCAGGAAGTGGAGATGCAAGAAGAAGCAAAATGTGTGGAACAATAAGCTACTCTATGGAAAAATTTTCTTATCATCAAATACAAAAAATTGTAAGGACAAGAAAAAGTTATTAAAAAAGCCAACTAAAAGCATAAGTTCTGTCAAGAATATAGACACATGTAATTTTATTTTATTTTTGATAAGAAATCACACAATAGAACTTATCACAATTTATGAATTTCTGAACCAGAATCTATAGTAGTACTATATGCACAAAGCATATCTGTGTGGAAGTTGATGCATCCCAAGTAGAAATAATAATGATGATAATAATAATAATAATAATAATAATAGTAATAAATGCAATCAAGCAGTCTAGAGAAAAGACTGAACTACATTTATAATCTCTTTAGAAAAAAAGATACTGTAAAATAATTGTTCTACTCATAGGCTACCAAAGATTTACAATTTAAAAAATGCAGAAATATAAATTTTAAAAGGCTGCTAGACACAAATAATTTTAAAAAAATTATTTTTCTGTATTTTATTATACTTGCAGTAAATCACAGTTATTTTTTAATTTGCTTTTTACTATATTTATTTATTCTGTCTAAATAACACTCATGTTTGTATGTAATTTTTATTTATATTTTTTGTTCTTTAATAGGGTGTGCTCCCTTTTTTTAAGGCTTAGGTGAATTTTATTGGTTTTCTTTTAGGGCTCCATACTTATTTAAGCTTCAGATCCGAGAAAAATCTGTATTCACTTCTACAAGGATCCAGTCTGCATGATGGTGGAGACTATATATTTTTAATAAATATCATACACAAAATAGAACACTAATTCAGAATAATGATTTATATTGTCCAGTATGAACATCTAACTAAACTATCCATAGATATGATGAGAATTAAAATATTTCTGTATTTTATTTCAGTTAGAAAATTAATAAAGTGGTCATTTTAAGGTAAAATTGGGTGACAATTTACCTGCCTTTGATATTATAACTATAGGGTGATAGCAAAGATGACACAATAACTCACTGAGGATTCACTAGTTATAGGTCAGTGATTCACGTACCAAGTGGATACAGAAGACAAAAATATGACACTGGAAGAAGGGGGTAGGAATAAACTAAGAAGAGAACCCAGAAGGTTAAAAACCCATTTTGTTCTCCCATTTTAACTTTTGCAAACATTACTATTTATGCAATTTGATATCAGCAGTGAAAAACAGAATTTTCAAAATAAGCCTCATCAAAGATTTCCCCCCAATGATTTATTTTTCTCAAGAATCTTTCACATTGTTCTAAGCAGTGAAATAAAAGTTAGACATCTTTTTTTCTTGTCATAAGTAGGCTTAGAGGTCATTAGCTGTTGTGGGAAAATGCAAGTTTTTAAAAACTACTGCAGTTAGAAGCCAAGACAATGTTATTGAAACGTAGCATCAAAGAGTGAAATTGCCTTCGAGATATAATTGCGGTCATTGTGAAACCATTAGATACAATTACCTTAGACTCATTGTGACTCTTCTGAGGAGTTAGTTTTGAGAAAGGTACTGAATCTTGATGCAATTGGAGTGGGTAACAAAGTGCAATAGGAAGTAAAAGTATGTGCTGCTCAATATCTATATGAAATGAATTCTAAGACAATAATACAAATTGTGTTACATTATTAAAAGTGAATAAAAGTGAATGCAGTTAAAATTATTTATTCCTAATTTATGGTTTTCATTCATTTCTAAAGGACAGATATTTGCATAGATAAAGCTCTTAGCAGTTAACATTACTTTGACTCTGATCATTGCCTGAGCTGAATTTTAAATTTGTCTTATTAACTTTTGAGTCTTTTAAAAAAGGTGTACTTCAATTGTACTTAATTGCAGTATAACTTTTTCTGGATATTCAGTGATAGTTATAGTTTTCTGCCACTTGTAAGAAGTTGTAATAGCTTTCTGGTAAGAATAAATGGAAGAGACAACATGCACTATTTTTTTCCAAAAATTCAGAATTGGGCGGCAAAGCTTTGAAGTTTCTAGACATGCACACTTCATGTACAAAAGAGACTGTAGCACCCTTGGAGGGACAAATTAATTGTACTTTATAAAATACTTTCGAGCTTAAATTGTAAGGATAAAAATAATACTTTGGGGAAATCTAAATATATTCCGATGAGTATGTTACTGGACAGCATGCATTTCAATGATAAATAAATTTCGAATTCCATTGAAATTCTGGTGATTGTTATTGTGAAAAATAATAAAGATCATTATTATCAGGCCACCCATCACTAGGATTGGGCCTCTATGCCTCTTATATTAAAGCCAAGGTTTTTTTACACAGTTAGTAGGAATTTACAGGAAATCCATGATATGCAATGTACTGTTCTTAGAAACTATGATAAAGATGTGAAATATAATCTACAGTTGCTAGTTTAAGGAGTTTTCAATTTATTCAAAAAAGTTTGAGGCAATCAATCTGTCTCATATACACAATTGGGATATAACACAAAAATTAGTAAGAAATGTGAAATGAAAAATAATATAGGTGTCCCCCAATTTCCAAAACATCATAATTAAGCCACTTTGCTTTAACAAAAGACCTATATTAGTACAGTAATGAGTTTTTTTCATAAAAGCGAAAACCCTCTATGGATTTCTTTTGGTTAGTGAAAACAGGTACAAAAGCAAAGTGGTGTAACTCAAACTTATGGAAAGTAGGAATATTCTTTGCTTTATGCCATTTTGGCTTACCAAAGATTTCATAGGAACGCTTTACTTTAGGATAGTGAGAGAAACCTGTAGTCAAAATTAGTAGGTTTTAGGGAAAACTAAAATTGGAAAATTGACTTTTACCCTGGATTTTAAATAAAGGAAATGCCCTTTGTAGAGTCAGGGCTTCAACAAAAAAAACTCCTTAATAATTAAAGAAATTAGAAAGGATTTCTCAGCACTCCTCAATCTCAACTACTCACACAAACATCTTGTCAGTGAGAAGTCACCATCCAGTCTTTTTCATCTGGTAAATTCTGTGACAGTTTTTTTGCTTCTCTTTTGCTAAAGCAGTCAGACTGTCTTCAGAAACCTTGAGCCGTTTTGTTGTTAGTTTATTTTGGAAATGGTGGTGATTGCATTGATTTTAAGTTGTCCCCAACGACCTCACAGACTTTGTCCTTAGCTTCAATGTCACTTTGTAGAGCTCTAAAATTTCTGGTTCTCCTGAGGCTCAGCGAGAATGACCCCGTACCACTGTACCTATGTATTACAGGCAAAGCATGCAGCCTTGTCCTCTTAGCCTGTCAAAGAAATGAAAGCAATTCTAGGATTTTATCCTTTGTTAACTCAAGATTGATTAATAATTTTCCAAACATAGTACCCAGATGCATATCATTTGATTAAAATAATTAGTGAAAACATGCTTCATAATATAGTTGTATGTCTGTTATGTATAATACATATGAGTATTCCATATACACATTTTTCTAAAAATGGAATCACACCGTACATGGTTTTGTAAACTGCTTTTCCACTCAATATCCTATCTTTATGAAAATCGACCTTGTTATTTTTAAGAGCATCATATATTCCATGGTTTAAATTATATTTATTGACCATTCTGCCTTTTAGAGGCACATGCATTTTATTCAACAAGCAAGTACTATATACCTGATGTTATTCTAAGAACTTTATAAATATTAACATATTTAATCATGATCACAACTATGAGATGTAGGGTCTCTAATTTTTGGTTATAGCAAATAAAAATTCAATTAATATCCCTAGACTTGTGTACGATCTTCAGGAAAAATTCCTAGGTATAAAATTTCCTGATCAAATAGATAGGAATTTTCACACTGATAGATACTGCTGAACTGCCCTCTGAAAATATTGTATCAATTAATTCTACTATGAGAAGTATATACATTTTCCACTCTTGCCAATATGTATATCTTTGTCCTTGCAGTCATGAAAGAATCAGCAAGTGTTAGCTATGTCCTCCTGAACAGGCAGGCAGGTCTGTGAGCGACTCTGTGAGCATGAAGAGAGGTTAGAGACAGCTGAATGTCAACGTGATAACAGTGTTCAATGATGCTCCACACAAACAGAAGGTCTGCGTCAGTACCACAGTTGAGATGTGTTATCCCCTTTTCTAAGAGCCTCTTCTTACACAGGGACAAATTTCCGTCCTGTTGAGGAGAATTTAGAGTACACGGCAATAGATTATGTACTAAACAATAGCTTTCTTACTGTTGTTCATTTGGTTCACACCTCAATTCTAGAAGCTGGTCTCCTGATTTGTCCTTTCCCCTGAAGATATGGTAAGAGTCCTAGCCTTGGTAAACTGTCCCTCTGAGGCAAGGACTGTACCTGGTACTTGTTAGTCTTCCAAGAACCTTCTTCAGAAACCCAAACCCATGATATGAATCCTACTAACTTATATCTGAAAACTAGTGTCCAAACTTCTTCAAACTACCTGCTGCCAATCTCTCATTGTCACCCTGTCATCCTCCAGCTTTCTACCTGAACTCCTGACTCTGAAGCTCCAGCTCTTGTACATTTGTATGTTCCTGCTATGATGTTTTCCTGTCTGCCAGTCTTACAGCTTGCCTGCCTACCTGTCTGGAATCTATGTCCTACAACTAGTTCAACAGAGCACCTGACCTCCTTGTATGGATTTTCTCTATTTGTTGCCTAGCTATGGCTGATTTGTCTCACTTTTTTACTGACAAGTAAAACCTATTTAAAATGGCATTACAAAGTGAAGCACTAAATTGTATTCTATGGGCTTTAAGTTTAGTGTCATATTGGAAAATCTAACCTATGGCAGAGTCAAATATCTGGAATAGCATCAGCAAGTAACGGATGAGCAGGTGGTATAAAATCGTACCCTAAACCCAGAAATACTTGAAAATATGAACCTGAATTTATCTTCTAATAATGTTCCCCAGACTAGTGAGTTGGAATAATGGGGAATATCATCAACTCCATTCTGTACTAATTGTAGCAGTATTCTTTAGTGAAATCCCTGGTTGGTGAATCACACTGGGGACAAGTGACGATGCAAATTCTCATGTGGGCTATATAAGGTGAATAAATTCCTTTGAATCGACCATATTTTTCTGTTTGTATGTCCTGTGATATTTTGTTGTTATTGTTGAAAATTGGGCATTTGGGAAAAGAAAACCAAAAAAACAAAACAAAACAAAAACAACAACAACAAAAAACTGCTACCTTTCCTAGTCTTTGCATACTGGTTCTTTGTTAGAGCAGCCTTCTACTGATTAGCTTGGCAAGCTGTGAGCCTAGGGATCCGCTCAATGTGAAAGCTTATCTGGGCCTGACCTGGCTTTCTCAATTCCCATGCATACACAGCTGCTTTTGCAATGTATTAAAATTTCCAAAAGTCTTATCTTAGCTTCTCCCTGTAGCTATAGCTAGTCTACCCATGTCTACACCTATAACTCTTGCTCCAGGAATCTGCAGATCTCAATTCCCTTGCAGCTTTTTACAAGCAGTGCTACTCTTTACCCTGCCTGAGGACTGAGTTAGATGCAACAGTGATTAAGTCTTTCAGACAGCTTGCAGATGATTTACAACATTGAAAATAAGGTTTATTCTGCTCTTTTTTGTTTCATTGAGGGACTTTGGAAGTGGCTTGATTACTCCCCCACATCAAAACTGCGCTGTGCCAAGAAAGAGAGGAGGAAAAAGCAAGTGACAATGCCACAGAATCCCTCACTTGTTGAATACAGTGTTTTGTTTTGTTTTTAATTGAGTTTTTACTGGGTTTCGGTAGACTTTTGACTGTTTTCCATGGTCCTATAAAGTTAGTTCAACTAATTTCTCATTATTTTAATGTTTCTATGCAGAATGAGGGCCGAGATCTTTCTAGTTTGCCATTTTGCTGACATAATACCAATAAATTATTTTTAAACAAAGACGTTCTTTGGGGAAAAAAATGGTCCTGATAGAACCAGTGTGTAAGTACACACTATAGGCATAGGTTTAAAGTATATGATTCATAACTCTGAGTGAGCTGACATATGGAAAATTGATCTACACAACTTGGGTTCAAATTATGGATCTCTCAGTAATCATTTATTTATTCTTGGAGATTTATTTATGTATTTATTTACTTAAGTGTGTTTTTCCAGGACTCATCAGCTGCAAGTCAAGTAGTTGTTTCAATCTAGCTGTGGAGGGCGCAGCTCACGTGGGGATTGAAAAGGCAACCTTGTTGTTAAGAGCACTGCTCTCTAACCAACTGCCAGCTAACCAGCTGCCCCTGCATTTATTTATTTTTATGTTTCAGTTTCTTCTTCTGAATAATTGAGATAACAATGATGTATACTTGAGGACCAAATGTATTAATGGATATAAGCCCTTGGAATAGTGCTAGTCACATATTTATCTATTAACAAATTATTACTTGTTATTGCTACTATATGTATTCTCTCTGTGCATATCAGTACTATAAAATGTTTGTATAATTGATCTTATGAACAATTTTAAACTACTGGTAAAGTTCAATTATTATTTAGACTTTTATGTATGCGTATACTGATGAATCTTGTACATGTTGCTTAAATATTTAGATGCTACTTTTTAAATATTATATTACTTCAGAACCTCATAAAAGAAAATGTATAATTAATTTTTAATTGAAAATATTACCTAAAAATAATCAACTATACCTTATATCCGTCTATTCTTCCCAATGAGTACTCTGATATGCTGACAACAGAAATAAAAATAATCATGTTTACTATTAATCCAGGCTATTTATGTACCAGGTATCGTCCTACTACTTATTTACAAATATTTTACTCATAGATATTATATGAGGTATGAACAATTATCATCTGCCCTTTATATTTTAAGAAACTATAATTAACAAATAATTTTATCAACTCTTATCTCCATCAGTGAAAGTTTATTTTATGGCCCTGTGATTTGGCAAAGCTAATGAACTTTTGCTAGAATACCGTGCAACTCATTTTGTGAAAGAAAGATTAATGACTGAGATAATTTTTATTTTATCATGTTCTTCCTTGCCAATTTTGCTTCATTTATTTAACCTATAAATCAGAGTATAATTCAATCTATAAAATATCATTACAAATGAGAATTTGTCAAAAATATGCAAACAGTATACAAGATAATAATTGCATTCTATCATTATAATTTTTACTATCCACATACCTGCGGGGTTCTTTTAAAAAAAAACAAAAATTCACTCTTTTCTTATGAATAAAACTTTGCTTTATCAACTTATAAGGGCTTTCAAAGATTCAATCTGTTCCAAAGTATCCTATCACTTTTCCCCCCACAATGGCAACGGTCACGTCTGCCTCCCACCTTGTGAAATTAGCAAACAGGTACAAGCTGACAAAGTGGTACCTTATCTTCATTGTTCCAGTGATGTAGAACTCCCAGGCAACGTTTTAGATGCCAATGACAAATCTAAGGATAGGGATAGAAATAGTGATGATGATAATGATTTCCTGACGGGTGAGAAAACCACCTGGGAAAAAGTCTACTTCAATCTTTCATTATAAAATTCATTTTTGCAGAAATACAGCCTGTCTTAGAGTGAAACCAGGTTCCTATGTCCTTCACTTTACCTTTAGTGTAAAGAATCAGGTGAGCAAAATCCCAGCTAATATCAGGGGATTTTACTTTTCAATTTTTTTCAAAGCAGTGCCTTCCTATTTAGGATAAGTGCTCATTTACTCCGGTACCTTGCCTAATATCTCTAGCATAGTACAAGTATTGCACTTTATAGAGAAAAATTAAGTGAGATTTTAAAAAGCATTAAATGAAATCTAACTCGTTTTGAATATGCTTTGTTAAATATGGCAAAAAAATGCATTTGCAAAGGTCTGTATCAACTGTTTTAATATGTTAGAGAAACATAACTTACAAGAAAAATTTAAATGAACTGTTTGACCTGTTAAACTTAAATTCCCTTCAAAATTCACATATCTAGAAAGGACTACTTTCCCAGTACTAGTACCTTTGCAAGAACTGGCAAACATTTTCTATAAAGAGCCAGAAAAAAAATATTTCAAGATTTGCTGGCCATCTGGTGTCTGTTGCAACTATCCAAGCCTGCTATTTTAACATGAAAGCAGCCATAAAAATACATATGTGAGGGAGCAGGATTGCGTTCCTCTATAACTTTTGTTCCTATATAACTTTTGTTTACAACAGGTAGAGTACTGGATTTGTTCCACAGGCTGGAGTTTGCAGACCCTGTCTATAAGATAGTTATTGAAGCTTTGGCATACGTTGGGAATTGAAACATATTTAAGTTCAATGACAGTGAGAAAGGTCTGGGAGATTTACGTTAAAGTAAGAATCTTGAAAGAGTGGTGTGCATT
Source organism: Rhinolophus sinicus (assembly GCF_057876585.1). Lineage (NCBI taxonomy): Eukaryota > Metazoa > Chordata > Mammalia > Chiroptera > Rhinolophidae > Rhinolophus > Rhinolophus sinicus. The sequence goes on along the minus strand of NC_142517.1, from coordinate 134,374,191 downwards.
TCAGTGGTACAGTTTATTATTTCTTCCACTATATTTTATTTATTATAATACCAGCTATCTGAAATAATCTCTAAAATATCCATTATGTATCTTATTATTATTCTAGGTCAATGTTGGCTGAATTAGAATCAGACATTAATTCAGGAGCTCTGCTTTTGCCATGGTAAGTTACTGGTCCCTTGATCATCACAGCGACTTTAGAGAAAATGGTGTGACTTCTGAATGAGGTATGTCATGGGGAGAATAATAAATTCATTACTGTCAGTGAAAACTAAGATTGGTGGATAGCTCTGTTCGCAGCTCTCTACATTTGATTAAAAACCAAGGGGCTCATATCTAATAAACACACCCTTTCAATTCCCGCATGTAATTTAGAGACAGCAGTATGAAAATGTGCTGCTGCACAGTCTGGGGGGATGGAAAGACCTCACGATGTATTCCATGGCTTTCTTACTAATGTCTCCAACATGACTTGTTAATATCTACAATGATCAAGTAGCTATTAAAGATAAAACTGTGCTAACCTTTTCAAAAATTAGAAGAGCATGACTACAAGGGAAGTGACAATGGCTTCCTGGAGAGGCATCTTTATAGGTGAAATATTGCCCTATCCAGGCTGGAGTATTATTTATGCATTATTTATACAGTGTGTCTGGGGTCTGCATGAAAGATGAAATCCCCGTCAGAGAAGATATTTTCTCAGCAGGACTATTTTAGTTAAAGTGCATAAGAAATCAGCTGCATTTCCATAGACTGAGTAGAAATGGAGAGAATAGGTGTAATACAATTTCTTCTTCTCTCTGGGCTTGAGTTTATGCAAAAATAAGACTAATAAATAGTAGAGGTGATAATGAATAAGATGTTCTAGTATGACAGTGAAAATTTTTGTAGAGGAGTAACACAAAATTATTTAAGTTATTAGCGTCCTTCTCTTCATCTTCTTTTAGATTTACAATTATTTAGTGCATATTATTCTACACCAAAGAAAATGAGCTGTTTCTTTTCAAACTCAGCTACTTCTGCTTTCTACCCTAGAATAAACCTTCATGGAAACACTAAACCTTAATACCTGATTGAATGGGTGAAAAGCAAAGAGAAAATACTTTTAAGAAAATTATTAACATTGAAAACATGTTTTGCCAGAATGCTTCAGCTATACCTTAAATTAATCTGTTCACTGTTGTCTAACCATACTAAAATTCTCACATTTCTCTGAACTCTATTAATTATTTCATACTCCCATGACTTTGAAAATGCTGTTTTCAGGGCCTACGATGAATTTTTCCCTTCCCTACCTGACAACTCAGGGTATTTCAGTGCAGTTATATGTGGTTTATAGTTTACACCATGCATGAGTAAATGGTGACTCTAAATCACACTTAAAGAATTAGCTCTATGCTACGTCCTCTCTGAACATTCTCCAGCGTTTGGTAGAAAAGTGCCGTGTGTTTCTATAACTCTTTGTATATATCTCATTCTAATTTTAAAGTCACCATTTCAAATTATAATGCCTATCCCTTTACAGTGGAAACAAAAAATTATAAATCTAATTACATCATCATGAACTGCACCATAGGTAGAAAATAAGGCTTCAGTTAGAAGTTCTCAGTAGAAAATTTTAAGTCTGTGGTAAATTAAAGATAAATAAATTCTCTGTTTAAAAAATACTTTTTCCCACTGAGAGGAGTTGGACTCCTCTGAATTTGGCTGCTTTTGTGACTTGATTCACCAAAATAATGCAATGGAAGTGACTTTCTGATGATAGAGCACAAGACTTTCAAAACTTCTGCCGGAGCCTCTTGAATGTTGACTTCTCAAAATGCTCCCTTTGGAATACTCACCCTTAGAATTCAATCATCGTGTTGTGAGGCAGCCCACACAGCTTCTGGAGAGATCAGATGGTGAAGAATCAAAACCTCCAGTTGACAGTCTGGACTTGATTTTCAATCTATTGCCAATACCAATTTGCCCTCCATGTGGGGAGCAGTCTTAGAAATGGATGGAGCATCTAGCCTCAGTCAAGTTGTCCTAGGTAGGGGCTCATGGGGCAGACATAAGTACTGCCCAATGTGTGGGCTACTGAGACATATAGAAGGTTTTTGCTCTAAGCCTCTAATATGGGGATATTTTATAATGTAGTAATAAAGAACTACAACAATGATGACGCAGCTGTTTGAAGAAAGTAAGTCTGCCTTAGCCATAAATATCTTTACGTATATGAGGGAAAAGTCAGTAAATATATATACATTATCTTTGTATCAAATATCTTTGATTTTCCTCTGATAGACCTTACTCTTCTTATATGCACCATATCCAACGGAAGCAATCAGAAAAAAAAATATGTGTATATGAGGTATGATCAAACAATACGGTGAATGTTTAAATAAAAAAAAATATTACAGTGAAAGACATATTGCCATTATTCCCCCTCAAAATACTCCCTGTTGCTTCGAACACACTCATTCCATCATTCTTGCTACTTTCTGAAGCAGTTCTGGAAGTCCTCATTTGTAATTGTCTTTAGTTGCACTGTTGTGGCTGCCTCAGTGTCTTGAATTGATTCGAAACGTTTACCTTCAGGGTCATTTCAACTTTGGGGAAGAGCCAGAAGTTGCATGGTGTCAGAGCCGGTGAATAACGTGGATGAGGACACACCATAATATTTTTGTTTGACAGAAATTGCTGGGCCAGAAGTGATGTGTGACATGGAGCCTTTCGTTATGATAAAAAAATATGGTGAATGCTGCTGCCAGGTGCCATCCAATGGAAAGGCAGGGATCTTCAATACGGGAAGCGGCGTTTGGAACCTTAGTAAAAGTGTGTAACAAGTTTCAACTTGTTCAGTGCAGTCAGTTGGGTGTGAGCTAAGGTTAAGAGAAGGTGTGTTTTAAAATGTGCCATAAATCATCTTCCATCATGACAACGCTCTGCGTCATACATTGCTTCTGGTATACGACAATTTCTGCCCAATAAAAACCTTACGGTGTGTCCTCATCCACCTTATTCACTGAATCTGGCACCATGCAGCTTCTGGCTCTTCCCCAAGGTCAAAATGACCATGAAAGTTAAATGTTTTGAATTGATTCATAATGTCAAGTCAGTCATGACAGCGCAACTAAAGACACTCACGAAACAGGACTTTCAGAACTGCTTCATAAAGTGGCAAAAATGATGGTATTAGTGTGTTTGAAGTGAGGGGCAGTATTCTGAGGGGGATTAATGACAATGTGTCTTTTACTGTCATACATTTTTTTCTTTTAATTTAAGCATTCACCATACTTTTTGATCAGACCTCAGTATATTGCGTTATAAAATGGAGAACTTAGAGAGATCCTTGAAATCTACCACTTAAAAGAAAAAAAAAGTGAAGTTCACATAATTAGGTGACTCAGTCTAGGTCACATAGATAGTGACTAAAGAGATCAAGATTGTTCCTTGATTTTAGGTCTAGGTTATTAACATTTAAACACAGATTTTAAAAAAGAAGAAAAAGATATATAACATGTGATCAGATTTCAAGTTTCCCAAAACTCTCAAGTAGACATACTACATCAATTAAAGGAGCTTTAAACATACAAGTTAGCCTGTATCAGTGTTAGCCTATTACTACTATAGGACTATGTTCAGTGACAGATGGTTGGGTCATTCATTTAATAAGGGTATATAAATATTTCAAACTGATTATATATTGGCCTTCAAATAAGAGGATAAACATATTTTTATAACCTAGCTTCCCTTGTGTGAAGAAACTCCCCTTATACACCCATAACCACATGTATTCAGAGAGGATATCTAGGCCTATTTATCTTGCAGAAGAGTCTCACAAAGAAAAAATAAAATCACAATAATTCACTTTAATGGATGATATTTTCAAGAGTGTCTGTAGAATAAGACACTCTTTTATTAGCACATTACAGATACTGACAAGTATTCTATCCTTATTTTATAGAACCTTAAAGAAAATTAGTTGAAAAAATTAAATGATATGAGGATGTAAGAATTGATGGTAAAGGACTAGTGATTAGAGACCCTTTTCCTACAAGGAAGCTACAACATAGTCTCTTGGGTTTTGAGGTACCCTGTTAGTGTGTGCATGTATGAGGGAGTCTGGTAATATAGATACACTACTTCTTACATGGTTAAATGTGTAACTAAGATCATACCAAAAACATGCGTTTAAAAATACCTCTAATCTCAATTCTCAAAACCCATTTTCCAATCTTATTTTCCAAGCCCAGTGTTCCACTCTTGCTTTAGTACCCTACATAGGATCCTATCCCTTTCCTAGGATCCTCTCTCTTCAGGGCCAGCATGAGGCCATCTAGTCTCAGATGGGTCACCTCTTTGGTCGTGCTTGCTCTCTTCCCCCTCAAAAAGCTAACCTCTCTTGAGTATAAAACCACAATTAGGCTGTTACTAAAGACAGAAAGAGCTTAGATCAAATTCAGCTTTCAGTCCTGGAGCAAACATTTCTGAAGAATGAAATAAAGAGCCATGCTTAAAGTAGGAGAAAAAGAGAACAGAGAAAAACACTTTAAACTATTTTCATTATAAGTTACCATACTAGTCTGGGATGTAAGTTAATGAAACTAGCAGGTTCAAGAATGTCTGCCATATACCTGGATTGCAAGTCTGGTTGAATGGCTGGGCCTCTCCTAAAATGAGGAGTAGTGGCTCAGAACCAGATTTGGCACAAGTGATCAATTTCATTTTGACTATGTTCGATTTGAGGAGATAGATAGTTAAAGGGAGATGCCAAGATGTCATCTGGATAATTGTGTCTGGAGCACTGAAGAGAAGTCTGGATGAGAGATAAATATATGGGAGGGTTGTATGATGGTGATAGAGATACCAATGGAAGCTATAGGAGTTGGTGGCAATATGTAGAGAGATGGCGTAGGGCGGAGAATGATTTCAAGACTGTGTTAAGAAAAGGGTGACATGACAAAAATGACTGAGAATAAGAGTGCAGAGTTAAAAGGAAAATGAGAAGATTGTGATATCAGAGAAGCTAAGGGATATAGTGTTTCAAGAAGAAAATGGTCACCAGCATCAATTATTCCTCTTTAGTCAAGTAGGTTAGAACTTTTAACCTCCCATGCTACTTTGTAGTCATGTAATTTTTCAGTTTCCTAAATATGCCATGATCTCCTTCACACCTGGCCTTTTACATTGCCGGATGCTCAATATGCCTAAAGTGAACTTCTTCACCTAGTTATTGGGTTAGTCACTATTCAGCCTTTAAAGTTTTGACATAAAAGTTACATTCTCTGGAAAACCTTTCTGGTCTCCCCCTAAGGTAGGTAAGGAATTCAACCTATAAGATTATGTTGTAACTTGTACTTCATTATTACATTATTATTATTATTATTATTATTACTATTAAAGTTTATTGGGGTGACAATGGTTAGTAAAGTTACATAGGTTTCAAGTGTACAATTATTAATTTTTTAAAATTTGTTATTCCTTCCCATTAAACTGTAACCTCCATGAGGATTGGGATTTTGCTTATTTTGTGTACCACTATATCTCCAGGATATTGCAAATAGTTATTAAATATATGCTGAATTCATAAATAAATGGAAGAAAAGTTATTTATTTTGTTAACTTAAAAAAATTGTCTTTGCTTCTATTTTCTAGCCTTCTCTGATTCCTCTCTGGATGCTGTTCATTCTCTTCTGAGGCATGTCTGATTCTGCCCTTAAATGTTGGTATTTCCAGGGTTCAATTCTGGCCGTTCTTGTCAGTTTATTCCTATGCACACACTCATGCTTTATTTACTATGTTTTGATCAATATTATATATTTATTTTTTAATCCTGATTCCCTCCCATGATCTTACCTATATATCCTCTTATTTATTAAATCTTTCACTTTGATATTTCACCAGCCCTTAAGTTCACTATAACTGATAATATAAGAATAAACTCTAATATATCCCTCCACCTGTATCCACAAACCTCTGCCAATAGCATCACATTCTCCTGGTCACCTAAGGAAAATATCTGGGACTCATCATAGACAACTGTGAGTTTTTGCCCATCATATCTTATCAGCCACACATTTTCTTAATATTTTGGAAATCTTTGTTCTGTTTCTTATTTTTTTAGATCAAATACTTATTAGTTGTCAAAAGTTTTTCTGAAGAGCCTTCTTACCTGATTTCTTTACTTTTAGGCCCATTTGCTCTTCAGTTTATTTTGTATTAATATATTGTTGAGTTGTCCGTCTAAATGGCTGGCTTCAAACTTACCTGCTTCAAACTCTTTAATGAGCTCCCTTTTGATAAATCTCCCTAGCAAAGCAGAAGAGGCCCTTCCTGACACAATCCCTGCCTCCCTGACATCATGCTTCAGTGTACCCTCCCTCCATCATTACAAAATTGGAGTTCCCTGAACACACTTGTTATTTTTATACTGTCATGACTATATACACCTATTTCTTCTCCCTGAAACAGTCCTTGCTGTGACTCTTGTAAAACTGGAAAATATATATATATATACTGAAACTTTGATCAGCTATTAATCTTTGTGTGAAGCACACCAGTCCCAAGCACAGGCAATAATCCATTTCTGACATAACCCTCTACTCTATATTTAGATTTTTTGCTACATTTTATCACTGAATTCTCATGGTTTCTTTGTCTTTGTATTCGCTCACCTACTATATCACAATCTTTTTGGAGTTCAGAGACTAGAACTAGATAGGTGTTTCCAAGGCTTAGCACCATGTCTATACTCAGTAAATGTTTTATGAATTGGAATTAAATAGCTCCTTGAATTCAGGTCTTTCTGCAGTTAGTCTCATCCCTAGAGCAGCAACCAAGCTACTGTAATACCAAATTCAAAATTAATCAGTGGTAAATTTAGATTCATTAATGTCATTGTTTCTAATAAGATATTGGCATATAACTAAGAAGTACTCCTGACGTTGGTGATGGTGTTACTAGCTGAACTGATTATCTTGTTAGGGAAATATTAGAGATATCATGTTTCTGCTAAACTAAGTCAGAATTTAGTAGCACAGGACTTTTTATTAAATGTAAAATATTGGAAGTAAGAGGATGATACTAAAACTATCAACTAGAAAATTACTTTAGTCTGTAGCATATCATTGTCTCATGCATAAACTCTGTAAAGTCAAGTATGCAAAAAAAAAAAAAAAAAGAAAAAGAAAACTCTCTAAGTCTCTGTGGCAATGGGGAAAGAAATTAAAATTCAAGTAAAATTAAATTCTAAAATATTAATAGTACCTGTTAGGTTTGATGACAACAATAAACATAATGCAATTTGCTTATTTCTTTAAAATGCATGTTGATAACCAACAATGGTACCATTTTCACACAGTTAACTACTTAGGCTTGAGAGTCCCAAAATGTAATGTGAATTGCAGTAATGAAGAGGTACTTAACTCATTAATGTTTTTTAGAGTAAAAAAAAACAAATAAAATTTCTTTAAGTCCCTAGACTATTCAGTGACTACATGAAGGATCTGGTATTCATTTCTTTACCTACACACCTATCTACCTATCTTTATTTTTATTTTCAATTAAATATCATTTTCTACTGAGGTATTAAGAGTATATAAATAAGTCCTCAATTGTGCAATAATATCTCTTACATAGAAGACACTTTTGAAGATATATTTATTTCATAAATATTGCTCACTAAGGAGAGGTGTGTCCACTCACTTTAGTGAACAGCTGTCCTTTATCTATTTGTTGAAATCAAATAAATTCACCTGCCATTTACTTCAAATTGTGAAACTGGTGTGTTAATATGTTGACACTTCAGTAGAATCCTTAGAGTACTGGTTTCCAAAACGTGGTCCCTAGATCTACACGGGAATCATTGTAGAGAATCTTCTACATCTACTAGATCTAGAATTTTCTAGATCTACTTTGGAACTTGTTAGAAAGGCAAATTTGTGAGCCTGACTCCCAAACTCCGGATTCAGAAATTCTGGGGTGGAACCGAGCAATCTGTGTTTTAGTAAGCCTCCTCAGAGATTCTGATACAGAGTGAGACTGGAGAACCTCTGCTTTCAAGTAATAGGTTCACGGAATTTTGGAGTCTAAAAGGCAGTGCTGAGTGAACTTCAGTCTGGACAAGGCTGGAGCCGAGGTGCTGGGGGCCTCCTGTGCTTCTCCCATTTTCTACCCTTTAGAAGTTAAAAAAAAAAAAAAAAAAGAAAGATAAAGAAACTTAGAAACAATCTCATTTTCTAGGCAATGATAATTGTGACTGAGTAATTCAAGGCAGCTCCATAGCTAGCTTAATTTTTAAACTCCTGGTCCTATGCAAGCTTCTTATTATGGGGAATCCAAGCATAGAAGTATCCCTAAAATTGGCTTGGGCCCACACACATACATGCACACATGCAAGCATAAACTCTAGTATTTACTTTTTCAAGGAGTTTCTGAAATTTTCATTGACCCTTTAAATGGATTAGACTTTATGACTTTATGAGCAATAGTCAATGTTACTTCATATTTTAAGAGGTAGACTTAATAAGGCTTGATATTCCAAGCCATACATATGCCATAAATCTAAAGAGCTTGGTCAATATCAATCAAATTCATTACATAATTTATATATAGGGAAACATTTAAGGCAGAGATAGCAAAAAGTCTCTTCTGTCATAAATCATTCTCAAAAGATATCTTAAAACAAAAACTTACATTCTAACGCATGTATATTTGATTAAACATATGTATTTAAAGCAGAAACAAATTAAATTTTTGAGTTTTTAAAAGGCTTCACTGCAATTGCAATAGTTATTTTAATATTTATAAATAATAATATTTTTCCTAGTGCAGTCAGATATAAAAGTTGGTATTTTCTTCATTTGTGTATCTGCATGAATAGACATGCTATTCTTCAGAAATTAAAATGTTCACAGTGCAAAAGCTTTGTTCCCTAATGAAAAGGTAGAAGAAACGAATGGAGACAGAGCCCCTATAAAGAGTTGAAACAGTGCCAAAAGGAAATTGCATTTTCCAAAGAAGCTCTCATTGTTGGGGAAAACACAAGACACAGGCTAAATAAATCAAAGTCCCATTTCAATGAGCCCATCTGAACAAAACTGCAGCACTAGATTCATTACCTTGGAAGATGAGTCAAATCCATGGGGTTTCCCAAGGAGTTCAAATTTGATTTTCAGTCTTATTCTGATTATTAATATGTCTGATCAAAGAGGCAGTTAAAGTATCTGCTTGAAAAGAGTCAGAAATATGTCATTCTTACCTATCACCATCTCCTCACCTACCCATCACCCCCCCAAAAAAAAATCCCACTAAATAATAACATGAGCAAAATATATTGTGTTTTTGCCATTTCATATCAAGTCATATTCAGGCTGATAGTCAGATAGAATGAGTCAGATAGTTCCATAAAATTAGGTTAAATACTGCTGGACCGCCCAGTAGCAAAATAATACAACTTCCTTAGGGCCTACTGTGTTTTCAAAGATTAGGTTACTAGGTGTAAATCTGACTGAGAATGTTTCTCCTTGAGCCCAGCTGGGACCTGTCACAATATTCTAGGATCCTGTGACTTTCCCTTTGGTAAACCAAGATAGAAAAACTATCTAAAAGTTTCCAGAAAATTGGAACCACTTTTTCAACATCTAGCAATGCACAACACTGCAGATATAATAATGATTTGAATTCAAGTATGTGAATTGAAAGTCAACTATGTCCCACTTTGAGATCACACCCTCATGATAATAATATACTGGTCCGATGTGGGATTAGAACTTGTTCTTGAGATTAATGGGACATATAATATTATAGTTTCTCATATAGTGTAGACAAACCCAACTTTGAGTTCTGTCTCAAAGATAGATTTTGTCTAGTACCTCACAGGGCTGCAGATGTTTGAGCAATAAAATAGTATGTATTAACTATTTACAACCAAGCTTTTAGAATTTACATCATGTCTTAGATACGAAACATGTGGAAAAAAAAAATCCCAGCAATTTCTCCCTTTTCAGAAAGCATGTAGTAATTTAAACTTTCTGCCTGTGTATGGTCCCATAAAATTTATACAGGAAGAAATTAAATGTATAAAATGATTTATAGGTAGATTAAAAAAGGTTGCAAGTTTGGGATTTCATACATCTTCATGAAAACTGTTATAAATCTCTGTAACTTAAATTGCTTATCCTAGTTCTACAGAAGCAGCATAAACAGAGCAAGCAATTATCTGTAATAAACTTTTTCTTTAATATTGCAGCAATCCCATTTTCTTAACACACTTGTCATAGCACATCTTGTGCTCAAAAACTGCTCCTGCCTTTTGCAGTTGTGCAGAATCTGTAGTTACTGCTGGTAAGTCAACATGGCCATAATGTTGAGAGCAAATTATTAAAAGGAATGAAATCTTAGCTAAGCCTTTTGAACGCCAACATATTTTTTACAGGCCAAATCTTAGTTTTTACTATTCATGAGATAAGTTTCAAGATACTATGTTCGGTTTATGGTTTTAAGAACATCTGTTAAATAAGTTCCAGATTCTGTAAAGCATTATTTGCAATCTGAGATAGTAAATGAGAGGAACAATATCACAAATATGAACCAATGATGTAAATGTTCAGTGTGTATCACTAAGAATTCATAATAATCCATAATTTAAAATTTTAAATTTAGATTTAAATTTAAACACATTAAATCATTAAAATGACACTAACTGTAATGATGCAATTCTGTTGACCATCCTGCAGGAAAAGTTAGAAAGTGGAGGGCTAATCTAACCACATGTATTTATTTCAAAAATGCAGGCATACATCAGAGACACTGCAGGTTTGGTTCTAAACCATCACAATAAAGCGAGTGGTAATCTTTTTGCTGGTGAGGACCTAGCCTTCAGTTTGTAAAAAAAATAAAAAAATGCAGCTTCTGTGAAGTGCAATAAAGTGATGCTCATTAAAACACGGTGTGCCTGTGTTTTAAGGATTTTTAAGAACATTTAAGGATGTGTGCAGGGTATCTCTTCAAAACTATTTATATCTGTTCTTTACAATTATGTTTATTGTTATTTTTTTAATGTTAGTACTTTATGCAGATCTATCTACTGTTTTCCTGGCAGGAGAGAGGAAGCTTATAAGATTTAGATCTTGGTAACAGCTTGGAAATAAATAGAATGAGGTAAAATTGTATTGTCATTGAGATATTTGTTTCATTTCTTTGAGAGTAAAATATTAACTAGTTTCAAGATTCTTTCCTTTTACCACATCCCTCTTTTTTTAATGACTTAAGGAATACTTCTCTTTTGCATAAAGTTACAAATGCAGGTGCCCACAACGACCAGGCAGGTAAAACACTTCAGGCCATTCAGATAAAGTAGAAAAAGAGAGTAAAAGAGTTGCTCACAGGAGACAGCTGTAGTAATGGCGGCTAGATTTTCCAATAATCTGAAGAATTAAAAAATCCATATTTAAGTTATATCTCATGGCTTTTAAATACTGGCTCGATTAAATTAAAAAAATGTGTGCTGGCTTAACAAAAAATGTCTAGCTCTATTTTTCAATCTCTGAGCTAGCCTCAATCTCTTCAGGGTATAAAAGTGAAAATTTCATGGCATAGTCTATTACCCTGTTTCCCCAAAAATAAGACCTACTGGACAGTCAGCTCTAATGAGTCTTTTGGAGCAAAAATTAATATAAGACCGAGTATTATATTACATTATATGATACCCAGTCTTTTATATTATATTATATCATATATCATGTCATATCATATCATATCATATCATATCATATCATATCATATCATATTATAAGACTCAGTCTTATAGTAAAATAAGACTGGTCTTATATTAATTTTTCTCCAAAAGACTCATTAGGGTTGATTGTCCAGGTAGGTCTTATTTTCGGGGAAACATGGTATCACTATATTCTAATGAAGATTCTTTTACATCAACATCCATTAGTGTTTTCACACTCATATAGAGTTGGTCCTGAATCTGAATGTTCTTTAACAATAAGCATTTACTGTGTATATGACATGGTTCTTGGCGTTGTAGATGAGAACAAAGAAAGAGAAACTTTATTGTCTGGTATTCAGGTTGTGAAGTTTAAAGCATAGATGTGAGAGCCATGAATCATTTTATATGTTTTATGATTATAAGTTATACACTAAATATATCTGTACTTCAATGACTTTAAGATGCCTTTTTTCCTTATGTCTTTAAATTTAAAGTGCTGCCTATTCTTTAACAATGTAGTTTATTTAATAAAAATAAAATATTTGTAATCACAAAATAACATTTACTAAGTAACTGCTTTATGTGCTAAGAGTAGTGCCCAAACAAAAGGTATGCAAGTGGACGCTTTGGTCAATATTGTTCAAGCCGTAGTTCTCCGCAATCAGACGTGTCTGGATGCTGGCAGTAACCTCTTTGAGCACCTCTTGTAATTGCAGAAGTCAAACGTGACTTGTATTCATCTTTTGTTATCAGTATATATTGAGTATTACAATTTTAATACAGTTTTCCTTTCTTAAAATGTGTATGCTTTTTTTGGGCACCTTCTGATATTTAACAAGACATTTTAGCTCCCATAATTCACAGAATAATGTGGAAGAAAACCACAGAATTTGAACTAAATGATTTGTGTTACTATCTCAGATTGCTGTGTGACATTGGGCAAATCTATTAATTTCTGAGTCTTGGTTATTTAAGCTATTACAGGAAGATCATAATCACTCTTTCCTAATATAATATGGTAGAGATGAATAGTCTTTGTGAAATGTACAAAACTATGAAAATGTTCATTAATATCTTTAATCAGTCATTTAACAAAACTGTAGAAAAAAAATGAAGTAGAATTGGCCATAAACTTTAAAAGTATCTCAAGCTCGTTGAAGAAGATCTGTAAATATTTCTGTTCATTGTCTGATTTTTAAGTATAATTAGCTTTGTAATCTGTCATACACCATCATCTTGGGAAACTTTCTTCTTTAGATCTATCTATGATTTTCACAATTACTACCTCAATATTCATTAAATAATTTTGTGTGACCTTCACATTCTCAAAGATTATATCTAAATGTATTTATTGTAAATGGCCATTTTTTACATTGGAGAGGAAAAAAATATTAGCTGAGTTGAATACAGTACATGATCCTCAGGCTTTTCTCTAATATCTTTTGTGATAAAGTTAATCAAGTGCTTATTACACTGCTTTTATAGGACCATTTTTATCCATTCTGTGCAGTGTATGGGTTCAGATGTATGAAACCTGTTTTTAAAAGTGAAGATATGCAAATTGCTATGGCTCATTCAGATTCAGCAAATGTCAACTCAAAACCATAACAATCTATACATCATTACAGACAGTGTTACTGACTCCACATGGAGTTTAATAGGTCTTCACTCTTAGCCCTGAAATCACTGACATCTATATTCTCATATTTATAACTAAAAAATAAATTAAATTAAAAAAAAAGTGTTTAGAAGCTTTTTTTCCACCAAAAAGTATGACAGAGTAGACATTATACATGACAAGTTTTAGTTCAACAAGAATTAAAATTGATATGTGATATATCACTGCAGAATGGAAACTTCAATAGAAAGCAAGCAGTGAAGGATTTACTATCAGCTCTTGACTTTGTATATATAATTAGAGAAGGAACCCATCCAAACGGTGGATTAGATAGTTGTCAATGTCAGTATCTACCTGACATGAGAATATCTGGAGATGATGGATTGTGATTGTGTTTTTCACTTTTAATTCAGATGTTTTTGGCATAAGAGAGCAATGAGAAAGGTCTTGAAAATATATTGAGTTCTTCAGGCTTGAATTTCCTGGGTGAATCAAATCAATATTAGCAAATTGTTCAATCGAGATACCTCTTTACAAAGGGAAGAGAAATTACTAGGTGAATCATACAGTAGATTTTAGCTACTCCCATCTGAAAAAAGCAGCCTGTTATGATTGAAAGGAAATAGCCTTTAAAATCATACACTCCAGGTTTGGGTTCCCAAAGCTGACATTTACCAGCTATAAAAACATGGATAAATAATCTCTCTGATCCTAAATTTCTACAGTTCTAAAAGGGGAAAATAATAATAAAAAAATACATTTTTCGACAGGCTACTTGTGATTTAAAAAAATAACGTTTGAAAAAAGTATCCTTTTAATAGTACTGACTATATGACAGTTATTATTATTATTATTATTCTCAAATGGAGGCTATAATTAGAACAAGTCCCAAGAAATTCTTCATCCCAATTTACCACAATTACCACATTAAACTGAGGCTTTTCAGGTCACTTTTATTTTTATGGCTTTTTCTGTGTATCTTTTACATTGACTCAAACTGCCACCAATCAGACCTTGGCAGAAGACATTCCACTGAGCCTTACAGAACCCATAGCCTGTCTGTCATTGGCAAAATTCCCTATATCTTCATTGTGATAAACATCTAAATTCATTGTTATTGTTCACAGCGGACAGCTTTCAGGTCCTACACCTCTGCCTTTCCCTTTTACACCACATCTGACAAGACTGTGAGAGCCCAGTTCTCCCTCCCATGGCACCAACATGGAAGTTCAGATCATTCAAATCCCAGCCCAGGTGTGGGAGCTGTCCCCCAGCCCAACCCCTTTTGACAACATATACCAATGCCATCACCTCTCTCTTTGCTTATGCTATTAAAGATCTTAGGTGCCTGTTCCTCATGATCCAGAAAGTTCTATCATACAAGCAGTATAATTTTTGGTGCACCTGTGGCATTATTAATCTTAGCATCCAAACAAATTTTAGGTGTGTGTATGTGTGTGTGTGTGTGTGTGTGTGTGTGTGTTGGGGGGTAATCCTGCCCTTCATGGGGCATCTACAGAATACTCAATCACTTCTTTACTATTTCTTCATGGTTTTATTGTTCTTTCATGGTTTTCCTCTAATTGAAATCTGACACACCAATAACTGTGAACCCATACACCCCTCTCAAGTGGTGGCTTTTCTTTGCTTCATCCATGTCTTACCATTGGAAATGGAGTTTTGTCTCAGATACCCCTCAGTGCCTTTTCTAGAACATTGTTTATTATCATTCCCCAAAAAACAAAGTAAACAAACAAAAACCTGCAGATCCAGTCACTTATTTAAGGCAAAAATTATACCAACTTTTTTACCTACCACTATCTCCATCAATATTTTTGATTATTTTAGCAGTTGAAGATATGATTGTATCCATCTCATTTAATGGTGCCTACAATCACTCAGTTGCTCAGGTTAATAAATCTGCCATTATCCTAACTCCTTTGTGACTCTCCACCAACATCTATATCCAATTCACCAACAAATCTCCAGATTCCAAAGACAATTTATTTTGAATATACCCCCACCTCCTTTACTATCTTCTAATCTAAGCCACCTATGCTTGGCTTGGACTTCTGCAATAGCTTTGTAAGATTTTGTTGTGATAGTCTGACACTAGATGAAATAAATAAATAAATAAATAAATAAATAAATAAATAAATAAATATAAAATAAGAGTAACATCATCCCAACCAGAATAATGCAGAAGGGGGCCTCAATAAATGAAATAATTTTTAGAAAGACTTCAGTGTCCATCGTGCTAGGTGATGAGGTGAGAAAGGGGCTGGAAAAAGGGAGGTTCACTGGAAAGCAGCCTATGAAACAGCTGCTCTAAGACTTTCCTTTCTTACCTCTCACCAAACCTTCCCCATCACCTGGTAATCTCACTAAGAGCTACCAGCATTTTGGTGTTTTTCCCTAAGCAAAACCTAGAAGACATTACACTGAACATATTTAGCTAACTGTGAGGAACTACAACGCCCACTGTTAGCATGTGCATCAAAGATAAAACTCTCTTTATTCTAGTATTTTAGGAGTAAAAAATCAAATGGCTAGTTCTCTATCTGCTGAACTCATGCTGGTTATCAAACCACACTCAGGCATAAGGTATTTTCCCCATATTCTTAATAAGAGGAGAAGTTTAACAAGAGCCCAGATCCAGGCACTCCACATTAGGAGTAGGGTGGGAGACTGCCAGCATTAATAATATAATACCCACCCTCATATGTGAATAGATAGCAAAGGATCACTAGCCCAATGGATGAGAAAGATCTATATAAGCCAACCAAAGAAAGAAAATAGGTCATCTGGGAGGAAGGACACATTTTATAATACATAGAAAAACACTTTTTAAAAAATACTAATTACTACCATCAAAGGGAAGAATGCTATAAAGACATGGTAGCATAATTAACAAATCCAAAAGCTAGTTCTTATAAATACTAATAAAATAGACAAAACTCTATAAAGTTTGTTTAAGAGAAACCTAAACATGGTAAAAAATTTACACACACACACACACACACACACACACACACACACTTTGGAAATGAACCAGAAAGGGCCATCTCATAAAACATGGCAAATCAAAGGAGTGAGGAAATATAAGGGGTCTAATATTTTCATTTTACATAGTAGGAATGCAAGTGACAATACTGAAAGTAAATGGAATAATAAGTAGAAGTTTGATTACATAAGACTTGTGACAAACTATATGAATGGTGAAGACCAGGGAGGAAGAAGAAGATGAGACATAATATAAATTTTTGCCTTAATAGTAGGAGGTTTTATCTGAATTAGAAAATAGTAGTGTACGCTTACACTTTTAAACTATTGTAGTAACTGTCAAAGATTAAAACAGAGTGGTAGGGGTGGGCTTGTTGGGAAGAGCATGAGGAGAGAACAAGTGTTTATAAGTTCTCTTGTACTATTTTTGTTTATAACCCTGTGCTTTTAAATCTTTTAAAAACTAAGATCAAAAATGCTATTAAACCAAATAGATTTAAAACAGTAAAAATGAGTCAGTTAAACTGGTTACATTTAACATGGTTTGACAAAGCGCCCACTAATTTCACACTTATCTACTGAGTTTGCCTTTAAAGAGGCAAAATAACCCCATTCATATTCTCTGTAGCTGTAGCTCAAAGCTATGCCTTTATTGTACATTGTGTACTCTAATGAATAGTTCCTTATGTTCAGATGATAGTTTTTGTAACATTTCATTCAAAACCTGTTTTTAAAAAAGAAATACTTGTTTATTGTAGAGTCCCAAACAAAAAAAAAGAACAATAAAAATCACTTTCACTAAAATGGCTGGGTCCTTTTTACTATTATTATGATTTAATGCACTTATTTTTCCAAGGAAGAATTCTCAGGAGGTAATCTGACATTTTATAATACTCTGTGCATAAGATTATATATTATTTACAATAAAATTTATAATTTGGATATACAAGTTATTCCAACTCCAAGTTTTCAGTTATTAAAGTTTTTTTTTCTTTTTTTACTATGTTGTTTTAGAAGAGAAATATTAAACTACTGCAATAGTTACATAGGCAAACTAATAAGAAAAGAAGGGGAAGACTTTTTTAAAAAAATAAGTGCAGGTTATTTTTATTTTAGACATATATGGCTATATTTGTTCACTTAAAAATATAATTTCCCTTTTACCTTGAATATATAAAATAAAGGTTATAAAAGAAATTGAGATTTAGTCCAATTCTTTGGAATTCAACTTTTAGTTCATGTGCCAGTTTAAAAATCCATGAACAATTAATGGATGTATCAAAGAAAATGAAAACAAAACAATGGTCATCATGATATAATTTTGTAAATTTTCAATGTAATTGAGTTAGTATTTGAAATAAACCTCTTTATTTGTTATCATAATTTTCTTTTTGTGATGATTTGTTATTTTGGACCAGATCACTTGTGGCCAAATCCTCTGGATTTTTTAATCCATGAAATGATATAAATCAACAATTATAATAGACAAACACACTGCTGAAGATACAAATATACACAAACATGGTATTTTTTCTCATTTAACAAAAAACACACATTTAAATTAATGTAGAGAAAGTATCTAACTAAAATTCACATATGTTCTTAGAAAAGAGGGGTTAATGAAACTTGATTCCCTAGCAAAGCTTCGTAGAGAAGATGGAAATAAATGTATAATTAGGAGGGCAAGCCAGGAAGAGAGAAGGCAGATGTGACTTTTTTATATTTGAACTGAAAATTTTTTATTCTTGTTCTTCTGAGACTTGTAATGGACATAAAAGTCATCTAGGCATCTGGTTAATCTATAAGTTTGAACGAGTCACTTTGGGGTGTGATCTGAGATTCTGTATAAGGAACAAACTCCCACATGAGGCCTATGCCACTGGTTCAAGGACCACAGTTGGTTTAGGAAAGGCTGATTCGATAGAGATTCAAAGCAAATGTTTTGAATGATGTGCATGTTTACTGAAGCAATGGAGAAGGTGATGTATAGGCAAATGATTCCAGGAAATCTATTCCTCTTTCTGAGGTCTCCAACTTCCCAGTTGTTTGCTTACACCTTCCCAACAGGCTCCGCCTACGTCACAAGTCCTCCTTATACACTGATGCTTGTCTTTACCTTACCTCTCTCATTTTTCAGAAAGTGATTCTGCTATTCTCCAGGAAACTATGGCTTGTTTATTTTATAAATACTTGTTTATTTTATCTGTGCTTAGTCAAATAGGCATTACTTTCCTCCTTAGCTAGTTTCAATGCTGCTATTATTTTACTTGAGCAGGACCCTTCACCTTGATGACTAATACAGGTTTTACCCTTGTTATGTGATATTTCCAAGCAATCTGTATGTGTTGCCCATAACCTAGAACTGAAAATATGTGATTCAATACAGGTGGTCACTTAGTGATATGTTAAACATCTTTGATGATGGATATTTCTCAATATGGGGATCTACCCACTGACATTACCATTTATGTCTTTGTGCATAAGAAAAGTATTACCTTTAAAATATTTAAAATGTAGATTCCATTGCTCTACATTCAAAGATTTATACTCAGTACATCTGGTGTTGACTGAAAAACTGCAGTTTTAGTTAACACCTGGATGAGTTAGACGGCCTGTGAACGTCTATCGACAGTGACCTTCCGCTTGCAATCCCAGGACATATGTACAGTTGATGAGCATGAATGGAGACATCTGACAACCCCTCTGTAGGTGTTGATTTTTGAAAATGAGATGTTATCAATTTGAGCCAATTGGAAGGACTATAATTGAGATTCTATTAATGATCTGATCATAAAGTGGATGAGTTATTTTGTTATTAACAAAGAAAGAAGAAAATGACTTTCAAATTTGTTTTCAGTTTGGACTGTAAGATCGTATGTCATTCAACTAAATGCTCATAATACCTGATCTTTCAATGAAAGATAATGTTTCCCCAAATGATATGAAAAAAAATGTGATGTTAATTTTATATGCTCAGCAATGGATAATACAAAAATGTCAAAATGTCTCTGGAATAGGAAAATAACTAATGTGTACACTAGAAACATTGCAAATAAGAGATTATTGCTATTGGGAATTTGCATGAACCTGAATCTTAAATAGTTCTTCTTGCACTAATGCTGCTCTCTAAAGAAAGAAATTTGAGGACAGGGGAGAGGGCTTCCATGAGGTACTAAACTAATTAATCATTAATTTTAGGAGCATGGTTCCCAAATAAATCCTTTACTACAGCAGTTTTGGTTGTGGCAACTTTACATGACTGGGTATCAATCTCCAATTCCTCTGTAAATAGCTATTTCCAATGTAATGGCTAAGTAATCTATTTAAAATTATAATTAAGAATTTTCAAATATAGTCAATCTACAAGTACATTTTTATCCATCTTTACATTTAGTGATAAATTTTGAGTTATAAAAATATTAGCCTTTCACAAATGAGAAATAAATTGATGTCCTTAGTTTTGAGTATTGTGAAGAACTAGATGAATAATTAATATAATATTAAATAAAAAAATAACATTTTTCTCTTCCCAAGACTACTTTAGAGTTATGTTTTCCTTGTGTTGATTCCTGCAGGTCAGTATGTAAAAATTCCAAAATGATTATGAAATATGTTTCATACTCTAGTTGTTTGATATATGAGAAACTTAATGATGGGATTTTTGTGTGTTCATTTTCAAAATTTTAGAAAAATGTTATTTTGAAGATAATAAAAATTGTTCCAATGGAGAATATGACATAAAGGATATACATATGACATTCAACCACCTTTTTTCATATTGGGCATGCTTAATAACTACAAAAGTCAAAATCCCCCCCTTTGAATTTAAATACAATTATCAGAATACTTCATTCAGTTAAAATGTTGACTTGAGAAAATTACTATCACTCTGAGGTAATGGGACTTTGAAGAAGAGTGATCACTAGGGAAGAAAGAAGTGCTCATTGGGTTTGGAAGGGTACCGAGTCAGTAAAGCAGGACAAGACAATAAAAAATAAAAAATATTACTACTAGTAGCTAAATGCATCGCCATTATAATTCTCAGCATACGAGTTCTGCCACTTAAGTTCACGAATTTGCCACCATGCGCTTACATTGGCAGCACAGTACAAACAGCTCAGTAAGGCTTCATAACCTTGGTCTATCAGTGTCTCACAATCGTGTTCATGTCGATGTGTGGTGGTGTTTTGCTGAGTGGTGTTCGTTATTGTTGTGTGTTTTTGTATGTCATTACTAGAATCTCTGAGCTTGAATTAGAGCAATGCACAATCACTACGTTTCTTGTTAAACTTGACAAGAGTGAATGTGAAATCAGGGACATGTTAGTCCAAGGTTATGGGGATAATGCCATGAAGAAAACGTCAGTGTACAAATGGATTAAATGTTTTTCTGAGTGGAGAGAATGCACCACTGATGAAGAGAGGTCAGAGCAGTCAGTACCGAGGAGAATTGATAAAAACATTGCAAAAATTCATTGAATTGTGTGTCAAAATCACTGATTGACTGTGAGAAGCATAGCAGACCAAGTAAACATCAATAGAGAAACAGGAAAATCTTAACTGAAAATCTTAGCATGAGAAGGATGTGTACAAAAATGGTCCCAAAGGAGCTCTCTGATAAACAAAAGCAAAGTAGAGTCGAAACTTGCCAAGACCTTTTGGAGAGGCAATACGATGTTTTGGGCCATGTTATCACTGGTGATGAAACATGGATGTACCAATACTACCCTGAAACAAAGCGTCAAAGTGCACAATGGAAGTCAACCAATTCTCCTTAACTGAAAAAGTTCTGTCAGTCCAAATAAAGAGTCAAAACTTGCTAACATTTTTTTGATATCAGTGGGATTATTCATTACAAATTTGTATCAACTGGACAAACAGTTAACCAAGTTTACTATTTGGAAGTGCTGAAAAGACTGAGTGAAAAAATTAGAGGACCTGAATTTTTTGCCAACAATTCATGGCCCATCACAACAATCTACCAGCTCACACGGCAGGGTCTCTGAGGGAGTTTTTAGCCAGTACACAAATAACTATATTGAAACACCCTCCCTACTCACCTGATCTGGCCCCCAATGACTTCTTTCTTAACCCAAAGATAAAGGAAATATTGAAAGGAAGACATTTTAATGACATTCAGGACATCAAGGGTAATACGATGACAGCTCTGATGGCCATTCCAGAAAAAGAGTTCCAAAATTGCTTTGAAGGGTGGACTAAGCACTGGTATCAGTGCATAGCTTCCCAAGGGGAGTATGTCAAAGGTGACCATAATGCTATTCAGGAATGAGGTATTTAGCTCTTTTTCTAGGATGAGTTTGCCAACTTAAGTGTCAGGCCCCGTACAGCAGCATATTTAGCAAAACCTATAGAATGAGCTATCCTTGTATACAACTCTTCATCTAATCTTCCAACAACTCTATTATTATTTGTATTTTGCAGATAAGAGAACTGGAGTCTAAAGATATTACCTAATTTACACTATTTAACTGCTATCTGTAAGGAAACCAGGTGTTGACTCCTGGTCTATCTGATATGAAGAGTTCACAGTCTTAATCACTATGGGGCAATTGAAAAAAATTTATGGAATCCAATTATTCTTGACTGTCCCTTAAATCTTTCATAAAAACATACTATATTGGGAGTCAAATACCATTTTTCAATGCTTATGGCTAGCCAATATTTCCTATGTGTCAGAAAATTGTTTCTTTGGTGGTAGAGAGGTGGGTTTTTTATTGGTCTTTGTCCTAGATAGATAGATAGATAGATAGATAGATAGATAGATAGATAGATATTTGAATAATAGAATTACACACTGTGTAGCAAGATGTTCACATTCTGGGAGTTACATGCAACCTGAGGCAAACTATAGGAATCACAAATGTACTTAACCCATCTCATCCTTGCTCTGGGGTTGTATGCTCTTTAAGTGCGTTATCAGAAGAACTCACTAGCACTAAGCAAATGCTTTCTCTCTCCTCCCTTTAGTTTCCAAGTCCATTTGTCCCACTGATGTAAATTGTATGTGCATATGAAGCATTTCTATTGAACCCTTTATTGGAAGCACAATCCAAAGTACCAGAAATTAAGAGCATGGGAGAAGAATCTCATACTGAGCTGTAATTTGGTCTGTATTTGTTTATAAAAAGATCAATAATACATTAATCACCTACTGTATTCTAGGTAGTGTCCTAGGTACTGGCAATGTAGTCAGATGGTCTCTGTTTTAGGGGAGAACTTGGTTCATGTGACAGCTAGATAGAAAAGATAAGTTCAAGTTCAGTGTGGTAAATCTATAATAGGAATCTATGCAGGGTACTAAAGAAAGCACAAAAGAAGTTCTCATAATTCAAATTGGGGTGTGGGGTGGAATATGCCCTTCTAGAGTTGAGTCTCATCATGAAAATTAATATTTCAAAAGATAAAGGGCAAGAAGCATGAGCTTTCTATTAGGACAAAACCCAGTCCTGAAACTCGTACTTGGCGATTATACTGACTGCCCGTTAGCAGAATGGTTATGTAGGGGGAAGCTGTAGGTAGTGTGAATGTTTGGAAGTTAGTGATTAACTTTGATTAAAAAGTGATTTAAAATATCAGTAAACTGAACATAATTTCAAAAGAGTAATATTTAAAAAGTGTTACATTTATCTCCTGGAGCTTCTGGATTGGCGAACACATCAAGTGCTTGGGAGGGTGGAATAGCCTGAAAGGGCATGGAAGGTTCGTTGTTCTCCCCCACAAACCTTGCCCTATACATCTTTTCCATTTGCCTGTTCCTAAATTGTATTCTTTATAGTAAACCAGTAAAGGTAAATTGAAAAAAAAAAAAAAAAATCTCCCTACATTACTAATCGTGAAAGTATTGCTTATTGAATTTATTTTGATCAGAAAATTTCAGTATATACTCTATCTACATGCATAATCAACAATAATCCTAATGTATTGACTTTTCTCTGGCATTTGATTGACCACAAGTGTCATCACCTGTCTCATAGCAAGGTATTGTAATGCTTAGGAATGATTTAGAGTTTTATACATTTCAGAAGAAATCTTCTCTCCAAACACCACAAAGAATGCCATTATCTTAATGAAATGCCCATTAGAGAGTTTGTTGGAATGATAAAGTTGCAGCAAGAATTAGCATTTCAAGGAGAAGCATTACATTTTCCTGACAACCATGCTCCCAGGTGTTTCAAAATAAAGGAAGGTAGTCCCCAAATAAGGTATTCTTAGACAGGAGCCAGGCTGTCAATTTAGCTGATTGGATACGGTAATTTCCTGCCCTTTTTTGGATAAAATATTTTCAAATAAAGTTCTGTGACTATAATAGCAACTTACCTTTTATATATAACTTTGGTCGTCTTCTCCACTGTTGCTTTTTATTGTATTGTGTGGGTGGTAAACTCTCTCTACTAGGTCATTACCACCTATACTGATAGAATTCACTGCTGAATAACTTATTTTCAAGGAGTATATTATTAGCACTGACAAAAGAGATAAAAAAAGAAAAGCATACCAATAGAAATGCTTCTATTAATTAAGGTACCAATGGGGGGAAATCTCACCAAAGGAAAGTAAAATTTCCCCAAATTGTGCTTGCAGGAAACCAACTAGTTTATGCTAAACCACAAAATTGCCTTGGTGGGTCACTGACTAGAGAAACAAAGGGAAATATAGATTTTTTTTTTTTCTTAGAAGTAAGTATATAACTTATCAAGTTGCTTAGCTATATTTGCTCTATGTAAATGGTAACAAACTAGGCAATTATTTGGTTATTATAATAGTCAATGGTTAAGTTCTATCAATGTTTTGGCTTTATTGTTTCTTCTTTCCTTCTTCCTCTGCACTCCCAACCAAATGTTCTCTTTGATGGACTCAATATTTTATTCTGTTACTAAAATGACAGTATTTTGCTGCCAAACATTTAGTCAGGGGGCTCATTTTGGACTTAAGTAGTTTCCTAACTCCAAGATTATTTAAGAATGCAGTCAGTAATCAGTTCCATTCCTCCCTGAAGTGCCAGCTTCCATCTCTGAGGCAAAAATCCTACAGAATGGATTGTCTCTTCTCTCAATGCCTTTACAAATTCATGACACAGCCTTTCCTTATCAAACAGAAATGCTATGTGAGCCACATAGGAAATTTAAAATTTTCTAATTGTCACACTAAACAGTAAAAAGACATAGGATAGGTGACATTAATTTTAATAAATTTTATTTAACTCAATATATGCAAAATATTATCATTTCCATATGTAATCAATATAAAAATACTTATGAGATCCTTTGCAGCCTTTTATTTATTTATTTATTTTTAACTAAGCCTTCAAAATTTAGTGTGTGTTTTTTAAGTTCCAGCACATTTCAATTCAAACTAGCCACATTTCAGGGGCTCAAGAGCCACATGTGGCTAATTGTTACCATATCGTACAACACAGGTTCAAAGGACTATCATATTCTTGGAGAAGAGTGTTTACATGAATTTAACAAATTCATAAAATCTATGTCTTCGAATGATCCTCCATGAAAGTATTGAATTTAACAAAATATTAAATAAATTAGATATATATACGTACTCATATTTATAAGGATAAGTACCCAAAAGTGTATAACCTAATTCAGTAAGAAAAAACGAAAAACAAAAAAAAAAACAACTAAATCCAAAGTGCCATGCATTTAAAAAAATATTTCTTATATAGCAACAAAAGTAACAGTGTTATTGTTATGATTGTCAGCTTTCTCAGAATATGTTAATTATCAATAAACAATAAATAAAACATTTTTAGGTAAATGGATACAAGGCTGCATGTACTTTTATTAAAAAAATAATCCACCCTAACCTTAAATATATATTCTCTACCTCTCTTGACTCTAACCCTTCTGCCACGACTACCTGTATTATTTCTATTTTTCTCAAGCAGCAGTGTGGGCCCAGAAGATAAGGAAGACAAATTTGTAATTAAATCTTCTGTGAAATGGATAGCCACATCTATGACAGAGAAAGAGAGAAATGTTTGTCAGAGTTGTTCATGGTACTCAAAACAGATATTTTGTTTGCATTGGAATTCTCTAGTAATTACTTTTTAAATGCTTATAATTGTTTTAAAGCTGCTCTGCCACTTACTCATGGAAAGAGTAATAACTGCACAGGATTCATGAAACATTAGAGAGCCACCCAGAAGTAGCTCAAGACATGCTTTCACCACATAAATGCAAAGGCTGTTTCTATAAGACCCTGAAACAACTAATCTGTCACCCCCACTGACCAGCCAAGTCAGAGGGGGTGATGGGAGGTTAGGCAAATTAATTGTTTGACTGAATGGAATGAGTGTTTATGGGCATATTACAACTTCAGCTAACTGACAACATTCACAGGGCAGCTATAAGTAAAGTGGAGACAAGAAGCAGTTAAATGGATGGTTTAGATTTGTCAGTGTCTTTATCTGATATATTTAGATAACTGGGGTAGTGTCCCCACTTAGTTTTGTGTATGAAGACCCAGTCTCTTGTTGAGGGGTGGGAGAAAGTAGCCAGGGAGCTGTGAACTTTAGTGGAATAGGAACCAAAAGTCAACAAAAGAGCAGAAATGAAAATACATCAGCACAGAGAATGAAAAGCAAACAGAATGGATCAGAATTGTTTAAATTGAAGAAAAGGTCGATAGGATTGAGATGACGGGTAAAAAAATAACACACCTGTTTCTCCAAAATTTATCTGCCTCCCTTCTCTTTTTCATGTTATTTCCTTCCCAGTCTTGATTGTCCAGAAAGATATGTAAGGCAAACAATTCAGATATAATCTTCAAACCCAAAATTTATACTAGAATGATTAATGTTTACCAAGGTTTTAGTTTTATTTTGATAAGCTCTATTGAAAACAATTTTAGAGAATAATTTGATATATGCTCACATGTAGATATTCTATTAATAATTAGCACACTGGGTAGAAAAACCTTCTATCTATCTATCTATCTATCTATCTATCTATCTATCTATCTATCTATCTATCTATCTATCTATCTGCCTACCTTTCTCCTTAAGTGTAAATATTATATGATAAAGTAGTCACTTCACAGATGCTTTATTTAAGAGAAAAGAAGACAAGGCCACTTTGAATAAACTGATTCTTAATTTTGGTTGCTTTTTCAAACTGGTATTCTTAGGGACCATGAACCTAACACCACCTACCAAACCCTGATTTCCTCACGCAGATCTCAATCTTCTATTAATATATGACTTAAACATAAACAAACATAGTTTGTTGTTAATTTCATAATCATAATAAATCAATTTCAGTTACAAATATAATTCTACCTCTAAGTAGTTTTGTGACTTTGGATAGATTTTTTTCAATCTTTCTATACCTCAATTCCTTTGCTTATAAAATGGAAGATATATATATATATATATATATATATATATATATATATATATATAGTGTAGAGTTGGGGTGAGGATTAAATGATACTCAATAAAGAACATAAAATTGTATGGCTATTTACTAGTTTTTGGTGCTCACATGAAATCTATAACATTCTGTCCAGTGCCATGGTTATTTGTCACATGTTCTGTCTTCCCCACACATAAATTACAGAGGATGGAGATTACGTCTCAACTGTCTGTTTGTGCTATGTGTGCTGGCCCTAGCATAATCCCGGAGTCTAACTGTCCCCTCTGACTAGAAGTGCTTCCCCCCTGCTTTGCATATTAAACAGTCCCTTTCCTCATTCAAAAATCACCTTTAGCTCATGTTCTCCGAAACTCTTGATTCTCTCAGCAACTGAGACATCTCTTGCACTATGCCTTTATCGCACCTAGTATACCCTCTTTGTACCCATTAACCATGTGTTATATAAGAACTGTTGCCCCACAGTCTTTTAAGGCTGTTTTAAAATATTTTCATGTAATGATTTGAATACTACTATAAAATTAGTGGCTACTATTTGCATAGTGCTTGTTAAGTGCCAGGTACTGTCCTAACTTCTTAACATATATTAAATTATTTACTCCTAATGCAACTCTGGGATGGAAGATTATTACTAATCCGCATTGCAGAGATAAGAAAACTGAGTATCAGAAAGATGAAGTAACCTGCCCCAGACCAAATTGCTAGTCAGTGAATGGAGCTCATATTCAAGGTTTGGATCAGCAGCTCTTATTTTTTACCTCTTCAATCTAACGTGTTTCTATATTTTAGTACCTCTTACATAGAATGTTTTCTAGATTTTGGTTGAAAGAATGAACCAAAGCAAAGAGTTATGGGTGCACAGGCACAACCAGCTAAAGAAAATCTCTGCCCTGATATAGTGAGAAAGTCCAATAAAACATGCTCAATATGTGTCTGTGGCAAGAGTTAGAGACTCAATGATTTTCATTATGCCTTGCCAAACTTGTGGTGGCATATCTAGGAGGTCATCATGTTTTTCAGCTGCTTACCAAAATCAAATGGGACAATTGGTAGCTCAAGAATGTCAAGTTAAGGGAATCTAGGAGTCAACAGTGGTACATATAGCGGAAGTCTGGTTTTTTGTTTCATAATATTGGGTCTGAATCTCCAAAGGTTTCTGATGTTTGCATGCTGATGTGTGCACTCATTCATGTACTTTGTTGTATTGAAGTTCTTCTGTGGTGCCTGTTGTAGACCTAAAAGAAGAATAATTTTGTCAGGGACTATTAATCAATTAATGTGTATTGTTGCCCTAACGGGTTTTACAGTGTAAGTAAGGAGAAGAGATTAAATCATATAAATCAATTCGAAAATAAACTAAACCTACAGCTAACTTAAATTATGGACTGTGTTTACAAGCAGGAAAGGAGATCAGAAGAGAGAGGAATCTTTGTGGAGAAGAGAGGCAAATTCGTGGAGGAGAGAGTCTTAAGCTCTCCCTTCAGGATATGTCACATTGGGTCAGGGAGAGAGGAGGGAAGAAGGAAATAGTGGCAAGTTTGCTTGACAAGTATCAGAAAGGAAACAAAAGCTCTCATAAAGGCGGAACTCTATTATTTGAGGTCTACAAGTAAATGAGCCTGTGTTTGACAGTTAGTGGTAGCCAGACTGTTTTCAGGACATCTTTCACAGATGTGCTTCTCAGAGAGAGTTGTAAAAAGGTTGTCTATCACCACTGACACTAATTACAATAAGGATTCTTCATAAGGCCAGTGTTTTCAACCTAAGTCCCTACATACGTATTTTCTTTCCATCACTTGGAAACACTACCATATTTTCTTTCTCTTAAAATAAGATTTTTTTAAAAAGCTGATATTAAATGAGCACAGATGGTGCAGACAGGTTCTTTAGTGCTTGTTAACTAGATGGCAATTCCTAAATCTTCTCACAATTCAGCCAGAGAAGGGAGAGGAAGAAACAGTTGATCAATAGTGACATATCCTTACAGAGGGCTAAATAAGAAAAAAAAAAAAAAAGAACTTAAATCATACTAAGACATTCCTGCTAGACATACAAAGGAATTTATTGATGGCCAGGGAAATTACACACTAAAATAGGTTACCAGTGCTAGTGGAATCTCTATTCTAGAAAATCATCGAATATTGAATAAACCATATGCTCCAAGAAGTTTGCTTACTGACTTGCCTGACTCAGATGGTAGATCTCTTAGAATCCAAGGTTTTGTGAAATGACTCAATTCCACACCTTGGCCAAGAGAAGATGCACCCTTCTACTTATTATAGATTCTCATATATTCTAATGAAGTAGCAAAAACTGTGGCATTTGTTTCATTTTAAACAGAGCTAATTATCATATAAATATAGATGCAAATATAGACATCACGAAAAAAGGCACATACATATACACAAATACATATGCATACATATACTTTTGAATGCACAAAGTAATAAAATAGTCATAACATAATAAATATTAATTTATTTAAATCATTTATCATAAAGCATAATTTCTGACACTTTCAACCTTGATTTGTGTTTGAATAGATTGAATAAGTGTTTAACACCTACCAAGATGATAGGCTGGGAAAGGGCTGGTAGATAAACAAAGTATGATGCAGATCCTGTTTTAAAGAATATTTTAGACAGATTCATACAACGTGGAAAAGTGTGTAGATCAAAATGGTTAAATGTAGGTAATTATGTTTTGGTTCAACCTAATACAACCTAATGGAGGGGAAATACTACAAACACACCCAGAACAGTTAATTCATGATAGAAGAGAGGACAGGAGTAAGTATTCTGCTGAATATCAGAGACAACTGTGCTCAGAAGTTCAGAGAAGGAAGAGATCAATGTGGCCTGCAGCAGTCTAGGTAATAAATGTTCATTGATCTGAATTGACTCAAATTGTTTGTCCAGTTCTGTTAAGAAACAAATCTGTCTTTCCTTTTTGGGTCCCTATCTCTGCCTGCTTAAAGGTCATCTAGATACCAAAGTGACTAATAGCATGACACTTGATTCAGTGAATCCTTCAACAAAGTATTTCCATGGCAGACACTGTGCTAAATACCTGGGGGGGGGGTATGAAAAACAAAGTAGGGTCTGATCTCTGCCCTTGAAGATCTTACCATTCTGTTGATTAAATAAGACTGAATACATGGGACAAAGTTAAGAAGCACATGAGTACTACTGAGTTGTGTGATTCAGAGAGTGACAC
Organism: Rhinolophus sinicus; assembly: GCF_057876585.1. Lineage (NCBI taxonomy): Eukaryota > Metazoa > Chordata > Mammalia > Chiroptera > Rhinolophidae > Rhinolophus > Rhinolophus sinicus. The sequence continues at coordinate 134,344,245 of NC_142517.1, read as the reverse complement.
TGGAGTTTAGTGGATAGAGAAATCATTGTGGACTAATGTGATCAGGGAAGATTTCCCAGAAATTTGACTTATCTGGTCTTGATGAATGGACATACCTTTAATTGATAGAGTAAGGGCAGCAGTGTCCTTGATAATCGAATGACCACAAATCTGACAATAACCGTTTTCTTGAAATAAGCTGCACATTTTCAAATTGTCATCATTTCTGAAAAAAATTGGTGTAGTTGCACAATTTTTTCCTATGCAAATTTCTATTCAATATTAATTTATCCAGCTGTGCTGTAATACAATTCAGTCTAAGTTCAGTCATATTTTTTTAGTAAACTTAATTTTTTACAGTACTGTGTGGCCATAACATTTCAGGTTCCAGAGAATTAGTCTTTGATGGTATTTGAAGAAGCAATTGTATAGGATTCTGAATAATGTTTTGTAGTCAGTAACAGAGAAGAAGAAGTACACTAAGAACTACAAAAAATCAGTTATGAAGCAGCAAAGGGAAATTGGACAACTGATTAGATGCTTGTTATGAATCTACAGGTATCCATTCAGGGCTCAAGATTGGTACTAAGAACTTGGTTAAATTGTCAGTGACTAGTATATCAAAAGGATACTATAATTACAAGGTGTGATAAAAAATATGCTAAATGTTTAAATTAAAAAAAATACAGAAAAAGACATATTGAGATTAATTCTCCTCAAAATACTCTCCCTCACTTCATACACACTTATCTCGTCATTCTTGCCATTTTCTGAAGCAGTTCTGGAAGTCCTCTTTCATGAGTGTCTTTAGTTGCACCATTGGTGCTGCCTTGATGAATCATTTTGACTTTGGGGAAGAGCCAGAAGTCACACAATGCCAAATCCAGTGAATAAGGTGGATGAGGACACACCGTAATGTTTTATTTGACAGAAATTGCCACACTAGAAGCGATGTGTGACATGGAGTGTTGTCATGATGGAGGATGATTTAAGGCACACTTTAAAATACACCTTCTCTGAACCATCGCTCACACCCGACTGACTGCACTGAACAAGCTGAAACTTGTCACACCATTACTAACATTCCATGTTCTGTTTCCCATATTGAAGATCCCTGCCTTTTCGTTGGATGACACTCGGCTGCAGCATCATCATTTTTTTTTTTTTTTCACACCTCGTACCTCTGTCTCACTGAGGTTAGTCAAGGAATCCACTGAGCCTTAAATATTCAATTACATGATGGAAATGTACTTCAATTAATAAAAAAGCACTATCAAATCAAGTAAGAAATTAAAAAAATCGGAAAGTTGCCAAGTGAGAGCACAGACCATGTTCCTGTTGAGGCAAGTCAGGAATCCTATTCAACGCTGCTCATGTTGCCCAAGTGAGTTTTATCAGCTGGTTCCCCAAGGGAACTCCACCTGGGTTTCAAGCATAATCCTGTAAGCCAATTACGTTTAATAACTAAGTGTGTATGCCATCATTGCTTTCAATTTTACTTTTCAGTTTACCTCTTTTTTCTGCACCTTTCGCATGTTCTTTCCAAATTTCTTTACCAACATGTGTTATTCTTAGGAAATACTTAGATACAAGGCCCCAGATAATGAATTTATACTTGCATCTATAATCATGAAATTGTGTTTTGTTTGTTTGTTTTGTTTGTTTGTGTTAAATCAGTTCAAAACATTAACCTCAAGGTGTGCAATATTGTTTGTTGTATATCCTTGGTTGTTTTAAATTAGTGCACAGCTCCATGAATGTTTCTAAGATAGGATGAAGTTAGTTTCCTGTTAATTACAAAACAGATGTAATTTAGAAATACAGAACTTTATTAAAAAAAGAATAATATTAAGATTTTCCCAATTTTTAAGGGTGGAAGAAGGAAAGATGTTCTAAAAATGGTCAGGTCCAATATCACTAATATTATTCCCATACTGTATAACTGAAGGGCCTCAGGAGGAGATGAAAGAGCACAGACTACTGCCCGAGGGTGTATGCAGCACCTCCTCTCCGTAGCTGTGCCTAGTGCCAGTACCTGAACCTCTATGAGATTTTGTCTTTTTATCCATAAAATGGGCCTAACAACTGTATTATCAAATCCCTATGGTGATTAAATGAGATAGTGGAGATAAAGTACATAGATTTTTTTTTTTCTCCAGGCACGTAAGATAGTGCCCAAAATATAGTGAATTCTAAAAAGTTAACAGTTATTATCAATGCCATGTGTAGTACTGCTACTGTATTTAGCAACTCCTCCTAACATCTGAATGTTTGTTTTCAGTGTTCATTCAATATGAGGGGCTTGGGGATGGGGTTTTGGAAGCTGAAAATGTAAGGAGTAGATAATCTTTTGAGATAGTTAGCCATCAATGCATAAAAAGGGTTTGTATTCCAATATAGCTTGCATCCCTCAGCCTCCCTTGGGATCAAACCTATGGAAGAGTAGGTAATTAATAATAACACTGTGAACCTTTTTTCCTAAGGAACTTGCTCATTTTTCCACATGAAAAATTTATGAAGAAATAATTAAGTACCCAACATTTCTTCATATTTACTGTTACAATGTAGTTCTAAATATATTATTTCCTTTGCATCTCATAGGTAATATTAAATGAGATAACACACGGGAGAATACCTAGCACAGCACTAGTTACTACGTACATGCTCAGTATAATGATAGTTTCCCACCTGAATTTTTAGATGAAAGACAGAGCCCAGAGCTCACACAGAAGGTACTGTACTTCATAAGGGTCCTTATGTGTGGAGAAACGATATCTTGTCCCAATTTGGAACCTTGTAGACATTCTAAACTTGCAGACAGATACCATAAGTTTATTTTTTTAATTAAACAAAAATTGAAGTTTAAATTTTATTATATAGAAAGAAAAGTCTAGTATGATGTTTTCTAAAAGAAACCACAGACTGAATTAGAGATGAGTACCTTGTACATACAGCTACATTATTATCATCGTTATTATTATTGTTGTTACTATTGTTATTTTCATTTTACAGATGAAGCAACTGTGATCCAAAATAGTTAGAGGGACCCAGTAGAGATGAAACATGTTGTCAGGATGCACATTTCCCTTCATTAGTTATTTGTGTACTCAAATTATTCTAGTTAATTTTTGATAAATCAAAAGAATGAACTATTTTTCAAAATACACGGTATATCTGTAGGTGTGGCATCCCTGTACCTTTGTGGATATAAACAACAAATGGTTATCCCAGAAGGCAGTAACTCAATGTAATTCTCAACATCTCCATCTGATTAAAAACAATATTTTCTAAGAATGCATTCTTAATTGTGGTCAGAAACAAACATAAACATTTATTTGGTATTGATTATATCAGAATAAAATATTTTTGATTGTCATATTTTTAATGTGTTTACTACTTCAAAACATTGACCACATCTCCATATACACCTGCTATAATAGAATGTGTTACACTTGTGCCATTTTTTTCTCAGAATGCAGTCTCAATTCCCAGTTTTTAAAATGTGTTTATACATTCATTCATTTAATTCACATTCTTTGACTGTTCACCCTATACTAGGCACAGTGTCATTTTTAAAAATGTTTAGCCATTCAGGTCAGAACCTTTAAAACCCTATTTCAGTGAAGTTATTTCACAGAATAAATTTGTTCACTTCTATCTGCTAAGAGAGTGTTTGCCAGTAATATCAGTGAATATCAAGTTAGTGCCTAAACTTCCATATCAGCACACCAATATCTCATTGCAGGTAATGAGGCGATGACCTTTTTCTGCTAAGATTTCCTGAGGTTCCTATGCTGAAATAAACTGTAGCCTTGGATACACATTTCCTTTAAGCAAAAAAGAAACCTAGAAACAGAGCTAAGTCTTTGGAGGCATGAAAGGACAATAACTTGAAAATAGAGGTTAAAGAATGGATGAGATATCGCGAGAAAGACCTGAGAGAGTTGCAAAGATGAAGTCAACCTGTGCTTCTGTGAGACCTGACCCCTGGTTGGATAGATTTTTGAGGCTTGAGGTATTTCTAACGCAGCTATAAGTTGATGGTCCATTTTCCAAACATCACTCACAAGATTTTACTGCAAAGTTGAAATTTAGAATTGCAGGGAGGAGTGGTGCTATTACAATGTTGAGCAATTGCTCAAATCCTGTATATAAACAAAAAAGGAAGAGGTGGTGTTAATTATATGTCCTGCTCATTCCACAGAGATTTATGACTAAGCAGTAGTTCTCAAAATTTAGCATGTATCAGAATGAAAGGACTTGTTAAATGCAGATATCTGAGTTCCACTCTGAGATTCTCTGATTCTATAGGACTGGGGCAAATAGAAAATTTTGCTTTCTAACCAGTTCACAGGTAATGCTGATACCGCTGATTCGGGGATGACATTCAAGAACTACCTGAGTAAAGTGACAAATACATTTCATTGGAAATTGATTTCAGCCATAGTAGGAATCAATTTGAACAGTTGGAAAGATCGTTTGTTCTGAAGCCAGAAAAACCTGGACTAGTAGTCTAAATTTGTCGTGTTTCAGTTGCTGATGACCTTGACCTCAAAGAACTACAGTTACCTCACTGCAAATGACAGTACAGGCATACCTTGGGGATATTGCAGATTTGGTTCTAGACCACCGCAATAAAGCAAATATCACAATAAAGCAAGTCACACAACATTTTTGGTTTCTTACTGCATATAAAAGTTATGATTACACTATACTGTAGTCTATTACATGGGTAATAGCATGATGTCTAAAAAATGTAAATACATTAGTTAAAAAATACTTTATTGCTAAAAAATTGCTAACCATCATCTCAGCCTTCAGCGAGTCATAATCTCATTGCTGGTGGAGGGTCTTACCTTCAATTTGTAAAAATGCAGTATCTGTGAAGCACAATAAAATGAGGTAAGTGCTATTGTAACGAGTAATAAAATACTGTATGCAAAATACCTAACATATATCAAATGCTTAATACATGGTAGTTATGATTATCATTGGTGGTTTGATGATACTATTTTTATAAAATACGTATGCATTCATCAGTTGTAAAAACAAGTGGATCCTGTAAATTTACCAAACATAACAGTACCCTTTGCTATAAGCACTGGTCAGAGCAGTGGCTCCACACTGGCTGTTGTCAGCCCTGCCTACCAAAGACTGTTGTTTCTTGTGTGTTTGCAACACCCAACACCTCCAGTCTGGAAGAGGATATCAGTCACAATGAAATCTCATCTCTTCTTGCTTTTACTGAAAGGTGAGGTCTGAAGTCCATTTCATTATTAATAACCAAACTCTCCTTTCACCTCCATCTTCCTGCAAACAAACCAGAGAATCCTAGATCTTCAGTCATCACATAAACATTTATTTGCATATGGCTCTGAACCTAACCTACTAAGACCCATCTCCTATTCTTACCTCTCCTCTCCAGACCCTTTCTACTATGTGCTCTGGGATTCAGGGTCTATGAGGAACAGACTGTTCTACATCCCTAAACTGCTTTCCAAACATCTCTTTTCTAATTAACAGGGACATCTCCTGAGGTTCCAGGAGCCTATGCATGTTGTTCCTCTCATATTCACTTCATGAACCTCTAGGCTTAGACTAAAGGGTTTTATGCTCCCAGATTTTACACTCAAATAAATTCCCCCCTCCCATTTTCACAAACTCTAGTTTGTTTTGAAACATGTCATCAGAATTTACCAGTGTTACCCTTCCTTGTTTTTGTTTCATCTGTGTCCTCTCCCCCTTTCACCTGTATAAATGTTTTCTTTTCCAACGATGACAATCCTGTCATTATTCTTATGGACTTCCACATCAAAGCAAATGATCTAAGAAGTAGATCTCTTGACTGCCATAGAAATAAGGAGTATTTCCTCTACACTAACCAAGCCACCTACTCATTCACACAATTGCAACCTGGATCTTGTCAACATCAAGGATGGCACCACATGCAGAAAGTTTTTTTTTCCAAATATTGGCTACCCTTTCATCATCTCTTCTCTTCTGTCCTGCCCGTTCACCGTCATTCCTATCCAGCACTGAAGTTTGGTAAAAATACATTTTATAAAAAGCACTATGGCTTTCTGAAGATAGATCCTGCTCCATCTTCTTCGTTAACATTCTCTGGAACAACTGTGAAAAGGATTTGAAGAGAGAAAAGGCTCAATTAACATTCAAGAACCTGACTTTACAGAATTCTTCTTAGTATATTATAGCAGATGATTGAAAGCCAGAAAACTTGTCTATCTTTTCAACTACAGAAATCAGGAGATTAAATAGTTTTGTCCCTGGTTATATGTCCATGTTTAAAAAAACAAAACAAAACAAAAAAACAAACAAACAAAAAACAAACACAAAAAAAACCACTGGCCAATTTCAGAACTTCTAGTAGAAAAGCAGCAAGATAAACATCATTTACTAATTATTCCTCTACCTCCCCCCTCCCCTCTCTCTCTCTCTCTCTCTCTCTCTCTCTCACACACACACACACACACACACACACACACACACACACACACACACAGCAATAGGCCCTTGCTGAATTGTGCCAGGAAAATCCATCACATACATGACCTATAAAGAAAATGAAAAGTAAATATTTTAGTTTCTCAAATCTCCACAACTTGCATTTCGCACAAAGTTCACAAGCCTACCGATGGATGTGATGGGCATCGTTTTCTGTTTTAACTCAGACATTAGATCTTTAAATCATATGATTTCCTAATTTTCAGTGACTAAATTAAACCAGTTATACACATGGAAATGAGTTTTAGGTCTCATTGAAGAAGATGATTCTCCTTTTGCTGTTTGTGCCAACTATAGGGTCCATAGTCATGAGCCAGAATAAGTGGGTACAAAGATTTGCCGGAGGGGGTTATGACAATTTTTCCTTTGTTTGAACCATATGGTTTAGACCACACCACATGGTAATTGACCAAAGGAGATCAGCACTACTTTTGAGGTTGCTGTGGAAGGAGGCTTTGGATCATTTCCAGAAGGATGATTAATGGCTGTACCATGGCCTTCCTTATTACCACCTAACCCCTTTCTACTTTTTGGCAAGAATACAAACAGGAACAAAAGATTATAAAAGACTATAGAAAACTACCTTGAAATGATAGTTTAGGGCAGCTAACATTTTAAAGCTGTCTACTTTCTTCAGGAAAGATTATTGGGGGAAATAAAAAGTTGCTTCTCCTTTATATACCGTGTTTCCCCGAAAATAAAACCTAGCCAGACAGTCAGTTCTAATGTGTCTTTTGGAGCAAAAATTAACATAAGACCTGGTATTGTATTATATTATATTAATTATATTATATTATTATATTATATTACCTAGGTCTTATATAATAAAATAGTGAAATAAGACCAGGTCTTATATTAATTTTTGCTCCAAAAGACTCATTAGAGCTGATTGTCTGGCTAGGTCTTATTTTCGGGGAAACACGATAATACAGAGAGGGATAGATTAGGAAAGACAGTCAAAAGAGACCACACAGAAATAAATACCCAGAAAGACAGAAACTTGGTGATCAGATTTTGTTTGTTGGGTAATAGATTGTCCAGGTATATGTCAGGAATATAAACTGGAACTCACTGCTGCTCAATAACTATCAAAGACTTCACTGGATTAAGAAAAACAATATTTATAAAGAAATACTTGAATGTATCACTATCCATTTTAGAACATTTAAAATAATCCACCCTTGAATTAAGCAGAGATCAACAGAGATCTGTGCACGTAGACAGCATGTCATCGCTTCTACGCTCTCCCTCCCACCTCCACTACCACCACACTGCCTGAGAGATCAGCTGTTACTGATCCACGCTTTGGTACATTCCCCTTGATCTGTGAAAAATGTGATAAGATATAACCCAATGAAACAGAATGATATTTACAGTGAAGATCTTATTCATTGTGCTAATTATGAACATCTTTAGGAAATAAAAATCTTTTATCTCAGGGTCAAAAATGTTTGCTTGTGTTGATTCACTTACTTGTTTTTATATTTTGAATGTTATGGAGCATGCAATGGATTTTATTCCCCTTTTTGTATAGCCTGCTAAAAAGCTTAGAATTTATTTTGATGCCTACCTGTAACAAGCATTGCAAAATTGCCTTAGTTATTTAGTTTTGTTGTTGTTATTGCCAATAATCTGCTTCTGGTACAAATGAGCATAAAAATATATTAATATCTGCTTATGTTGATAAAAGAAGTGATTCATTCAGAGTGCTGTGCAATTAGATGAGAAGATCTACCATTTCCTTGCTCTACAACTTTCCCCCTGTACTTATATTACAGCACCATAGGAGGTGGTCTAGCACAATAGTTAAGAAATGTTCCTGTAATTGGGCAGGATTTTGATTTTCAGATGCTTGATGTTTCAGTTGTGTGATATGTGCTCTAGTATTTCTAAATGTCTCTTTCTATAAAGTACAGATTATAATTATGATTACTTTTTGATTAAATGAGGGTTTGATGTAGTGAGATTTTTTAACAGAAATATTCAATAAAACGTTCATTGACACATATATTTAATGCATTGATGGAAACACACATACACACTATGCATATAAATTATAAGATGATATAGGATAATATAACAATTATTCAACAAATCATAGCTTTACTACGTTATTCTTCTTTGCCGTTTTTGCTCTTTCATGCATGAGCTCTGGGTGACATTGTATGAGTTGAATCCATTCCCAATTCTTGGAGATGGAATCCCCAAAAGAAACAGAGCTTTCAGTGGTGGGTAATTTTATATAAAAGGTAATAGCAGAAGTTTTATGGGGAGAACATGAGGTGAGTTAATTTTTTAAAATACTATACGAAGCAGAGTAAAAATGAATTTATTTATTTAAGGAATTCTCAGTGATATGTATATTCTTCAAACCAGGGACATAGAACACAGCCTTTAATTGTTAACTGGGCAACTGGATTTCTAGAGAACTAATTTTGGGAAATGCTGCACTATGTTAAAATTCTTCATTTAGTGACCTATTAAGGTGTTTGAAATTCTCATTTCATTGAGATAAATTATTTCTTGAAGAATAACTGATAAAGCACACCCAGTTATATCAAAACTTTTAGGCCTCAAAGAGCAATCACTTGAACAGTTTACATGTTTCTATGTAGGAAGAGAAAAAGGACTCAGACAGATGGAAACACAGCATGCTATGGAGGGTATGAGTCATGGTCAAGAGAGCAAATCCAAATGTAAGAACCATAGAAGCTGAAGCACAGCATGAAGTCACCCTGGGGAGGAGGTGCTGGAAAGGGGAAGAGGTGTGGAAGAAAAGCAGTAGATAGAAGTGTCTTGGGCTAACTTGATGAGTCTGCATAATGACAGACATGGACAGATGTGAAAGCTACTGTACCACATGTTAACTGGTAATAGAAGTGTTAACCACCTATCTTTGATCTTCTGAGAACTCCTTTTTCCAGAAAAGAGGGTATGGAGTTAACTAGAGATGTTAGGTAACAAGTGTGTAAGGAAAAGATACCAGTATTGAAACCAATGTTTGTTGATGCTACAAATCAACATCACCCAGGGCACTCTGGGAAAGAACCAATGCCTGGCTCCAGTCCAAACAAACTGAATCAGGATCTGGGAAGTTGAGGCCAGTACACTGGTAATATTTAAAGTTTCTTAATAGATTTTAATGTGCATCCAGTATTAGAACCACTGCTTTAGAGAAAAGAGCATTGAGGAAATAGCAGAGAGCAGAGGATAGTTTCTTTAAGCTAACACTTAGGGGCAAAGGGGCATAGCCCGTTTATGATTTACAAATCCCTCTTCAGGGTAGAAAGAATTATGAAATTCTGTAAACTTATTCCGTGAGCCTTTACCTGGTCGTGCCTTTTCTCTGTTTTACCAAATGCCAACTGCAATTTCTCTGTAGCTATGAACTATCTCTAGTTTCACACTCTATACTTAGGAATAATATTTATCTTGAGACTCGTTGATTGGGTACACATGGAATTTCTCCCCAGAGTTTTGTCATCATCTTTGCATGAGTCAACATCTTTGGAGAATAAAGATGATTACCAAAGAGCTTCAGTTTTATTTCTGATCTTGGTGGATTCTCTCTTCCCTTCTCCAGATTTTCAGATTTCTGTTTTGAGCACCTGAAAGATATGATAGATTTGAGGACAGTATTTAAATGATGGTGACTTAAGGTAGTAGGCACATTAAAGAGAAAAAAGAGCATCTGTCAAGTATAGGACCCTTTTTGAAAGTGTATCTAAGACTCTCATAATGGCTGATTTGATGATAGTGGTATCTTTTACCGAGATTTACATGGCTGAGTTTCTTTGACACCTGAAATATTGATCCTTCTGTGTAACTTCGCCCTCCTCCAGTGAACTTTCTCCAGTTAAATGATTACTTTGTTTCTTAAACAACCCAAGGGGAAAGGGGAAAAATCCCATAGCTGAAGGCAATGCAATATAATAACAGTCTTATTCCTGTCATCTAGATGAATTTTGATGTGCTGGGGAAGACGAAGAAAAAAATAACTTTTGAAAGCTATTTTCCAGCCAATTGTAGTTGAATCTGTTTTTTACCCCGACTGAGAGAAACATAGCAAAGACATAACTATACAAAGTCCTATTACTCAAAATTTTGAATAAGAGAAGTATTTTTTTTTCTCTTTCAAACAGTCATGTAACTTTAGAAAGGCAGAATGTAATGAACCCAATAACCATCAATCTACATCACTGAAATTTTGCACTATGCCTTTTTATTTTTCTCCTGAGTGACTCCTACCATGGCAAGTATCCCTCTGTGGGAAATAGAAAGGATGTCAGTATAAATACTGTATTAGCTAAGATTAAAAACTTTTTTCTTGGTACTAACATAAATGAAAATCAAGTGCAGAACGGCTCCTTTGGTAATTCCTAAGTAGCCATGATAACACAGAAACTCCAGTGATTTGCTTTTTCCCATTAGAATTATCTTCACATCTTCTTTATTTGTACATATGACCTCCAGTGTCTCGGAGGCAAAGTAGCATGGGTTATATGAACAAGGTGTGTGCAACCAAACAATTCCATTAGTATGTTACCAATTCAAATAGCATTTCTATCTAGGCTCTTCATTTTTAATTTCTATCTTAACACAACAATCCATTTTATCTAACAAGATAATTCCATCATTTAACTAGCTGTGATCGTAAATAATAAACTTATTTCTGTTTCTTTTGACAAAAGGACAGACAAAAAAAGGAGAAAGAAGCATGTCGATTCAATTGTTTTATGTTTCATTATAAAGCACTAAAATTGTATAAATTGATTCATAAATATTTATTAAGAGCCTATGACATACTTAGTAGTATTTTATGTCTTGGTTCCAGAGCAGTGAATAAATTGAGCAAAAATTATTTTTTCATGAAACTTATGTTCATGAAACATATATATATATATATATATATATATATATATATATATATGAAGATGATGTTAAAGGAGTTGAAAGTAACAGGTCTCAAGAGAATTGTTGAAGTTAAAAATATGAGGGTGAAGGTATAATTTCACATTTTAAATGATAATAGTATTGTCAATAATAGTCAACTCTTATTTAATACTTCCTATGGGCCATGAATTACTCATTGAATGGAACTTTTTACTTAATGCTCACAACCTCTTATGAATTTGGTACTTTTACATTCCCATTTTACAGATAAGAAAACTGAGAGTTTTAGTAACTTGCCTATAGGCACACAACTGAGAAGTGGTAAAACTAGGACCCAAACTCATGGAGGCTGAACTCCAGATCTGTGTTCTTCACTCTTTCAGTTTGTGTCTCTCATACACAAGAAACCAAACCAAGGAAAAAAACTAAGTATTTTAAAATTAACCTGTATTTCACCTATAGTGTCAGATCTTAGTTATTTTAAATATTAACAGAAAAACTCCTTAAAAATAGTATGACAGTTCAGCCGGATGGCTCAGTTGGTTAGAGCGCAAGCTCTCTCTTTCTCTCTCTCTCTCTCTCTCTCTCTCTCTCTCTCTCTCTCTCTCTCTCTCTTTCTCTCTCTCTTTCTTTTTTCCCCCTTAATATTTAAACAGATACTGGTGGGGTTACTCTTACTGCAGTAAAGACAGGAAGCTGGTGGTTATGCTTTTGTGGACACCTTCTTAGAATCTTTCATACTAATCACATGCCCCTGAATGACACCTTCAGTACTGTTAAATGCTGAGGAACATAGTTTGAACACCACTGAATCAGACCACATTGAGATGTAATCTAATAGACTTGCTCTAACTTTTCATGGGGGAATCACAGTGTCCAATAAATTATAAAGGGCACAGTGGCAAACTCTGGAGTTGAGCAGGAAGCCAATCCTATTACCCAGGAGAGAGCATCCTAAAACAATCACATCAACAGAAGCACTCTATTTGGGTTATTCAATCTTTTTGTTTCTCTACTATGTGCCATTTGCTTTTCAGAGCTAAAACTCTGCATGTTTCTTTTCTATTAGAACCATAATTTCAAAACCAAATTGAACTCCCCTCAAAATAGCTGGTCTGGAAAAGGTATATGTAAATATAGTAGGGAGAAGAAACTTTATTTATGCTTGCTTCTTGCCCTTTATTCTGAGTTTTCTGAAAACCCGATTGCTACATTCCTCTGCATTTGTATAAATCACTTCAGTTAACGAAGTGGATTTTCACTCCTGATTAAACTGATCCTGTGAGGTAGGTAATACAAAGGAGGAAACCAAGGTGAAGTCAATAAATGTTGCACGTGATCTTGAACCCAAGGCTCTTTGTGACTGTTCAATCCATTTGTTCTGTCTCCACACAAAATAATTGTTTTACTCACACTTGCTCATCTCCATGATGATGTTATTATTTTTTTTTTTTTGCTCATCCCACTTTTCTGGGACCTGGACATTTCTGGGACGATATGGAAGCAAGTATTCTTATTACAGTAGAATACCATAATATATCACTGATGGTTTAGCAATGACACCAAGTCAAAAGAGAAAAGATAAAATATGTCATTCCTGTATTCTCAAGAAAGGGAAAGTTATATGATACATATTTTAGAAAGTAGCTGAAAATTTAGCTTTTCAGGGGGAAAGCTGTTTCTTGAAATTCATTTACATGAATCTTCTTATTGCCTAATAGCATGTAAATAAATTATATCTTTTTTCATATTAATGATAATAATAGCCCTATTTATTAGTTGCATATTATTCATGAAGCTAAACATTAACCTCCAAGCCTTACAATAACTCCAGAATTAAGTATTAATATCCCTGAATTACAGTTGGAACTTTTATTTTCCTTGATGTTTTTCTACAATTTTTTTTTTTTTTTTCATTTTTCTCTGGTTTATTCTCCATAAGCTCTTTACATTTTGGCCCAAGACACAAAACCTTTTGGAATTTGACTTCTCTCTGCTAAACTATCCTTTTTTTCTGATTCTACATCACTCCCAAACTACCCTTCCCTTTATTGCCAGTATTTCAAAACAGGACTGTCTATCCCACCATGGTTTCACAATATAGTCAACCATACCACATGACCTCTTTCTCACAGTTCTACTATACTGTGAGTTCTACTATCTTGAAGGTAACTGTTCAATTGAGATATATATATATATATATATATATATATATATATATATATATATATAAAATTGTATCATATATATATGATTTTAATTCATAAAATTATTGCATACTACCTTATCCTTTTCTTTTTCAATTTTTTTTTTAATTGGGGGGTATTGGGGAACAGTGTGTTTTTCCAGGATCCATCAGCTCCATGTCAAGTTGTTGTTTTTAATCTAGTTGTGGAGGGTGCAGCTCACTGACCCATGTGGGACTCGAACCAGCAGCCCTTGTTCAGAGATCACGCTCTAACCAACTGAGCCATCCAGCCGCCCCTCCTTTTCTTTCTTAATACCTATTCTCAACTAATTTTTCCTACTATTATGAATATTCTTTTATGAATATTCCATCCACTATTTGAATATTAATACTTTGCTCTTGAAAGTATCATCTACCTTCAGTTTCAACTGCCACTTTTAAATCTGTGACCCCCATGTCCGTATCATCAAGCTTTGATTCTTAGCTTCTAAACACCTCAATGTACCCGTGCTGCCAGCTTCACAATCATTCCCACAAATGATCTCATTACCCCTTCGCCAAGGCTGTTTTTCTCCCTTTCCTCAGTTTTGAGTTACTATCAGCTTTTCTCTCTAATTCACTTCTTAAACTCCATTACTTCTATCTTAATGGTGCCGCTTGTTTTCATCGTCTCTCTTCTGTTCCCAATGCTGCTGAACCAGTGGTCCTTAACTGTGTGCCAGAACTATTATATTAGCTTCCTAATCGGTGTATTGACTTCCAGTCTCTTGTTTTTCAATCTATGATTCCTATCACCATCACACTTCCATTAAAAAAAAAAAAAAAAAAAAAAAAAGCCTGGAGTTGACAATTCCCTTTAGCAAATGCCTACATTGCCTTCTGTTATATGGAGAGTGAAATACAAACTATATAGCTTTGTATTTAAGGATTTTTTTATCAGGTCACCAAAAACCTCTCTACATCAGTCATCATAGTGTTTAACTACTATTCCTTAAAACAAAGGTGTATAGTTTGTTTTATTATAAACTATACACCTTTGTTTTAAGGAACACACCTACTTTCCTACCTTACTAATTTCATTTACAGTCATGTCCTGCATAACAAGGTCTTGGTGCATGTGTATGACAGTGGCATAAGACTATAATGGGGCTAAATTTCCTGTAAGAAATGGAAAGATGTATGATTCAGGAGGATGTGTTTTTGTGTGTTTGTTTGTTTTTCTCTGATGGAAGCAATATCTGTAGAGCAATATCTGGCAACAGATTCCCTCTTACTCAGAACACTGGGATTCTGAGTACACAGATTATATCCCAGTCAGTCAGCCACTGACCCATTTCAGCACAGAGGAGCCTGTACCCCCAGTGCTGAATGCTCAGGGGGCAGTGCAGCCCTCCCAGATCTAGCTTGATAGTCTTCAGAGTTCATTGCTGTACATTTTTTATTGAGGACTTAAGATCCTATGCAAAGAACACATCCACAGGAGCGACCTTAACAAGTATTAAGTGCCACTACTACTTTAGTAAAAGCTTTCTGTGGTCATGTGGAGCCAGTCTGGCCCTGTACTTTGGAAATATTTTCAGGTTGTAATGATGTGAAGCATAGGTAATTCTTATTTCTTCCCTCAATTTCATGCTAGCGAGAACTCTTTGTGCCAATAAGGTCAATGAAACCAACAACAAATTTCCAAAGTCAAAATATTGAGTCCTCAGTTCTACACCCTCTCCTTGATAAATACCCTCTTTTTAAATGAATCCCACAAAAGTCCTTAATCTGATCACTGCTACCACATGCAATAGCTGAAACCAAATTGTCTTGAAAATCCTTCTTTTATCTCTTCATCTTGATTCTTTATCCCTCCTGAGCCTCAGGCCACCATTCACTTGTTCCTGACAGTCACTATTATGTTGATGTGCACCTCACTCAGCCTGTTTCTCCTCGATATTTCCAATCAGTCCAGCCCACATCCCTCTTCATGGAGCAGCATTGACAGCTCTCATGTTCTATTTCTGACCTTGTCAGAAAGAAGCCAGGGGAGGGCTGTGAGACAGTGTTTATAAAGTCTGCAGTAATGTGCAGTAATGTCCTAGCCTTCATATTCACTCACCTCTCACTCACTAACTCACCCAGAGCAACTTCCAGTCCTGTAAGCTCCATTCATAGGAAGTGCCCTATACATATGTACCATTTTTTAATATTTTTACTGTATTTTACTGTATATTTCTATGTTTAGATACATAAATACCATTGTGTTACAACTGCCTACAGTATTCAGTACAGCAACATGGTGTACAGACTTATAGCCTACGAGCAGTGGGTTATACCTCACAGCCTAGGTGTGTAGTAGGCTGTACCATCTAGGTTTGTGTAAGTGCACTCTGGAGTGTTCACACAACAAAATCTTGCCTAATGATGCATTTTTTTAGAACACATCCTCATCGTTAAGAAATGCATGAATGTATATTATTTCTCATGTGGTTTTATTTCCTTAGCTCGTCTCATAATTTCCACTAATACATTTATTCTCTCCTAAGACCTAGTTAAATCTCTTTGACATTCATTCAGTTTTGACCTCATTATAGTGCATATTTTGTTGAATAAAATTGAACAAATATTAAAAAATCTTGAGTAGATTTTGAATACTGAAAAAAATGTTATTTTTTTGGTCAAGGTGACAAAACTGGCTATGAATTAGTTGTTAATGGAATAGTTGTGATTTAAAAAATACTTTAAGAATGACTATAGTTAATCTCCACCTGGAACCTTGTATTACTGCAGTGTTATTTTTTCCAAATGTATCAATTTTGAGACGCTGATGTAGAAATTTCAAATAATGAAATTTGAAGGTTATATAAAGGGTGTATATACAGAGGGTGCCAAAAAATGTATATGCATTTTAAGAAAGGAAAAAAAAAACTATTAAAATTTCAATACTCAATGTATACCAATAGCAAAAGATGAATACAAGTCACATTTGCCTTCTGCAATTACAAGAGGTGCTAAAAGTGCTTATCATCAGTGTACAGACACTTCTGATTATGGTGAACTACTGCTTGAGCAACACTGACCAAAATGTTCACTTGTATACATTTTTTTGGCACCCTGGTATATAATTAATTATTTCTATTTTTATATACCCTCAATATATTTGAGATAAATAATAAAATTGCCTGATTATACAACCTAACTTATATGTTTAAAATAATGTTTTCTATACTTTATAACTGAGTCTGAAGTTTGAAAATGGTAATAAATACATACTAAGATAGAGTATGCTCTGACACAGCAAAGTTTTGTTATGTCATGAAAACTCAGTCTAACTTATGTTTCAGTAGGGCTAACTCTGTTGCACTTATATTCTACAGAAATCACAGAAATACACTCAGTACTTTCATTATTAAAATAGTAAATAGATGTCACAAATAATAATTAAGTATAAATAATCAACACAACTGGACATTTTCTCACCGACCATCTTTTTTCTCTCATTATTAGGCAGTTAATATTGATAATATCAAGTAAATGATTCTCTTCCCTAGTTTTTATCTCCATGAATAGAAATTCTACATTTACAACTTTAATCATTTCCTTCTGTCATGCATTCATTTAATATGTATAGTTTTAGCTTTTTACTTAGTGGTAGTAGTTTATAACTTTGAGTTCTAGTTTTAGATGTGTCACCAAGTTATTTTGAACAAAGCATTTCATTAGTCTGTGGTTCAGTTTATTCATGTATGGTAAGTTAGATGTGAAGATGAGGCTATGAGTAATAATTTAGCATTAGTAGAAGTCTTTAAAAGATTTAGTCAAATTGAGTGTGTGTATGTCAGAGAGAGACAGAAACCGAGAGAAACAGATAGAGGAGTGGAGGGGCAATTGATAGAGAGAAAGAGAGAGAGAGAGAGAGAGAGAGAGGAAATCCATGAGGAAGTTGTAGTTAAAAAATAAAGTGTTTCTAAAAGAAGATTAATCAGCTAAATTAGAAATGCATACCTAGCAAGAAACATCTATTAGATGGTCTTATGCACTTTCTCAGTGTTTATATAGTTACACAAAGTCATTCTCAAGCAATTACTCTGTCATAAATATCTATAGCTTATAGCCATAGTTATATAAATTGTCATGTGACCAATTTGCACAGAATATTGGTCACAGTGAGACTGGAAAAGTGCTACAATTTGAGTTCCATTTCTCTTTTGCTTTCTACAAAGACCAAAACACACTACTTTTGGAAACAGGTTCTGTTTATTGGTAGTCTGCAGGACTTGCTAATTAGCATTTAGTTATAAGTAACACAGAGGTTAGTTGACATTAAAAAGGATGCTTTGTGATGTCTAAGCTCAGTTTAAGTTGAAAGAGGGCTTAAGGAATAATCGCTGTATGGACTATGTTTTCTGGAAATTACATTACAAATTTTATCAGTACTTTAAGGCCAGAATCATGTTCCATTTATCTTTTATGGGAAGTATAATAACAATTTCCAACCTGGTCACTTTCAAAGGACATTTTCAGAACCCTCATATGCCATTTCTACTCTCAGTCTCTTCAATTACTCTATTTGCCATTTCACAGGTCTTTCATGTTTTAAGGGAGCCATAGCCCTATATCCTCAATTGCGAGTCAAGAGTTGAGGATGGAGAAAATGAAGCTAAGAGAATTAAAAATGTATTCTCCACTGTCTAATTTATACAATTAAAATTATTTCTTCCTCCAGCCATAATTTGTCATTATAGCATTATACCCAGTATCTATATTTTGTTTTCTACCACAAAGTCATCAGAATTCCTTCCCAGTTGTATTCACTGACTCCTAACATTCTCCCATCCCCATTCCCTGAGACAATGTTAAAATTTATCTGAGTGTTGTGCTCCCACCCTATTTGTGTTGCAATTAATAGTTGGCATTAAAAGATCACCTAGCCCTTTTTATTCCAGATAAGACCCACCTCTTCCCTTTTTCAGTGACTCATTTTCATCCATCTTCATGACTCCCATAAGATTCATAGATGGCTCCCTTTTTTATCTGCCTCTCTAAAATCCCAGGTCTCTTTTTCTTTTTGAGACATTCCTCATTAATGGATGTTTTTCCTATTGCAATAGCCTGAATAAAATCATCCCTTAATTGTCCAGTGCAACATTTGATCTTTTACAGCTGCTTCAAAGTTAAATTAACAAAAAAAAGTTGTCTAAACACATCTGTAGCCAAAAAGGATCTTTGTCTTTTGTCTCCAAAAAACTTATGAGGGTGCTCTAATGGTGTAAGGAAATACTTCATTAAATTGGTAACATGTAGACATATGGAAAATATATTTTTGCATATGTGTTTGTGGCATTAGATGTTATAAGAATAAGTGGATGAGAAAGGGGAAAAACTGAGAGAATTTCACATATTAAAATAGTATACTATTGTTTGAAAGACACATGTTCTTTTTCTGAAATTAATGAGTTTTAGCAAGTTTTAATGCACCTTGAACAGGTAAATTGGGCGAAAATCTTGATAACTATAGGGAGTTCATGACGTCTGTTAAACTCCTTATAGGTTTCTGAAATACATCATGAATAGGAATGTTTATTAAACATTTTTTAAAAACCTAATGTGGAAGAGATGATTTTATGTTTAAAGTATATCTCATTACTACCTGATATAAGGTAGAGGTTAATTAGAGTGAAACAATAAAGTACTGTAGAAAACCCTTAAGTTCAGTAAAAGTCAAGAAATGTGTAATGTTCTTATATCCTGTCCTAAAAAAACCTATATCTAATTTGTCATGTGAGAACAGCCACCTGAGAATAAATTGTTTTGGAATGGCCTCAGTGGAATTATAAAATTACTAACGAAATTAAATCTCATTAGAGCCTTTAAGCTCCTGATAGATAAAATGCAAAGAGCCAATGTTTGAAGATATCTAGACATTCAAATAGACGATACTAACAGTGAGACAATTTGTTTTTGTTTTGTTTTTTAAACTTGGATTGATCCTTACAAATTGTTGTTGGTCACTCATTATGTTCAGCTCACTGTGTAAATGCTCTACAAGCACCAAGGAAAATAAGAAAAACAAAATCCTTGTCCTTCAGGGGTCATACTGAACAGTCAAAGAGAAAATAATGGTAAAAGGATAAACACTAGAGAAGGGTAAGATATAAAAATTATGAAATTATTGTTATAGAAAGTGAGAAAATTGAATGATATATGATATAATGAATGTAAAGAACTAAGTGAAATGCCTGGCATTTAGTGAGTGGTTGATATATGATATCTCAAAATACCATTTCTACATCTTAGGAAGACCACTTAGGGAAGAGGAATGTAAATGCTACTTGACAGGAAAATAATTCGACTCAGATGAGCTAAGAAGAAGCACTAGAAAAATAATATCCTAGATAGTAAGGATAGGAAAGGCAAAGATATTGAGGAACAATGTCTATAGCATGAAAGTTTAGAGGTTCTTAATTACACCTATGCCCTTCCTTATAGTTGAAGGTTAGCCATAAACCCATCAACAACACTGGGACACTAAAGCAGTGATTCTCTAGGGGGTACTTGGGTTTGAGATGGACTTCAAAGAGTAGACATGTAGTTTAAAAATGACCCTGGAAATTCTAGTACTTTTCTGTTGAAACTCAGAGGATTTAGTAAATAATTTGTAGGATTAGTTGGAAATAAATATGTATATGTAGGTGACAGAGAAATAAAGGTCAGTAATGCCTATCTAAAGAGTATAGACTACAGTCAGAGGAAAATCAGGATAGTATTTGGGGGGAGTGGAAAGAAGAGAGTGCCATATCAGAGATATGTACGTCAGTTGTGTAAGTAGGTTGGATGGAGGGAGAAGAGAGTCAAGACAAGAAAACCAATTAGGAGACTAAGAATACTAAAAGTGTTTAAAATTAAACATACTCACCTGAATATCTTGATAATCTATGACTGACAATTTTATTGCAATCTTTAATCCGACTCTGGTGTTCCAGTTGTCAATTGCAGAATAACAAACCAATCCACAACTTATTCTTAGTGATTCTACAGATCTTGTATTCCAAAAGGGTTCAGTGAGGCATCATCTGGAAGGATTTGAATGTCTGTGGCTGACAAGAGAAAAACTTTTGAGATATCCTAAATTAAACTACAGCAGGCTAGGGAGTGACAGAAAGAGATAAGAGTAGTTAACCAGTTAATAGCTGTTGGCCAATTAAAAACATATTCTCACATTCCTGAATGTATGTTGGAGATTTGAATTAATTTATGTAGAAGCCACCAGATGCCACCACACCCTTCTTATGCTGAACTTTCAGGACTATTCCCCACCACCAATCAAAAGTAGTAAATATTTCTTATTTACAGACTGTGCACGTACCATAAAACTCTCCCTGCTTTTCCTTTCTGCACCTCCCCACCCGCACCTTATCTGTAGCCATTGTAAATTCTTTCGAAACAACTTTCATCTTTCATCTTTCTTCCCTAAAACATAATGTATAAAAGTGCCCGGCAACTCCAGGATGGTGGGCAAGTTTCCTTCTCCACCTATCCCAACTGCTGATGGTTTAGAATTCATGCCTCAGAACCTAGCCCTTTTCTGGCTACCATTATGGCTCCATAAACCCTTTCTTTTAAAAAAGATTTCAGCTGTGAAAGTTTTTTGTTTAACAGGGTAATTCAACCTCTGGGGACTGGAATTCTTTGGAGGATTTTTTTACTCATTTTGGCACCTGGGCTGGGATGACTGAAAGGCTAGTCTCAGCTGGGACTGTGGGACAGAGCACCTAGTCATGGCATGACCTCTTCCTACAGCTCGGACTTCGTTCCCAGCATGGGAGGTCCGGTGTACATGGGTCCTGCGGTGAGTGAGGGAGCATTCCAAGAGACCAAGGCTGAGCTTCAAGGCTTCTTATGATCTTGTCGCAAAGTCATGCAACATCATTTCTTCTGCGTTATATCAAAGCCATTGCCCAGATTCAAGTGAATGGGGCATGTACTTAACTTTTCAATGGTAGGACCCTCCAAGAATTTGAGGCCATGGTTTAAAACTGACACATGTACATACCATGTTTCCCCGAAAGTAAGCCCGGGTCTTATATTCATTTTTGCTCCAAAAGATGCATTAGGGCTTATGTTCAGGGGATGTCATCCTGAAAAATCATGCTAGGGCTAATTTTCTGGTTAGGTCTTATTTCCAAGAAATATGAGGTAATAACAGGAAAATGTATGCAATATAAAATAAAAGCAGTTGCAGGAGCTGTTTTCAAAGAATCTACTAAAAATTACATATTACTTATTTTGGCATTACTCATGCAATTGTATAGTAGTCAAAATGAGGATCTCATATAATGGACATGAGACATTAGTAATATTGATGGAACAGAACCAGAAACAGAATTATTAATCAACAATTAAAGACATTTCTACCTCACAATTATCCTTTTAGGAGGTCAAGGGTTAAAAGAGATGCCATGTAAAAGACTGAAATTACTTAGAAATGTGTGTTTGAAAATATGGCTGGCCCTCAAATGCAAAAGTCATACATTAAAAATGTTGCAATTAATTATTCAGATGTTTCAAATGTCAATTTTTGCTATTACTTTCACAATATCACCAGTCATTTGCTTTCAATTTTTCTTTACATTTAGGTGTTCTGAGTTGTAAATTTAAGTAGAGAATGTGATCACCCTTAAGACAGCCCATCAACAAATGTTTGTTTAGGCATGAAAAATTAGAATAACTTAAACCTTTGCCACTGAGACAGGTAAAGGGTTCCCATCAATGGCCATTCACTTTTGAGTAATGAGGTTTAAAAGAAACAACTTGTAGTCTTGCTCCTTAGGAACCTCGGTAGCAATTGTGCTTTAGCTGCAGGTTCCATGATCCAACACGGAACAAAGTGCAGCTTTGGCTCCACTCAGCCTCTTGTCTGTGTCATCGCTGTTTGAACCCCCTCCACAGTATTCATCTGTTATGAATTCTCTTTCGAAGAGCATCTGCTGCCAATAGAGGCAAGTTTTTAATATGTTGATTTATCATTGTCAGAATACAGGGTTTTATTGCTTGCATTTGAATATTGTATTTAAGGTGCTTTTGTGATTACAGATGTTTTCCATATAAATCGCTTTATATTAGAAAAATCTTCCTTTCAGTAATTTTAAGGCAACTTCACATTTATGCGTTTTACGTTTTAATATCCTCTGCATTGCCGAGCTCTTGTGAATTACTTTCTGTCTGCAATGGCAGTCGGTATGAGCAAGCATCTGTGTCTGTTTCTGTTTCAAAGGAGAAATTTAAATGTGGGTGTAGTTTTTTTTCTTTTCTAGGGAGCCAGAATTTATTAATTACTAAGGGAAGTTTTGATTGTTATTTTACCCCCCAAAAGGACAGAATGGGTCACTACATGAAAATAGCTTCCCACTCTATATAACGTTTGCAAACCAGAAAACTATTGTCAAGTTTCCACACTTTTCTCTCACTCATTTCTGTAGTTTTAAAATAATCTGGAAGTCTTTGATACTGTACAGTCTCTGAAATAATAGCACCATCTACTGTCTAATCCTGAATTCATTTATCATGTTAAGGAAAAACTGAAAATGATAGAGATGAAAGGGGAGGGGGTGCGCTGAGTTGCTTAATAATATGGCACAAAATAAATAATATATAACTACAAATCGTAAAAATTCTTACCTAATAAGACTAATCATATCTGGAGCTAGTCACATTAAATAAACACAGTGAGATACTCATTTCCATCAAAAAAGTCCATAATATACTATTAAAATTTATAGATGTCTTCATCATCATCCTCATCATTAACCATCATCATCACCATCATCAGTTTAGTTTCCAGTTTCTCAAAAACTTAGATTACATTCATTGAGATGAAGGTGAGGGGTGAGAGAGACAGACTTAAGAAGAAATATTTTAAAGAGATCCTTACCTCTCAGCAGTGAATCGAGATGTAAGCATAATTGCTTCCTTTCTGCACCACCGAGTACCAGCCAGCTCACACGGAGTACCTCTCAGAGTGGGAGTTGCTAGTAGGCCTGATTGTTCCCTGTCCTCAAATTCTTTTTCCCAAAGGAGTAATGTTATTTCATTAAAGAAATTCAACTGTCTGGATAAATGATCAGTGAAAGTAGGTCTCAGGGCTCTCATAAAAATAAGCTACTAGCTATTTGAAGAACATAGTGTGAAATTCAGGACATTCTCCAATCCTCCTTCATGCTGATTTCTTTCAATGAGCAAGAGGTCAGTTGTCAGTCTGCCTCATGCACAGTGATTTCCTTAACCTTACAGCTCCCAGAGGGCTGTTTGCCTCCCACACGTCTATTACAAACTGTATATGGGGCTCTTCCTTCCTCTGGAATTGCCATCAACTTATTCCACCTATAGCAGAGCTTTTATGCTTTGTGCCCAGTTTATTATTTCTTTTGTAAATCAATTTAGAAGATTTATTTTCTCTATCTGGTCTTCCACTCCCTTTCTTCCCACTTCCATTTTACTTTTTCTTCTTTTTTTTTTTTTTTTTAAATTTCAAAATGAGGCCTGAATTGAAATTCCTCACTTTAAAAAAAATTATATTTCCACAGTTTTTAATAACCAAAGGCCTTTACATAAAATAGTTGGAGAAAACATATATTCTTATGATTATCTGTTTTTATTCTGGTCAACTTTTTTAAGATGCCACAAAATGTAATAAAGAGGAAATAAACAATGACATCATTAACATGTCTACCATGATCCTGTATCTTAGTTATTGTTGTAAACTATAGAAGGTAATATACTGAAATATTAGCTGTGTTTTCATCCATTACGCAAAAATCATAACTTTATTTATGCTATATATGTGTATATAGGTTACTATTTTATAAGGAAAATGTACTTTTATAAAGGAAATCTCTTTTTTAAGGGTGTCTCCCTCCCTGTACCAGGAAGAGAAGGATGACTAAATCAAAGAAACTTGTCAATGGAGAGGCATGGACTTAAGTCTGCATGACAAACCTGACACGATTCCTGGTCACCTCCCTATAAATGGCCTCCCCACAGCCTTTCTCTTTTGTCTTTAGTTAAAGATAGTCTTCCAGCCTGAATTCTAAGCCACTTCTGAGAGTTACTCATTCTTCCCTGGTTATTTCCAAGAGGTGTATACACATTAATACACTTCTGTTTGTTTTTCTCTTATTAATCTTTTTGTTACAGCTTCCCCAGCTTAGAACCTAAAATGGTAGAGGTAAAATTGTGTTTTTTTCTTTCTCCACATTACCCAAAAGAGACTGAATTTTAAATTGTGACTGTGAATAGAAACAGGGTTTTACAAGCTACATTAATATAGTTTTAGAAAA
Source organism: Rhinolophus sinicus (assembly GCF_057876585.1). NCBI lineage: Eukaryota > Metazoa > Chordata > Mammalia > Chiroptera > Rhinolophidae > Rhinolophus > Rhinolophus sinicus. The sequence goes on along the minus strand of NC_142517.1, from coordinate 134,319,342 downwards.
TCTAAAATATACTTTTTTCTATTTGCATTTAGTAACTCAAGTGTGGTCCTTGTAGCATCAGCATCACCTGGGTGCTTGTTAGCAATGTAGATTCTTGGGTGCCACACAAAATCTACCAAAAAAAAAAAATTGCATTTTAGCGAAATCCCTACTATAAGGTAGTCCTACTAACAGAAGACCTTTCATACTAATATAAAACGAGAGAGAGAGAGAGAGAGAGAGAGAGAGAGAGAGAGAGAGAGAGAGCGCGAGAGAGAGAGAGAGAGAGAGAGAGAGAGAGAGAGAAAAAACATGATTTGAATATTGGTTCAACATTATTAGAGATCCTTCCATGTAAAACAGGGTGTTATGTCAGAGAACAAAATAATTTTTCCTTTATCCTTCTCGTTTCTTGGCTGAGACCACTTGTAATAAAAAACAGGTTGACAAGAGAAAAACAAACAGAAGTTTAATAACATATATACCTCACATACCCATAGGAGATACCCAGAAAAAAAAAGAGTATATTCTCAGAAATGGGTTTAAATACCACCTTTATGTAAAGAAAAAAGAAAGATGTTGTGGGTAGTGGGAGGGGAGGCCAGTCAAGGGATGTTAGCAGAAAAAAAAGGTTTGTCATGCAGATCGAAGTCTATGCATTTCCACTGAAATAAAGCTTCTGATTTAGTCACTCTTGTCTTCCTGGTATCAAGAGAGAGTTACCCTTAAAATGCAGATTTCCCTTATGAAAGTAAATTTTCCTTACAAAAGGGTAATTTCAACTCTGTTTTCAGAGATTCTCCTGTGTCTGCTATTAATATTTCTCAAAACTAATCATCTCAAAATAATGCTTATATCAAAGAAGCATATTTTGGGGTGGCATATTCTGCTATCCTTCAAATGAAAGTAACTATAGAATCTGGACAGAATTTCACACAAATGTATATAAAAATCAGAAGTATATAAAAATCAGAAGAGAGGACAATTGAAACCTTTCTTACTCCCTTGAGAGACAAGAGGACAAAATTTGTGATGGTGTCATCTATGTCTGTGAGACGCTAATTCTGGAAGTAAATCCACAGTTCCAAGGGTCAGAAGGCTCAGAAGCTTGCATCTTTGTATAATTAAAGGCCAAACCTTTTTTTTTTTTTTTTTTTTTTTTTTCTGAATTACACCTCTTGTGTTTTGAAGGAGACACTCTAACGCAGCAACTCCCTTCTCAAAAAATGCTTTCCTCATTTTATCCTTACACTACACAGTTAGTGTTCATATTCACATTTGAGAAGCACTGTTATATCAGTAACCTAAGTCAATGTCCAAGTGTGTGTTTGACTACAGATAGGTGTTTAATGGTCCAATCATCCTTTTTGCACAACATCTGGGAGATTTCCAATTCCATCAATGAAACAGTGATCTAGATCCCACTCAACAAACTTTTTTTGTAAAGGGCTAGATAGTAAATATCATAGTCCACACAGTCTGTTTTGAACTACCCAACTCTGCCGTTGCAGCACAAAAATATCTGTAAGTATTAGTGTGATTACGTTCCAATAAAACTTTAAATTAAACTTTATATTAACGTTTTAAATTAAAGAATTAAAACAATAGGCAGCATGCCAGATTTGACCCACAGGGCATAGTTTCTTAAATCCTGTTCTAAAATATTCTATGAAGTGGTTCTTTTAAATATAAAGCAGTGGTAGCTAAGGAGTAGGGTTTGTAGCTCCTCTAAGATCATTTCTTCGAAATTCTTAAGTTCTCTGGAGGTCTTTAGGCACATGACCTCTGCTACTATAGAGTCATGCATCTCTGTGTTGCACAGTCTTGGCACACATGAGGGCATGGCTTTGTTCTTCTCAACCCTGGATTAAATGCCCTTTTACTTATGCTGATAATGAAATTCCTTGCTGTCAGCATTTTACGTGTTACAGATGGATCTGTGGCATCCTTAAAATCAATATAGAAATATTTCAGGTGCTAAGTATGCCAATTGTAGAACACTTGAAAAATAAGAGCTTAATAATGTTAAATAATAAAGTAGTAGTAGTGGTAGTGTCTTTTGAATATATAATGATTTCATATCTTTCATTTGCTCCTTTGTCCTTTGATTGTTAAACAATTGGGCCAGCTACAGAGAAAAAAAAAAATATTTCTGGGGCTTTGGAAAAGTAAATGAGATGTTCAAGGTCACACAGCAAATGCAAGTTGAACCTTGGCTCAAACCCATATTCCTACTTCTTATTCTAGTATACGTTTCAACACAACATAATGTCTTCAACTAGTAATGGGACTATATATTAATGTGGTAGATAAAATCTGTAGTTAAAATCCACAATACTCTTTTAGAAATGTCTTCAAGTTCATTAGTGACCTAGACAGAACTGTTAAATGTGTTTCCATTTTATTTTATCACATTCTATCTCATTGTGCATTTCCCCTATGCAGGAAATTTTAAAATTTGTTTTCAAGGAATTGTTATGAACATTTTATTTAAAAAAATGTAATAGATTATCAACTGGTCAATAAGATTTTCTCTTTGAGTAAGTTATATTCTTTGAGAAACTCACAAATGAGTTAATTTACCCAATGAAGTCCAGCACAAATTCTAATCTTGTACATCTCTTAAAGGTGCATTTGATCTCTCTCAGTGACATCATCTATTGGAGATAGATGTCCTAATTACCTTGTTCTTCTCTAAGCAAATATTAGTTACACCTAAAAGCACATATTATTGAGTTTTAAATTCCATTAGGAGCATCTCAGTTTTTATCTGTGTTCATTTTCTCTTTCCATTACTGCCCTATATATCTTTGGAAGATATTTACTGAAGTTATGATAAAGAGTCTTTTAAATTCTTGGTATGACAGTCTTACTTCAGGAATTGAGAAACCTTTCTGGCAAATTAGTAAATATGGATAAAGCATGCAGAGAAGGAGAGGAATCTCTCTTCTTATATTGCTTCCTGTTCCTCAGAATACTGTTGAATTCCTTTAGGAAAAAACAAACATGTAGCTACTGAAAAAGACTTTATAATGCAATTCCTTTTTGTTAGCACTAGTGTGATTCTTTTGATACATGCATATAAAAGTCTCCCAACATGTTTTTTGCTATAATGAATGGAAATGTATTCCCTTAAAAACCTTTTAACTTTCTGCTTAATGGTGGGATTCAAAAGGAAAATGAAACTGAAAACATAGTTGAACCATAAACTAGAATTACAGGTACAGGTACACAGCTTCTATGTTATAATGGATTTAGGTTGTGTCCCTGATATGATTCAAGTTCACTGACTGTGTTGACTACTCATTTTTTTTGTTTGTTTGTTTTTTTGGTTTTTCTTTTGTTGTTACGTATTTTTGCCTTGTTTCAGAAAAGATTTGAGGCATTTAACAACAACAACATGAATAATAAAATGTTGGGAAAACTAAGTAAGAAGCAAGGATCCCAAAATAGGGGAAAATATGAATGAAGTGGATATTCACTGCTGAGTAGAGTCCATGAGATAAGAAGGTAGAAGGAAAAGGAGTAGCAAAGACCCAAACAAATCCACGCTCTCAGGTTGTACGGTCCACATATCTGTGATCACTGAACCTTAAATTAAATTTTATATTTACTAACAAATTAAAGTAAAAACATAATATAGCTATGGTTATTACAGGGCGGAACTACATCATTCTTTAGGCAATTGAAACTGCATTATGACACTATGATCTTAAAGAAAAAGCAAGGTACCTTAATATAGACTAAATCTATACGTTAAAGTCCTAAAGCCCAATGTGACTACATTTGGAGAAAGAGTCTTTAAACACATAAATAAAATTAAATGAGATCATAGTGGTAGGACCCTAATTCAATAGAATTGGTGTCTTTTTAAGAAGAAGAAGAGATTGTAGGCCTTTGTGCACCCAGAGAAAAGGCCATGTGAGGGCTTAGTGAGAAGGTAGCCTTCTATGAGCCAGGAAGAGAGTCCTGATCAGGAACCAACTCTGCCAGCACCTTGGTCTTGAACTTCCAGCTTCAAAACTATGAGAAAATAAATTTCTGTTGTTTAAGCCACCTCTCTGTGGTATTCTGTTATGGCAGCCCAAGCAGACTAATATGTGGAGAGGCAGCAATATAAGTAATGTGGTAAATGAGTTCACAATTAGTGTTTCTATATCTCATACAGTAATATTTTTTCAAACGGCAGATTACTGGGATTCTTTTAAAGAAGCAAAGGATAATACATTGAAAGGCTACCAATAGGAGGAAATTTTGCCTGACTCCAAGTAAATACAATCCTGTATAAGAGTTTTGCTTGTCTAACTCCATCTAAGATAACTTAGAGAAAAAAGTAAAGGATATCAAAGAATAGCCTCCAGAGATAGATAGATAGATAGATAGATAGATAGATAGATAGATAGAAATTAGATAGATGGATGAATTTAAAAATGTAAATTTTCTTGATCTAGCTTTGCAGAGGAAATTTTTCTATAACATTAAAAATTACATTTGTTATTTAAATATTACATTATAATGTGCAATGTAACATTACATTATAATATAATATTTTAATCATATTAATAATATTTTATCTGTTGACAATTTTATCAACTTTTTGAGGAACCACCAAACTGCTTTTCAAAGTGGCTGTACTATTTTAAATTCCCACCAGTAATGTATGAGAATTCTAATTTTTTATTGCACTCTTAGCTATGTAACCCCCCAAAAATGAAAACATGTTTACACAAAAACTTGTACATTAATGTTCATAACAGCATTTTTATAACAGCCCCAAAATGGTAACAACTTAAATATCTATCAACTGATAAATAGTTTAAATCTGAAAAAAGATTTAATGTATCCAGATAATACAATGATATTCACAATAAAAAGGGATGAAGTACTAATCCATGCTACAACATGGATGAACCTTGAAACCGTATGTTAAGTAAAAGAAGCCAGACAACAAAGCCACTTATTACAGTGTATTTGAAATGTCCAGAAAGAAATTCTGGAAATAAGAAGTAGTTAATGGTTGCTTAGCACTGGGACAGGGATAGGGGAACAGTGAGAACTGATTGCTTATGAAACAAAGTTCCTTTTTGGAACAGTCAAAATGTTCTAAAATTGATTGTGATGGCTGTACAACTCTGTAAACAGACTAAGAAAAATGAGTTATGCACTTTTAAATGGGTAAATTGTATAGTGTATGAATGGTATCTCAATAAAGTTGTTAAATAAACTTTAAAACATAATGATTATTTTTAATGTTAATGTTCATAATTCACATTAAAATTTGGCTGCAATTTCAACAAGACACAGATAAACACTGTTTATATTTAGTTTCATATTTGCATGCATATATTATTTTTTAAAATTTTAGATTATAATATAGAAAACATTTTTAGCTTTTCTCTCTTTCTCTCTCTCTCTCTCTCTCTCTCTCTCTCTCTCTCTCTCTCTCTCTCTCTCTTTTCTTTTAGGAATATACTAAGAGAGTTTTTAATACCATTGACCAGTCTTCTGCAGGAATTTATGGCAGCAATTCATGCTAGTTCTTTACATTAAGAACTATTCTCATTGTCCCTACTCTTGTCCCTAACGAGATCTGGAGATCTTGTTATTGTGGGCTACAGTTCTTAATGGACACATCAGATCCTTTTGGTGTACTTAGAAAAACTTGAGGACTACTAAACAGTAATTATAGAACGTGGTTGTTTTGATCAGTCTGACAAACTTGATTGCCTACCCAGGAATTCATTTGAATGTCCAGACAGATGACACAATGCACTCAACAATGAACATGAATAACATATATTTAGTACTCAAAGTAAGCTGGAGATTGTCAGGAAGGGAGGGGCTCAAGCTGAGGTCTGATGAGAAGTCAAGCCAAGGGTGGGGTTGAAAGGTAGGGGAGTAGCTTTGACTTTCACTGTGGTTACAGATTGGAGCTGGTGTGGGGGATTCCCATATGAGCTAGAGGCTGCACTATGGAAGTTCACTTGGCCTGAAGCGTGTTGACCTTCTGTCCTGGTAGCCAGATATAGAGCAAGCAGGGAAGAATGATGGGGATCTAAAAGTTGTCAATGGTCAAACATCAAAAATGGTCAAGATCTTTAGGACAACAGCCAAGACAACATTTTGGCAAATATTTTTACCCCATGAGTCAACCATACCAGTTATAGAAATATTTCTCTACTATTACTATGAAAGATTTACTTTAAGGCAAAAAGATCTCCTTTTACATCAGTCTGAATGAAGTAAATATAAAATATATCCCTATCATAATTAGACAAAATAAGTTACTATATAGATCTACTGGCCATGAACTCAATAAAATTTGGAGGGCAATCTACCTAAATAACAATTTCATTTTCTGTGAAAGCAGCCTAAAACCATTCACGTGTATGTCCTGGATCACAGCAAAATATTGACAGAATCTTAGAAAACTCTATCGCCCATGTCATCCATACTCTTGAGTCCAGCTCATAATTACAGTAGCGACTTCTAGCCCCTGTAACATAATAAATCATCACATACATACCCTAGAAGTCACTACATTTAGGTGCCTGACAGAATAGTTTGCAATAGCAACTCTCCCTTATGTCTTAAGAAGTGTCAACCCATTACAACTTTGGGCAGAAGTGGGAAATATGTATTCTGAAAGATACCAATGTTTCTGAAAATTTTATTATATTAAAAATGTTATTTATTTAAACACATTAGCTTGACAAGTGAAGGCCTCCAGATTTAAGACACGACTGATTTTTAGCATCCTTGCTACTTATCCCCTTCCTACGAAAACTCAGCACTGTTATATAACACATAGGTATTTCTCATACATGCCATGCTGACACCCATTAATTAATTTTCTTGTGGTGGTGTTGCTGCTTAAAATACCAGTCCTTCCCTTGTCCATATGACAAACAATTCAAACCTCAGTTTGAATGTTCAAGCTGAACATCATTTCCTCTAAAGCCTTTCTTGACCACCCTGATAACTTGGATAGTCCATAGCATTTTTTTTTTTTTTTTTTTTTTTTTTTTTTTTTTTTTTTTGGTCCACACTCTGTGCTATGTATCTATAGATTTTGTTTGTTTATATCTTTGAACCTGGTAAAGAAAAAAAAATCAACTGAATGAATTTGAAGATCTAATTAGCTCTGTTAAGTGATTCATGAATCTGACAGCATCCCACCTATCAAGGAAGGAAAGAAGGAAGGAAGGAAGGAAGGAAGGAAGGAAGGAAGGAAGGAAGGAAGGAAGGAAGGAAGGAAGGAAGAGAGGGAGGGAGGTAAGGATGGAAGGAGGGAGGGAGGGAGGGAGGGAGGGAGGAAGGAAGGAAGGAAGGAAGGAAGGAAGGAAGGAAGGAAGGAAGGAAAGAAACTTAACCTTACCAAAGGTTAAATCTGATTTCCATTTTGATAAAAATAAAGTGACTCATTCTTTTAATATAAATTTACTCTTCTCTGCCAAATTTAATTCTTATTCTCAAGTCCATTCTACATCCAACTGAAATAAACAAAAATGACCTCAAAAACTCTGTTGTTTGCCCTTCTATCTTTTAAATTTCTACCTTTTTCACCCTTCTATCACCACAGTCTTGCTAAGGGTCCCCAGGTCCCTGAAACAATTCATAGTTCCTTTGGGATCAAATGTGACTTCTTTGGGAATTGAGCTCTCTGGGTATTAAATCTTTCTCTCTTTCTCTTTAGTTCATCCCCCACTCCCCAAATCAGTCAAAGCTTTTCTTTAGACATAAATTGAAAGGGGTCATCTCTCAGCAACTTTTCTGATTCACAACATGCTGCCCTCTGTGTAATTTGCCTGAAACAAAGGAAAGGATTTTAAATGTGTACTCTTGGTGCCCTTAACCATGTAATAGGAGATACTTTCCAAATTTATAATGTTATCTGTGTGGGGTATCTCTTATAATGCTGGTTAGTTATACAGTAATCTCGCAACAATAATAACTTTATTTATTGAGAATGAACATATAATGATGATATGTGTATGAATACTAATTGAGTACATTTATATATCAATAATTAGAATTATTTATTCAATGTTTGTCTTTAGGCTGAGTCTTTCATGCCTATTAACTCATTTAAAGTTCACATCACCCCTGAAAGGTAAGTCCTCTTTATCCTAGCTTTATGCCTCTAGAAACCAAGACCTACAGAGATTAAATACTTTTCTCTAACTCACATAGCTGGTAAGTAGCAGAACTGGTATTTAAATCAGGGATTAACTCCAAAGCCCTATATAATATTACCACCCCAATCTTAAGAAATCCTTGGCCAATTCTCCAGGGAAGGGCAATAAACTCATTGCCAAGTCTCAGCATTTGCAATGTGTTATACTCTCATGAAAATGCCCACAACTCTTTATTTCCCCAGGCATTAGTCTGAAGTTATTCTATTTCCCTCACAGCTTTTCTCATTCTTTTGGAGCATGAAAGTTCTGTTTACAAGGTAGATACTTCCACCCATGCATCCCTGTGGCTGTGACATTAGTCTTGGTTGACTGTAGCTCATTTTATACAATTTGCTGCTAAGATGGTTCACTCTTCCACCTTATGTAAGGTCACTGATATAGTAAATTTTCATTAGTCTAGTTATGTAGTGCTTAATTAAGAAAAGAGAAAATTGCAAGTCGGCTTCTAGAGATCATTAGAAGTTATACTCTCATGAGTCCGAATTATTTACATATTTCTTGTGAAAACATATCACTTATGATGAAGAATAGTTTTAACTGTACTTGCAAATTTTACTCAGTGATTTTTGTTTATATTATTTGGCCCGAGTTTGCTGGTTTCTCATTAATTTTCTAAAGTTTTCTTTGTTATTGCTGTTTTTTTTTTTGTTTTTTTTTTTCATTTTTTTCCGATTTTTGCTTTGTTTGATGTTTATTTTTGGACAGGGATGCTTAAGTTATGCTAAATACCTGTGCTAAATTTCATATGTATTTTTTTTTCCCTTTAGGGTTATGTTTCACACTTTGAAATTATTGGCCCTTTCTTCTTCTTCTTCTTCTTCTTCTTCTTCTTCTTCTTCTTCTTCTTCTGCTTCTGCTTCTGCTTCTGCTTCTGCTTCTGCTTCTGCTTCTGCTTCTGCTTCTGCTTCTGCTTCTGCTTCTGCTTCTGCTTCTTCTGCTTCTTCTGCTTCTTCCTCTTCCTCTTCTTCTTCTCCCCCTTCTTCTCCTTCTTCTTTCTACACCTTGCAAGCAAGGTCACTATTTTGTCACTGGGTATATGTGCCTCTTTCCAAAATCCTCAGAATTCTCATCTCTCTGAGAGAAAAGCATACAATTCTTTTCATCTAGATTGGACTAGATTGGTTTTCGAAGTGTGGAAGTCTCTACTCTGACTTCCTCAGTGCACTACACAAGGTCAGGGCAACAGGAAAATGTGGAGTTCTTTGTTCAAAAAGGTACGGGAGAAAGTACCATTAAAAGTACTAAAATGTAAAACTTTCCCTTTCCTCTGTGTATGTCAATATGTCACAATACTTTTATTTCCCATTTAATTTTGTTCTAGTTAAACATAAATTAACATTTTAAATTATTAGCATACATTTTATTATTTTGTATATTATACAATATCAGTTTTAAATGCTGATATAAACATTTATTTTATATGTGAAATTCCCCAAATTGCACAATTCATATTTCTTAGCTCATGCATACATATGTGTTTCATTCTTACTAGAGCAGTAAAAATGCTGCACAAAATTAACTCAGCTGCTCTTTTTTTGTTTGTTTGTTTGCTTTAGTTTTGGGTATACAAAGCAAAGTAATAGTTAGACATTTAAATACCTCATAAAGTGATAACCCACCCACCCCCAAGCTACTACCCCTCTGACACCTTATATAGCTGTTACAATACCATCGACTATTTTCCCTATGTTGTACTCAACATCCCGTGACTATATATACCTATATAGTTAGTTATAGTTGACATTCAGTATTATTCTACTTTAGCTCTTCAGGTCAGGCATCTACAGGTCAGGCACATTGGTCAGGCATCTACAGAGTCTATGATGTGATCCCCCTGATAAGTCCAGTGTCCATCTGGCACCTTACATGATCTGTACAGCATTGTTAATTATATTCCCCATACTGTATTAATTATCAATTTATATTTCTTAATGCCTTCATCTTTTTCACCCTGCCCCCAACCCCATTCCCATCTATCACCCTGATAGATCTAGTACCTATCTGGTACCATACCTAGTTATTAACAATATCATTAACTCTATTCCTTATGCTATAACCTTATCCTCACAACTACTGTATAATGCTTAATTTGTTCTTCTTAATTTATTCTCCTTTCACCTCTCCTAAACCCCCTCCCATCTTAAAGAAGTCCTTCTAAGAGTCCTTGTAATACGGGTTTGGTGGTGATGAACTCCTTCAGCTTTTTCTTGCCTGGGAAGCTCCTTATCTGTTCTTCAATTCTAAATAACAGCCTTTCTGGGTAGAGCAATCTTGGTTGTATGTCGTTGCTTTTCATCACCTGGAATATTTCTTGCCACTCCCTTCTTGCCTGCAAAGTTTCTGTTGAGAAATCAGTTGCCAATCTTATGGGGACTCCCTTGTAGGTAACTAACTGCTTTTCTCTTGCTTCTTTTAAGATTCTCTCTTTGCCTTTAACCTTTGGCATTTTAATTATCATGTGTCTTGGTGTGGGACTCTGTGGGTTTATCTAGTCTAGGACTCTCTATGCTTCCTGGCCTTGTTGGTCCATTTCCTTCACCAGGTTAGAGCAGTTTTCTGTCATTATTTTTTCAAATAGGTTTCCAATTCCTTGCTCTCTCTCTTCTCCTTCTGGTACCCCTATAAATGCAAATGTTGGTATGCTTGATATTGTCCCGGAGGTCCCTTAAACTCTCAAATTTTTGTATTCTTTTTTTCTTTTTGCTGTTCTGGTTGGGTGTTTTCTGCTACCTTATCTTCTACATTGCTGGTTGGATCCTCTGCTTCATCTAATCTACTGTTGATTCCCTGTAATATATTATTTATTTCCATTATTGTATCCTTTATTTCTGACTGGTTCTTTTTCATGGTTTTCATTTCCATTTTTATGAGATCATTGAGCATTCTTATAACCAGTGTTTGGAACGCTGTGTCTGATAGATTGTTTATTTCTGTTTCTTAGGTTTTTTTATTTGTTTGTTTTGTTTTTGTTTGTTTATTTGTTTTCCTAGAGCTTTGATCTGTTTTTTCATTTGGGACATGTCTCCCCATTTGGCTGCCCCCCTTTGTTTATTATTATGTATTAGGTAGGGTTGCTAAGTCTTCTGGTCTTGGAAGACATTATGTAGTAGGTGTGCTGTGGGGTTTAGTGGCACAGTCTTCCTGGTCACCTGAGTCATGTACTCCAGGTGCATCCCTTGTGTGGGTTGTGTTTGCCGTCCTCTTCTAGTAGAGCCTTGGTTGATAATTGCATATCAATGTGAGGGACTGACTCTTGGGCTTAGTGGTTGTGAGGACTGGTCTTGACTATAGCGGAAGAGTTGTTGTGCAGGGGCTGATCCTACAGAGCAGGATCTGCCTCAGCAGGACTCCGATGCCTGCCCAATTCTCCCCTTGGGTGTGCCATACTTGGAGGTGGCTGGGTGATACTCCAACCTGTTTTGAAGCTGGCCACTGGGGGCACCAGTCCCAGGACCACCTCGGAGAAGATCCATTAGGTCTACTTCAGCCACAGCCCGTGCCCCTCCCAGGGCCACCTAGTGGGAGCCAGAAAGAAATCCACAGATGTCTGCCACCTGTGCTGTGTTGGGAAGCACCTTAGAGAGGCCAAGTCATGAACCAAGGCCAGCTGCCACTAGTGCCGGCTTAGGGCTGCTCAGCCAGAGGTACAGGACACACTCACGCCAGATGGTGCTTGTCTGAGTTCTGAAAGTCTTTGAGAGACTCTAGGAAAGTGCAGCTTGAGCTAAGGCAGGTGGTTTGCATGAGAAAGATACTGAAAGCAGCCTGGGTGTGCCCAAAAGTTGGGTGGGGCCAGGTCTCAAATCGCCAGGGCTGGACGAACAAACAGCAGAGACTAAAAAATGGTGGCCTTAATACTAAGCAAAATAAGTCAGACTGAAAAAGCAGAGAACCATATGATTTCACTGATATGTGGTATATAAATCAAAAACAAAAAAGAACGAGACAAACAAATGAGAAACAAAAACTCATAGACACAGACAATAGTTTAGTGATTATCAGAGGGTAAGGGGAGTGGGGGGTGGGAGATGAGGGTAAGGGGGATCAAATATATGGTGATGGAAGGAGAACTGACTCTGGGTGGTGAACACACAATGTGATTTACAGATGATGTAATACAGAATTGTACACCTGAAATCTATGTAACTTTACTAACAATTGTCACCTCAATAAACTTTAATTAAAAAAAAAAAAAAAAGAAATAAAAAAAAAATGGAGGCCACCAATGTTCGCGTGCCAGGAAGGGGGAGGGCTCAACAAAGAAACCATGGCCTCTGCCAGCTACCCCGTCTAGGAGAAAGCCGCCTCTCCAGCCCCCATCCCAAGCCAGACAGCTCACCGTTTGTCCCCATCATTTGTGCATGCCACCTTTCCAGTTTCTGCCCCAGCACTGAAGCACAGAGCGAGTGATTCCACTAGTGGGTAAGTCTGCACATGGCTCCTTTAAGAGGAGCGCCTGTGAGTGCAGCCACACTGTGTCACTCAGTCACAATCTCTGCTGTTTTTCACAACCAAAAATTATGGGGACTTCTCTCCCCAGTACTGGAACACTGAACTGGGGTGGGGCTGGTATCTTTTTCTCCTTTAGGGGATGGGGGGACCTCCACAGCTGAAATAGCCCTCCCAATCTTTAATGATCACACATGGGTGTGGGTCCAGCCCATTCCGCATCTCTGACCTTCCTACTAGTCTGGAGGTGGCTTCTTCTGCACATCCTTAGTTGAAAGACTTCAGATCAGCTGGATTTTAGTCAATTCTCAATAATAGTTGTTTTGTAGGTTAGTTGTAATTTTGAAGGTAAACACAGCATTTACCCACTGTACCATCTTGGCTGTCTCTAACTCAACTGGTTTTTATTTCACTTCTTTCTACGTGTTTATTCTATTCATATGAATCTGTTAATATTCTAATTATAACCTCCTGCTTCTAGATGAGTAAAGAAAAATTGAAAGGAAAATGAACTAAGTGTTACCCAATTTTTCACCTTTTCTTCTATGTCATAATTTTCAGTGTAAGTGGTTGGATAATACAGGGAAGTAATATAAGTAAGAAAGAATATGATAAGATTCCTTGGTATTGGTGTTACTTAGAACATTGTTGCCTTCCTTCTGTGTTTTGAGTAAGTCTGGTTTAAATGCTAAGGGCTGCCAGTGCCTCTGCTTGTTCAGACATAGAGCTAACACACTTAATTTGTACTCTTGAGCCTTGGTGCACTGCCATGCCTCAAGTGTACAATTGGAATTTTGATTAAACTGGCCTTGGGGCCCTCTAATTCAGGTACAACGATTCCTCCTTCCTCTGCTGCCCACCATTATTATCAGAATCATTGTTGAAAAGCACTGACAGTTTGTCTGAGTTCCTCTTGGTCTGGAGCTTTCCTAGCTTTGCCCGTCTGTTGAGGACACTCTCCCCCTATCTGAGTTGGTGTGGTGGCTGCTGCTGCTGCTTAAAGTGCATCGTTGACACCACCTTCATTGGAATTTAGAATGGGACCTGCCTCTGGGATATGCAGTTCTTACCTCAGTCAAAGGAATATTCAGAGACACAATCATTTAGAAAAGGGAAGGAAAAGTTTACTTGAAAAAAATGCAAGAGTGTCGCATTGAAAAGACTAAAGTAAAGAACACAGCAAGCATTTAGTAGAAAAAACACAACATTTCCGAGGTTACCAAGAGTACATTACTGTATTTATAGTGGAAAAACTCCACGTGATTATCATATTCAGAAAGATCTGTCTTATCTTCACACATCACCATAGCAAAAATCGTGGAAAATTGTTTCTGCTACAAAGTTCAGGTTAAAATTGATGCTCAAGACTTCATCTATCTTGAGGACCAAAACCTGGGAAAATGACCCTGTTATTTTTCATTTATCTTAGGGTATACAATCTTCTTTTCCTCACTATGAGTGATGTCAAGTACATAGTACATTTAAAGCAGGGTAAACTATCAGCTTTTGCTCCTTACCTTTGGACCAATTCTGAACAGATAATATTTGTAAACAGATATTGCATCAGAGGCATCCATAATATAGCTCTTGCATTTACAACTTAATGCCATCAGGGTCACAATCCAAACCCTCCAGACAATCCTTGGGAAAGGCAACCGTGGGTTTTGTCAGGCAGGAGTTATATGATTCTATTATAGAATCCCCTGGAATAGGGCATATATACACACTGAGCCCAAATAGGCTTAGCTCTAGCAATGTCCCTTGACTTCTCTTTAAAAAGAAGCTTTTCTTACTGTTATCAAGGTGAACTTTTACTTACAGACCCATAGTCTTTTATTGGACTACTTTGTTGCTTTCTCAGAAGCTTTAGTGTCTCTGGACAAATGAGAGGCCTAGTGATTGGCCATGAACTCTCATGTCCTTGAGTCTGCAAGTACGTCAAGTCTCCTAAGGGTAGGCAGCCTGATCACTGGACTTTGGCAAATCCTGAAGATTATTAGGCCATAGGACCGTTCATTTTATATTTTTAAAGTTGCAGAATAGTGAAATGTCATCCCCAAATAATTTAGCATTGTCTACTCAGAACAGGAGTATTCTTTACATAACCATGATACCTTTATAACATTCAAGGTGGTTAACATTTGTATCATGATATTATATAATATTTAGTGCATATTCAAATTTATCCAATTGCACCTAAAATGTCTTTTTATAAAAATTTACAATCCAATTAGAGACCACATGTTATGCTTGGTTTTCATGTCTGTTAAGAGCTCCTCAAATTAAGGGGCTATATCTAGAACTGTTCCACTGATTTTTTATTTTTGTTTATGTTTTCTTATTTAGATGTTAACATTTTAAAGAAATTAACCTATTTGGTGTTTTTGTTTTTTTGTTTGTTTGTTTTGTTTTGTTTTGTTTTTTCCTAATCTTCTATTGATACATCTATTTATTAATGTAGGGGTTAAATTATACAGGTACTGCACTCTGTTTTAATATTTGGTGTTAATTAGTTTCCTTGCCCCATTTCTCTCATTTTTCAGAGTTTACCTGTCTCCTCTTAGATATTTACTTTTCTATATTAACTTTAGAATTTAATTTCTTTTCTCCAGGAAAAAATAAATCTGGCTAGAATTTTTATTGAGATGAAATTAATATTACGCATTGACTTGGGAAAATTGAAATAAAGATAGGCTCTTAATTATGAAAACAGTGTTATAAGATCTCTTAATGTTGCAGAGGTAAGACTTCCCCGGCTAGCTCAGAATTCATGTTTTTCCTGATAATCATGAAGAAACTAATGCTAAACAAGTTATGAATGTTCTTCTTTTTATCATCATACAAAAGTAGAGAAAATCACGTAATGAACTCCTCAGAACCAATCACCCAGCTTTGACAATAATCAGCAATGATTTCTTTTCCTCTACCCATAGTCTATATCCCCTGGGTCTGATTCATTTTACAACATAGTGTTTTTGGTTTTGGTTTTCACTTTTGTGCTATAAACATGTGATCTAGCTTTACTAAAATATCATCATCTCTTCAAGGACAATTGAGGTTTCAGTCTTTTTAATTTAAATCATGGCTGTGCTAGTCAAATCTGAAAGTGCAAACCAGTGCATTAAATTTACCTGAAAAGTAACTGATTTATTGAATAGAAGTTCTTTCCACATAGTAGACTGGTCAGGTGTTGGAATAGATTACTGTCGTGCGGGAGACCCTGCGGGGTCTCTGCTCCCGCTCCCCATACAAGAACGCAGGATATGGTGAGGCCAAAAAGGAACACCCACGGAGCCATAGGTAGGGGAGTCATACCACTATATTCTCTCTGGCGGCACTATACTCTCACTGGAGGCTGGATTCACACTGTCCGCAAACCGCCATCCACGTTTGCCAGCCCAGCCGCCATCTTCTTGCTAGCCCCCGTTCTTCTCTCTCTCCTCCCTCCCCTTCCTAGCGTAGCCACAGCAGTTATATTGTGGCCAATGGCTCACTGGTTACAGCTGACGGCCAACTAGCCACAGCTGATGGCCATGCAATCACAGTTGGCCATTTACTACCTGAGCCAGCACCTGTCTATGTGAGGCCGAGAGCCTGGAAACTACTCTCTGGGGCTCCGCCCCCACAATTACATAGATAATCCATTGTTTCAAATTCTTTCTAGAGTTAAAAAGAGATACGGATCATAAATGAAGGTCGTATTTGGAGCCTCCCACATATATGACCACATTTGGCTTAGGGAAATGTCTTTTAACAGTAGGATGCCAATAGTGAAGACTAGATATTTTTAAGAAAGTCATTGGCATCTATCTGAATTTTTGCGTTTAAGCCAAAACTGGTTGTCTTACCATTTATACTGAATTCATGGTGCTCCTTGTTTTCAGAACAAAGTAAAATTATCTCATGCCCCCTGTGACCTCTACTTAACTTTCCATCCTATCCCATGTTACTGCCTTCTCACACTCTGGGGTCCAGCTGCTGGACCCATGGAGTGTCGCGTCCAGCACAACGTGGGTTGTGGGGAGGGAGAAGAGTGGTGCAGAGTTAAGAAAAGACAGTAGCCACAAATAGAGTATAAGCACGTGCCACGAAGAACAGTCTCAGGGACTGAACCTGGAATCGGACCAACGTGTAGTTTTTATTGCTAAACTTCTAAAGAGATAATGATTGTTAATCTCAAGATTTGTGTGTTAGTTGCCTGCTGGCTGTCTTTCCGAAAGCTCCCATTGTGTTCCAGCCTGAACTTTGCCTTCACACACACATGCACACACACACATCTCCAAGGAATCCATTGAAGGGGAGGGACCGATATTAATTCCATTGGGCCTCAGTTTGCTGAGACTTCCCCTCAAAGGAGCTTTTCCGAAATCTCTCCATCAGACCTCAGTTTGCTGAGGCACTCCCTTGTGAAATCCTGGGAAGAGCGCGGGGCAGCAAACGGCTTGGCAGCTGTAAGGCAACAATGGAACCCATGGTTCTTCAAAATGTTGATCTCTATTTGCCTCTAGGAATTTAAGTCTATCCTCACTTTCCTCACTCTCCCTCCTTTTCTCTATTTCTCTCATTTAATTTGGCTTGTAACCATTCCTCACACAAATGTCTAGGCTGATATCACTCCTCTTGGAAACCATCCCTAACCGCCATATTCGGATTTAGTATACTTCAAGTGTCATTATTCAATATATATTTACATAGTTTCTTCTTCTGTAGATTATGAGCTCCTTAAAGGAAGGAGCTGTATCTAAGTCATCTTTTTATTTGCATCTGTTAATTAAATTCTCATTATAAAATGAAGCTTATAAATATGTGTGTATAAACACTATAATGAAACAACTTTCTCTATGTGAAAATGCAATGCAGAGACTGTGATTCAGAGAATCGTAGATGTAGCTCTTTGTCTGCCAAGAATGGATCTTATGATATACAAATCATTTCTCTATGTGTTTTTGGTAGTTCTAAAATGATAATCCTAATATAATTCATGCATAACTTATAAAATTACTGTGAGAATTGGATGTATTAAAAAAGCAAATGTAAGAAATTTTGAAAAATAATAAGAGGAATGGTATTAACCACAACCTAGGACCTGGGGCCAATTATATTACAAGGAACAGGCACAGTACCTGACATGTATAAGTGTTCAATGTGTGTTAGTTCATGTCCCTCATGTATCACCTCACAGCTAAACTGATGTATTTAGAGAGTTATGCATTGAGCTTGCAATATTGGAATACATATATATATATATATATATATATATATATATATATATATATTAAATCTTTGCTGCAATGAGCACATTTTATATGAAGGCTTTCAAGGATAAACTTTAAGAGGTATCTCCCTAATATAAATTAGCACAACAAAGTTAGATTAAGTTTCAAAGATCTTTGAATAATGATCTAGTATATTTATAAATACACAAATTATTGGGGAAAAGTAGTATGGGGAGGCTTGACATGTTTCTTTTGGGAAAGCAAAATATTTGATGACTGTAGGTTTACTCTGTAGCTGGTGGAACTAGTGGAGCATTATCATGCTTGATGAAACACTACTTCTGCTCAAACAAATGTATATCAAAATGAAAATAAATGGAGAGATTACTGCTTTTAAGATTAGTGTCTATTATCAATAAGCAGAGAGTTTCAAGTGCTCTAGCTAATGTGATTTCTTTTCCATTAAGGATAATTTATTGTTCTATTGTATGAATGGTTGTCAAATCTTTATACAATGAGTCAGATAATTCTTTGCACAATATTTAGTACCTCTGTAAAAAACGAGATTTGAAATGTATTGAACAGGGACTACGTTTTAACATTTCTTCTCAGATAAAACGCTTGGTGCTTGAACATTTGATACAGATACAATCAGATAATATCTGCATGTGGCAGAGTGCCCAGTAGCTATTTACATGTGGATGCCATCTTGTCGATTAATCACACATGATCTACATGAATTAATGAATCTGATATGACCAAATTGGTCATGTCACTATTACTACAATGTCAAAACAAGTTCAACAAATCAAAGTATTTAATTCTGGATTTGGCTACACACAGCTTTTCTGGCAGTGAGTAAGATCAATGGGATGTGTTAGTGTGTTTGCCGGGGCGATGGAGTCGGAGTGAGGGAACTCACATATTTGTGCATAATAAAAGTGCAGCAAAGTACACCATGGCCGCATCTTCTGGTTACCTCTTGGTAAGAATGATACAAGCAAGTGGAGGCTGGGGTCAGGGAAATCAAGACTGAGTAACAGACTGTTATCTCAGAGGCTGTCTAAGAATTAAGGAATACATTATGCAGAGATCCTGGCAAACAAGATGTATCACAGAGCTGAAATTCTGGTCAGACCTCTGGATCACAAGCAAGGTTATTAAGAGCAAGGCAAACTACAGTCTTGTAGGAAGTGTATATGGCTTGATATCATGTCCATGAATAGAAAACACAAGTTTGGGATCCAGTTAGCAGTCCTAGGATAGGGCAGTGGCTTCATACATCTCAAGGCAGAAAATCAAAATATGAAAATCAAAGGAGAACATAGAGGAAAAAAGCAGTCTTCTGTTTTCTAAAATCTCAAAGCATTGCATTTCTGATTTTATCGTAATTCACTGTTTTAGACTTGTATAGTCATGTTTTGTTTTGTTTTGTTATTTTTCCTCTAGGATCTCCTTACTTATTGGAGAGCAGTTTTCATGTCTTATTGACTCTGGGATCTCAATCCTCAACATTTATTAGCGAGCCTTGTACATGGTGTGTACATACTGTCTGTCAAATTGACTTCAAATTGCAAGTTGACCTCATTTGAATTTTTAACCAATAAAAAATAAAATATAAAATGGGTAAATATGTTCTGTCTGGTAGTTGTGCATTATTTTCTTAGACTTTCCACTCCTTCAAATTATATTAATTGGGTGTTGGTGTTCATACTCTACTTCAAGCATGTCTAACAGTTGCATATCCAGGATGTAAACTTCTATCAAATTAATATAAAGTATTTAAGATAAATAAGGAAATTGCATAAGAAAAACTTCCTGAGATCAAAGTGAAAATTATGACAAAGTGATAACTAGAGTTATTTGTATAGATCTGGGCCAGGGATTCAGTCAGAATTTGTAACAGTGGAGACCCTATCCCAACACTAATATGATCAAATCAACTTGAACAAAAGGATTCAGGTCACTAGCAAGAGGGAAGCTTTAGTGTTCAGAGTCTTTCTGTCGCTCTGCTGATGTTATAAAACTTTTCGTTACAGATTCATATTTCTCACTGAGCAAACTAGCTTCATGTTATAAATCAAGATATTATCTGAGGTCTAATTTTTCATATTGGTCATTTTCACATCGCTCTTCCAACTAAGCCAAAGAGAAGAGTTAATATCTATATATCGTACATGACATTTTCTCTGAAGAGGTGATGCTGGAAGAGGGGGGTATAAAAGAACACCTCATCGTACAATTGTGTGCTTATTTTGTGAAAGGTTAGATCCACATTTAGATCTTTAAGCCCTAGAGTTTAATTTTAATTGAAGCATTCTTTCTCAGTGACCTTTCGCTTTTACCACAAAAGGACAGTGTTCAGTTTGACACTTTTGTTCTTCAAAATCTTCCTGTTTCTTTGCCTTTTAAGTAAGAACTGAGAGAGCCCATCATAGTGTGTTATAAGGCAGGCATTTCTTTTTCTTTTCCTTGAGGGGTTTTGAGTTGCCTTTATTGGAGTCGTCATTATTCAGCCTAAGGCAAGAAAGTCCTAAGAGCAGTCTTTAAGAGAGAGAGTTATTTTGTTAATGGACAGAAAACAAGGGAATGCCACCTTATCAGTGATGTGTCTACAACCTCGCACTCCCTATTCGTTTCAAAGCCTGTCAGGTACCATCAGTTTGTTAAGCCAATGGTCTGATAAAAATGGATGTTCATATTAACTAATACTTATATTCATTTCTCTAAGGGGTGGAGCTGAGTGACAAGTTACTCAGTAATAGTTATAGCATATATATTAAATTTATTTTTCCAACATATTATAATTTCCAGCAATTCAATGACATACACCAATAGTTCTAGGTTGTACTGGGTGAAAAACGTGGGTTCTTCAATGTAACTGTTACTGGAATGAATACCTTATTAAAACCTAGTCTAATAATGGCAAGTAAATATATCATAATCTGGGTTATTATAATGTGATTTTAAATGTCCTCTGTACAAAAATACCATGAAATTCAAAAAAATTTCCATTTTTAAAAAAAAAATTTAATTGATTAGTACATTGGTTAGTAAAATTATAGAGGTTTCAAGGTTACATTTCTATGATACATCATCCATATATTGCATTTGTGTTCACCACCCAGAGTCAGTTCCCCTTCCATCACCATATATTTGACCCCCTTTACTCTCTTCTACAACCCTCACTCTCTCCTTACCCTCTGGTAACCACTAAACTGTTTTCTGTGTCTATGAGTTTTTGTTTGTTTATCTTGTTCATTTGTTCCTTTCCCTAAAGTTTTACCAAAAATATTTTTACTTATTTATTGAAGACAAAAATTATCAAAGACAATACTAATCAAAAGAGACACACAATAAATATGATAGACATGGTAGGTCCCTTCAAGGAGAGCTTGTAACAAAAGCCACGTGCCTCTGGTGCCAAATGAGTTTGTTCATCTGAACCAATCATGTTCCCAGTTGGCTTAGTTTTGTCTAATTTGGGAGAAGGTTGTTTGGCCAAAAATATTTTATTCAATGGAAAATATTTTATCTTACAGCTACAAACAAACAAACAAACAAAAAAAACCTACATAACGTTTTCCCTGTAGTCATGATTGTCTAGTTCTCAGTAAATGTTCTTCTCATCTCTCTTTCTTCTTCTCCTCTTCTTCCTCCCTTTAACAAATATTCAGTCAGCACTGAATGTGTTCCAGGCATTATGTTAAACACCTGGGATTTAAAGTGTGGCACCTGGTCTTATGGAGTTACTATCAACTTGAGATAAGATGGGGAGAGCTCTTTGAAAATCAAATGTACTTTCATGATTAAAATAATTATATTAAACCTCATTATAAGGATTTGAAGAGGAACAATTGGGAAGTGATGAATTATGCATGTGAAATTAAAGAAAATCCTATAAAGGTTTCTTCACCGATGTGTTCTGAGAGATTTATGGCAATGTTCTTTCTCACTAGGTTTATATCACATCGGAACTTAGCTGGGATTTATCTCTGCCCCAGGTTCAGTTCAAACCCTACAGACTTTTTTGAAGCCTACAGCAAATGCTGCCTCCATCTTTGTGGTTTTCTCTTGGATATAGCCAGTAAAATCTCACATTAGTTTTCTAGTTGTTTTTCTCACAAGCCAGATGAGAAGCTGAGTAGATGGCATGTTGCTATGAACTCTCTTGGTCCTCCTAACAGGGAATTTCGTAGTTGGTAACTACTAATATTTACAAAGAGTATGATTCTTCTCCCTGAGAGTTCGTCAGTTTCCAAATAATGTCTACTCTTTCCTTTTCTGCCCCCAATCCTTATCATACATGTGCATATTCTATTTTAGGCTTTAAGTAGTAAGATTTCTAACCAATTAAAGAGTGCAAAATATCATCTTTTGCATGTGAAGATATACCAAGGATTGAAACACCCTGGTTGTCATATCACCAATTAAGAGCACGGTCTCAGTCTTTTGTAACTTAAAAGCCTTAAAAACCATTTTTGTGGCGTTCATTCTTGGTGATAATAGAGTTTGCCCTGGATTGAATAGGATTCTTTGAGCTTAAAATGTTAGAGAACAGCCTCAAAGAGAGGTGATTTATGCACAGAAAATACTGTTTGTATATAATCATTAGACAACTCAGGTGCATACTGTTTTGCCAGAGGACATTGGAAATGTCCTCGTTCTGATGCATTTTCATTTTTTTTCTTTTTTTTTTGGGGGGGGGGGCTTTTAATCATTCTCTTTCTGAAGTACAAGGAAGAAAAATTGTGAAGGATTTTTTAAAGGATGAAAAAGTTGACTTCAGGTCTCTTTCTCTCCGAAAGTTGCAAGTGTTTTAGTGATCTTGTTTTAAAATAGATGCACATTTATTCTGCTAAGAAAAATCATGACATTTGATACTATGTCCTTCCTACAGCTATTCACTTCTTTAAGGAGAAACTAAAAAAGGTTTTTGGGATTTAAGCGATTTGGTTTTAGGGGCTAGGTTTTATTATAAGTGCCTTTATCTCCCCCTCCCTTCCTTCTACCTGCACTGAGCACAAAGAAATTTCGTCAGAAGTTTAGGAGGAAAATGACATTTCCCCTGGGTTGTCCTTGAGCTAACAGCTGCAGACTTTAGATTTTCAAGGTAACTCATGCAGCAGCTCATATAAAGAAACAGGTCCTGCCCTCACTTAAAAGTTCAAAGGCTATGGGAGAAAAATGTGCCCATATCAAGTGTCTTCTGAAGATGCTGAACCTGTACTGAGCTAACAAGTTTAAAGGTTGACAAATATTAGGAGGTTAGGGTGAAAAGACTCAGTAAAGATCTACCATAAAAAGTTCCCCAAAAGAGAGATGATAGAGAAGGTCAAAGAACAGAAGAGTTGATCGGCATGAAACATACACTGTGGTCACAGAGAAAAAGGAGAGAGAGGGATTGCTGAATGATGTCAGCTGATTTTTTTTTCTCCCTTCAAGGTGTTAAAATGTAAGTATATAAGTGGAAATAATTTTTTTAAGCCATGTCACAATTATCTATGTGACTTCAATTTGTATGATTCAGGTCTGTTTTGTTCTAGGAGAAGCTATCAGAGATATGCAGCATCTTTAATTTAGGATCCAGATCTTATGGCTGCCTTGTAAGTGAGGCTCCTTCATCATTACATTTCTTTCACTGTTTTGACAATATAACCCTTGAAATGTAGAAAGTAACCTTAACACATCAAATTTCACTATGTCATCTAATAACATATTTTCAGTTTAATAAAGAGTTCATTTTTTTTACAGTCCTTCAGGGGACACTAATTACTTAACATGTTGCTGTATATTATATTAAAACAAACATTTTTAATTCTCCTCCCACATGAGAGAAACCAAGCCTTCAAAAGCATCGAGGGAGGCCCCAAATTGTTCTTCAGAGAGCCTCTAGAATGATCGCTCTAAAGTTACTTTGCTTATCATATTATTGTTAATAACATCTTCCATCCTCATTTTTCTTGTATTAAGAGAAGTGATGTATGTGAAAATTCCAGTACAAGGCGGTGTTCAATACATGCTGATCTCTCTCCTTCCCTTCTCCATGTCTCTATGACAATATACAGACTAAACAGATATCCTACTCATCACAATACCCAGAAATGATGCATAAAATGTAACAAATTCATTTTAAATGTGCAGCTGAATTTTTAAGGAGTAAGGAAAACACCAGAGGAAAATCATAAAGAGAATAAAAAACAGAATGATAAACATGAACTGGTTAATGGGACTGTAATGGGGTGTCAATGAGGACTTTCTATTATATATATATATATATATATATATATATATATATTAGGAAGTTTTATATATTATATATATACATATAGACAATAGAAGGTATCATATAATATATATTACGTATATACACAATAGAAAGTATTATCTATATTATCTCTGTATATATAAACATATACATATATATATATATATATATATACACATATTCATTTATATATACCTACTTGTACATATATATGTATATACCGTGTTTCCCCGGTATAAGACCCAGTCTTATATTACAGTAAAATAAGACTATGTCTTGTATTAATTTTTGCTCCAAAAGATGCATTAGAGCCAATTGTCCTAGGTTTTATTTTCAGGGAAACACGGTATGCCAGAGGTGCCAAAAAAATGCATACAAGTGGACACTTTGGTCAACGTTGCTCAAGCAGTAATTCACTGTAATCAGAAGTGTCTGGACACTGAAGATAACCACTTTGAGCACCTCTTATAATTGTAGAAGTCAAATGTGACTTGTATTTATGTTTTGCTATAAGTATATATTTAGTATTACTTATACATATATAAGTAGCTTTCCTTTTACAAAATGTGTATACATTTTTTGACACCAGTATGCATATATATATGCACATATATATATATATATATATATATATATATATATATGAATGAATTGAGGCTAATGGCCGCCTAGAAACAGGAGATGAGGCCTTTTGTTTAGAAGAGCCAGGAAGCAGGACTCCAAACCAATGCACAAAACGTTGTTGGTCCTCTCAAAGAACCACATCCACAGAGTAATTGTGTCATGAAAATAAAAACAAATATTAATCTTGACACAAGAAGACCACCAGGAAGCTTGACTCCTTTGTCTCCGTTATCATAACTCTCAATTGAAAAACTAAATCTCTCGTGAGAAAATGGAAAATTAACAGAATATTAATTAAAAGTTCAATAAAGAATAAAACAGCATGATGTACATAGAAGTAAAAATACATGAAGAAGTAAAACAGATTTGAGGAAATGGTCTAGAATCCAGTACAGAAAAATAAAGCAATAAAACACATGAATAGAGCTTAAGAGACACAGAAGATAGAATACATCTCTCCAAAATTTGGAGTTGTCAAAGTAAAAAAAGTAGAATAAATAAATGAATGGAGAGAGTGCATATTTAGGATGTAAATGGATGAGAATTTTCCAGAATGGAAGAAATAGGGAAATCCATAGATATGGGGATCACAATGAGTACCAAATAGATTAGATATAATAAATCCACCTTTAAGCAAATACAGACATTACAGAAAGAAGATCTTAAAAGCAAAGAAAAAGACAAACTACCTACAAAGGAATAAAAATTAAGCTACAACAAACTTCTTTAAGAAGGTAGAATTTAGAGAAATAAAAATATATTCAATATTCTGAGAAATAAGTAACTAGTAATCCAGAATTCACCCCATAAAATAGTTATTTAACAGTGATTGTGGAATAAATGATTTTCATTCACACAGTCACTGCACACTCCTCCAACAGATGCTCAAAGAGACACCTTCTGAAAGAAATAACCTCCATGAGAAAAAGGAAACTGGAACTCAGAAAGAAATAAAGAGATATTGGGAGGAATAGTGAGCAAATAAATTGTTAAATATATAGATGCATTAAAAATGTAAGCAGTAATAACTAAAATTAATTGAGTTTAAAAAATAAGGTAAGTAAAATACTGTTTAGTAAAAATGCTAAAACTAATATTAACAGTGAAAAATTCTGCATACTTATAGTAATAGCAGAGATTAAACAATAACATGGGTATTATAATCATCTTAATGGCAACAATTATGGGTGAAAAAGTAACTGATTCAAGAAGAAAGTGAAAGTGTGACTAGTTCTACAACAAAGAATTTAATCAATTAATAGTAATATCTACACATTAGGCCCAGACACCACACAAAGGTTAAATAAAGACAAATTCTACAAAAGAATTTAAGAACAAGTTTATTCAGTTTTTAAGCTGTTCAGAGAATAGAAATTGAAAAAATTCTTCCTTATTTATTTCCAAATTTAAGTGTAATCTGATACTAACATCAGATTATGAGAAAGGGAAATTAGAGGCACATCTTTTAAACCTAAATTTTAAAAAAACAACACTAAATAAAATAACAGTAAAGCAAATGCACTAATATACATAAAATTTCACCATAATCAGATTATGTTTCTTAATTAATGAAAGAATGTTTTAACATAAAACATCTAGTAATACAATTTTTCTTATTAACATATTAAAAGTCAAAATTACCACCTTAATAGATACAAACATTAACATACGTCAACACTGGTTCATAAAAAAAACAACAGCAATTCATAACAGAAGGAAACTTCCTTAACTTAAGCCCGACAATAAGTATTACACTTAATGGTGAAATATTAGAATTCCACTTAAAATCACTTTTAAAATTCTATTTTAAGATATATTTTATCAAATAACTCTTGGAAGGATAGAAAACAAAGACAAATATTTTCTCATTACTTACAATCATATGATTATCTGCCTAGAAAATTCAAGAGAAGTGACTGATGGGCTACCCCAAAATACGGCACCTTGCCATATGGAGTATATTATTGAAAAAGTTTGAGAAAATAGCAGAAGTAGGAATGTCACTTTGTCCCTCCCTCCCACTTCTCCCCTGAAACAGGTAGTAAACCCTCATGTGAGAGGTGCCTTATCTGTACCCAAAGGAAAGGAGCATCCTTATCTCTGAAGGCAAAGGGAAGCTGAGGAAAATCTGAACAAACAATATTATTTCAATTTCCCCCAGTTTACTACACTTACCTCATACTGTGTGACCTTTCACATTTCTACATGACTGCCCACTCTTCATCATGCCTAGCCTAAAAATACATGGGTTTAACTGTTTCTCTAGGTATTTATTTTCTTATGAAGACTCTTATGTCACATAAAACTTATATTAAATAAATGTGTATGTTTTTCTCCTGTTAATCTGTCTTTGTCAGTTTAATACTCAGACCCAGTTAGAGACCCTAAGAGGGTCAGAAAACTTTTCCCTCCCCTACAGACAATCAGAATTAATAAAGCATCCAGTAAATTAGTTAATTAACAAAACAATATGAAAATCAAGTGGTTGGCTCAATTGGTGAGTATATACGCACAACAAATAGAAAATATACTTGATGTAAACCAATAAAATTGTGATTGAAAATGGAGTCAAAAGACTAAAGTTCTTATAATTAAATTTTTAAAAGAGTTTGAAATTTAGAAAATGTTGAGGGATTAAAAAGATCTAAAATACTTGAGAAATTTCAAATGAGAGGAAGATTCACTGTCATAAATATAAAAATTTTCCCAGATTAGGTAAGTCAATACATTTAATACATTTTAGTCAAAATTCTAACAGGTTTTATTGTAGATCAATACAAGCAGGACACAATAATTCATAGAGAAGGGTAAATGAGTAAGAATAGCTAGGGCATGCTCATGACTAATGACCCTTGTGCAACCACAAAGTAGTTTACTATCATTTAACACTAAATACAACAGAATACAACTGACAAGGAAATAAACAAATAGGTTATGAGGTATTTCAGAGTATGAAACTGACCTTTTCATTTATGGAAACTAGGTATCAGAGAGGGTTAGCCTAGAAAATCAGTAGATAAAGTTTGAACCATTCAACAAATGTTCCTGGTAACATTGGTTTTCCACATGGGAACAATGATACTGGATTCATTCTCATTTCACACACTTAAAGATATATCAGATGCATGAAAGATTTGTTTACAAGGATCAAATGTTTTGGAAGAACTTATATAAAGATACACTTATGATATAAAGAGTAGGGAAGAATTTATTAAATAAGATACAAAAAAGCCAAACCATAAGCAAAATGATTGATAAATGTGCCTACATGAAATTTAAAAAACAAACAAACAAAACAAAAAACCAAAAGACAAACTTCAGAAACAAACTACGGATTTGGGAAAATTTCATTTGTCCAGCATAGTCTTCAGCCTATGAATCAATATAAAAGAAAGAGAGGAAATAAGAAAGAAATATGAGTAAAAGATATCCCTAGCCATTTCTCAGAAGAGGGCTATCAAATGGCCTATAAACATGTGAAAAGAGGTTCAATCTCACTAGTATTCAGAAAAATGCAATTTTAAACCAAAAGGAGATACAATTTGCAATTATTCAGGTTGGAAACATTCTCAAGCACTAAATGGTTATGAAGGTGCTAAGCAATTGGCAACTCTCATATGCTACTCAAGGGAGTAAAACTACTATATAGAAAATACTTTTGCAGTATCTAGTAAATAAAAAGGCTTGGCTTCTATATTCCAGCAATTCCTCTTTATGTATCTATTCAGAGAAATTCTTACACATAAATTCAAGGAGAAAGATACAAGAATATTAACAAAACCATTGTATTTAATAACTGAAAAAAAGGGAGGGTATGAAACCTACATCAAAAGAGAATGGATACAAAATTTGAAATATGTTCATATATTGGAAGAGTATCACACAGTTAAAAAGAACTAAAATATGTATGAACATGGGTAAATCAATGTATCTACATCAAAAGTCAAATAACATTGACCAAAAAGAGGGAAGAGTGTTATAGAATGAGATATACAACATAATACAAATACATTTCAAAAAAAATTATATATAATTTATGCATACATATAAATGAAATTGCATGGAATAAGAGCTAGAACCTTCAGAATAATGATATTCCTGGGCAGGGGTGAAGGGCAAGTGGAAAGGTAAAAAATTTCAAAAATTTTAAATCATTTTTTTCTTTCCTCTAAAGGATCTCAAGTAAACAAGGCAAAGTGCTTTATTATGCACGATGGGGTTTGAGTTCTATTTATAGTATTTCTTAGCTTTTTATATTGAATATTGTTTTAATTTTGAAATTTAGGAACAGTTACAAAACTATCAATAATAGTAAATGTAAGGGTGGTGCTGTATTCCTGAAGCGTTTATTATCTTAAAATCTTAATGTTGAAGGTATCAGTTTGGTGTTCAATAACAGGTTATGAAATTCTGAATTTATTTTGTTATCAAACAATGGAAATTCTATGGTTAGCTGTTTACAAGTTGTAAGAAGTCATGGTATCCATATGCATTCCAGAATTTAAAGACATCCACTCTTTCATACCAGCCGAACTAAATGTATTTTATTTTATTTTATTTTTACTTTAAAGATGCAAAGTTTCTACTGAGGTTTCTTGTAGGATATTATCACTTCAAATTGTGTCAACTGACTCCCTTTAAGAAAAGCAAAAATAGGTATTACGAAAAAGCAACTAGCAATATGAGAAACTCCAATATTTTAATACATATAATACATATACATATATGTGTATATATATATACACACACATAAATAATTATTATATATATAAAGTATATATATTATTGTTTGTTTGTTTGTTTGTTTGTTTATTTATTTACTCCCCAGTAAGTTCCTTGACCTCATCTAGAGATAATTGAAGAAATATTTATGGAATGGAGAACTTCAAGGTTAAGGTAGTGGATTGAACATATATAAATAAATTACTTTAATCCCAAGTCTCACTAAAGCAACTATAAAGAGATCATTTTTAAAATGCATAAACCCATAAGGAGAGGGAGAACAGGAAAGGAAGCAATAATAAGAAAATCTTAGAAACTGGAGAAATCATAGGGATTCAAAACTAATTTAGCTGACTCAAAGAAGCTTAATCCAAAACCAACAATGGAGAAAGCTGAGAACCAACCCAGTTTACCTTATAAAATCTTAAGAAAACTCCAGAATGAAGTGGGGGGCTAAAATTAAGAAGATACTGATCCCTACACCGTATTTCATTTACTTTATGAATACCCATGGAAAATGACTGGAGGTTTATTTTCTGAAGATGATAAAAGAGCAAAGATTTGATATGGTGTAAAACTCTCAGTTGTATGTGTGGATACAATACCAATAAGAAGGGTTTAAGTTGTACATATTCTGGCTATTGAATGTGAAGTCCCCCCAGTTCTCTTCCTTGACTTAGAGTCCCAGAATGCTGAAAAATTTTATACTACATGCTGAATATTGGAGAAATCTTACCACCTCAAGAAGACCTACAGGTTTTAACATTGTAATATTTTTAAATGGCCCTAGTGATTGTTGTGTACTAAAATTCAAATGTGAGAAGATCTATCTACATGCTTAGAGCTTGCGATAAACTTTTTAGTTCCCCACTCCTGAACATAGGCAGACAACCAAGGATTACCTCTAATACAAATACCAGAAACCAGAATATTAAAAAATATCAGGAGAAATAAATTACTTAAGGAGAAGAAAATTATACATATGTATATATGTTTTTATTTACATGTACATATATACACATATATGATTTGTATTTGTGTGTGCATATATATGTGTAATATTACATATTTATATGTATATACATGCATAAAACTACCATCAATCTCCCTAGAAATGTAAGAGTAGATATTATATCCATTATATGAGAAAAAGAGCTAAGAAATAGAACACTCAGAAAATAAAATGGCCTTTTGGAAATTAAAAACAATGTAGCAATAATGTTTATTATAAGATTTGAAAAATATAACAAATCAGTGTTCTCAGAAAATGAGTCAAAAATTAAAGAATGGGTAACAGGAGTATGTTAGATTAAATATGGCTCCCAATATTTTGGGCACTATTCTCGTTGAAAATGCAGTAGTATAATGTCCCTCCTCTTGAATCTGGGCTGGACATAGTGACTGTTTTATGAATAGAGCCTAGCAGATATGACATAAGAGAAAAGATCAGCAGAGTAAATTATGATCCATTAACTTTCTTTACCAGTGGCATGTCCCTGGGGAATGAAGTGAATGCAGTGTGCCTGGTCTAATGTCCTGGACTTCCAGGTGCATGAATGAATAATATTTGCCAAGAGGAGGATACTTCATCTTTTGAAAGTCTTCAGCTGGATATTTTCTAACTATTAGGTCACTTAGAGTTTAAAAAAAAAAAAAAATTCCAAAATCTATGAGGTATGGTTTCTTGGAGAATGTCAAATAAACCATTCATTTCTCAGGGAAATAAGCTGGCTAAAACTGTCTAAAACAACTATTCAGCACTCTGGAAATCAATCAAAGATAAACCACAAACCAGGAGTATATTCATTGAAAGTACTGAATCTCTGTTGTGTTCCTTGCCAAGACTCTTCCCATGAAGAGATCGCATCTTTTATTCTGTATTAGAGGTTCATTTCTGATTCAGGCGAGAATAATTTGGAGGAGTACCCTTGATGTCCAAACCTCTCTCTATACTGTATGAGCTTCTCAATTGCCTGTATCCATAAAACGATTAGTAAATATCAATATGGGGTAAGA
This sequence comes from Rhinolophus sinicus, assembly GCF_057876585.1. NCBI lineage: Eukaryota > Metazoa > Chordata > Mammalia > Chiroptera > Rhinolophidae > Rhinolophus > Rhinolophus sinicus. Next base: position 134,287,870 of record NC_142517.1, on the reverse strand, counting down.
TGTTTGATTTATGTGAATCTCATTTGACAACTTGGTCCTGTGTGTTAGTTTAAGATGCTGTATTGGTTTCCAAGCCCAAGCTATAAAAGACTGACAGTTTCCCCTTCCTGTCTCTTGGAATATTCTCTGAACAGTAGTGAAGGGGATTAAAAGGTAAAAACAATAATAATTAATTAAAATATATGTATGAATATGAGGTCGGGCAATTAAGTGTTCGAACTTGTAACGATGTTGCTAACCTTTTTTTATATCAGAGACATTATTCATTACGAATTTGTACCAAGTGGACAGTTAACCATGTTTATTATTTGGAAGTGCTGAAAAGACTGCATGAAAAAGACAAAAACGACCTGAACTTTTCGCCAACAATTCATGGCTCTTGCATCACGACAATGCACTAGCTCACACGGCACTGTCCGTGAGGGAGTTTTTAGCCAGTAAACAAATAATTGTGTTGGAACATCCTCCATACTTACCTGTCCTGGCCCCCAGTGGCTTCTTTCTTTACCCAAAGATAAAGGAAATATTGAAAGGAAGACATTTTGATGACATGCAGGACATCAAGGGTAATATGACAACAGCTCTGATGGCCATTCCAGAAAAAAAGTTCCAAAATTGCTTTGAAGGGTGGACTAGGCACTCGTGTCAGTGCATAGCTTCCCAAGGGGAGTACTTTGAAAGTGATCATAGTGACATTTAGTATGTAACACTTTTTCTAGGATGAGTTTGCAAATTTAATTGTCCAACTTCATATATATATATATATATATATATATATATATATATATATACACACACACATACATCAATGCAAATATATATATGTACATATTAATGCAAATATATGTGTGTGTGTGTATATATATATATATACACACACACATACATCAATGCAAATATATATATGTACATATGTACATATTAATGCAAATATATGTGTGTGTGTGTGTATATATATATATATATATATATATATATATATACACACACACATTTGTGTGTGTGTGCATGTGTATTGCCATAATCAGCTGCCATCCCTTCTCTCTCTCTGGTCCCAAACCATCTCCCAACACAGACAGTCTGTTCTCATAAGAGGAAGCTCCCAGGTGCTGCAAATACTGTTTATTTCTGAGAACCTTCAAGGCTTGGGCTTCACTGGGACTGAGATGATATTTTCAGCTTGGGCATCTGTGGAAAAAGTGCCTTCTCATGGTTGGGATAAACTAGGCCCTGTCTGAGCGAGTGGGTGTCTGATCCAAGTGGGAGGTCTCAGTGGGAATGCGGTGCTTTATCTGGGCTGTACATGTTTAAATTCTTTTTGAAGGGCTGTCAGGAACCAGGCCTTGGTGTTGTCTCAGTTCTGAGACTCCGGACAGAGAGCCCTTGAGGATTTACGCTGGTATAATCATGTTCTCCTTGCAGCCACTCCTGCTTCTCTTGATCATTCTTCAAAGAGAATCCAGAGCATTTTCAAACTTTTAAAAAAAGCTTTTCAAAAAAAGTTTAACGTACTAGAGAGGGGTGGTGCACTCTCATTTGTGTACTGACAGATGAAATTTTACAAAGTGCACATGTGTGTGCAATGGCTCCAGATCAAGCTTCTGAACATGACAAGCCCCCCTTTTCCCCCGCCAGTTGGTGAAAGAAATTTTGGAATTTGAGATGTATATCATAGAGAGAGAGGGTATGTATTATGTTTGTGTTCAAATCCCAGTCCTGCTACTAACCAGCTGTGTAATATTATAGAACTTCTCCAGATTTCCACATTCTCACCAATAAAATGGAAATATCTACTTCAGTTATAAATGTAAAGACCATAATGTATACTGTTTACAGTTCAGTAACTATCATTTAATAGGCATTTAATAGGTAGCAGAGTATTTTTTCTTTCATTTATTCTTTTACTTATTTACTCATCCTTTCTTATTAAGTGGTAATTTTACTCATGACCCTTATCAGAGACAGGTCAGAGTCTTTCAAATTGGGAAAAATCAATAGGAAACTAAAACTTGTCTTTGGAAATTGATGGCTAAGGGGACAATTTATCTGACAACTAAATAAAAGGTTCTTGAGAGAATTTCCTGTTTCAGCATGAGTAGCCAAACAGTATTAGTGATGAATTTAACAAAGAGGATATTACTGTAGCTGAATATAAGTTGAAATGTTCTTGTCACTCACAAGTTGTACATGAAGCTTGAGGCACCCCATGAGTGAGAAAAAAGATAATAAGCCAATGGTTAGAGAAGAAAGATGATAAAAATTATAAGGTGATAATAGACAGTTGTTTACGATTTTTATTTCTTCAAATGCTTGCTTTAGCTGTTAACTTTCATATTTAAACATGGCCTGGAGATTTAAATCATGTGTTATTGTCTCATTAACTTCATGACATTTTTATAGGAGAGAAGTGTGTGCAATTATTAAGTAGATTATCCTTTGAAAAACTCTATATCTGAAATAATTCCAACTGCTTGAGCCCGTAGTTCTATAATCAAAAACAGCCAATCACTCTGAAGTAACTATGACTCCAAAAAAGGCAGACTGAGATCAGTTTCTCTACGACTTGCCCTGACACATCAATTGTTTTTAAAGTAACAAAGGAAAAAAAAAAAAAAGATCATTAAGGAGAAAAAATTACCGAAGGAAACGTGTTATGAAGTGGTATCTTCTAGAAGGTGGCCTTACGGCCTAGCTCTTGAGATGTACACTACTCAGAAATCACTGAAGGAGATTAAAGTTGTTATTGTTGGTTTTCAAAGTCTTCCTCACTGACAGAATCACAGAGGCTGAGAGGTACATTAGTCCAAAGGCAACACAATCTTCCTGACTCCTGGAAAGCCAAAGCTAAACAACACAGTCCCTAGAGTTCTAATACAGACTCCTGAGACAATTCTTTGTTTTACTAAAAGCTTTACTAGGAGAAAATTACTTGAGAACTTGAGAGTCCTCTTGAGATTTTCTTCCCGCACTTCAAATGGGCCTCCCCTACTTAATACACCACTTTGTTTCCCACTGCCACTATCCTGCAAAGATGTATCTCTATAATCAACATAGACATGAGCCAAAATGGGAAGGCAAGTGTAGAGACTGTAAAAACAATTATCTTCACTCTAGTGTCCCTAGGGAATGAACACACTAAGCTTTTCTCTACCTCCAGGTCTTCAAGCATGTCAGTTCTTTTATAGAATCCCTTCTATTCTTGCCTTCGTTTGGACAAATTCTCAGAATTCTAGGTTCTTGTCAGGCTTCAAGTTCATTATCAAGCTTTGCATGACTAAGTGCTATTTTTTCTTTAATTTTCCTTCAAATGCTTTGATTGAGGCATTGATTAGCAGACACAACACACACACACACACACACACACACACACACACACACACAGGAACACTTAGGAACATATATAATAGTTATTTAAATGTGCAAGCAACTTTTGTCTCAGCTTAAACCCAGAAACTTTGCCTTGTAACACAATAAATGGCAGGACATCATTTCCCCCTGGAGATTGTGTGTGGGTTGAATAGAAGTATTATTAGACACCCCTACTCTATCATGAAGAGGGTATAAAAATGTAGCAGACTCAATAGTTATGCCTTTGGGAATAGTGTCCTACATTTAGATTATGAACAGGTCCCATATCGACCCACTTGCAAAAATATATTTTTAAATGAAATAGAAGTATGGTTACCTCGAGTGAACTTTTCATGCAAATTGTTAATGGAATACCTGCAAAGGCAGAGGGAGCTGACACTTCATTGAGCTGAGAAGACAAGTTTTCTGAATACATTTGTACATACTTACTGCTCAATGCCTGGATGTCTGGCAGGATTTATACTGAATTTTGTTCTGTTTTTTTTCTTCCATTTGGTAGTGAAGTTGAAGACAAAGCGATATATAAACCTCACACACCTTTAACTATTGGAAGTCACCAAAGTTCTATCAAAATCTCCCAAAGATAATCCAGTAATTGGAAATGACCAAGTTTATGAACATGCAACATGATTTCACTCTTACATCCCCAATAATCAGATGTAGCAGGTATTATGACCTGGGATACATAATGTAGCACTTATTACACAAGTACATCTGTCCCTTTCCTTTTTCCACAGTATCTTATCCTCTTTCCAAACTTTCTGTCTTTCACTGATATCTGCGTTATCTGTTTTAGTAATTATTTTACTTATTTCAGTTTTCTCACTATCAAACTGAAGGTAGAAATCATGGTGTGGGTAAAAATAGTATAAACGTTAGGCCATGTGGTAATAGATTCAAATCCTGACTATACAATTTCTTAGCAGTTTGACTTTGGGAAAGTAACTTATAGTACTTATGTTCTATGTAAAATGTATATAATTATGTCCAACTTACTTGAATTTTCTAAGAAATAAATGTAGTGGGATATGCAAAGTGCCAAGCATAAGGATTGACAAACAGTATACTCCTTAAAATTATTGGTTACCTTCCCTTTTACTTAAGCACAAAGTAAAAACTCAGTAAATACTTGCTGACTAATTGATACATGTAAATGAATTTTTGTTCATTGTGGGCTAAGTGCTATTTTCATTTTGGTTAAATACATTTCATTATTACCTCTAAGATAATATCATAATTTTCATTTCAAATGATGTCTCCATGTGAGTAAAGATTATTGATTATTTAATATCCATTTACCATTTTAGAAGAAGATATTGCCACAATTACAAGCTAAGTAATTGAATGAAAAATAAAACAGATATAAATGACCAGTATCTTTTCAAACACTTTATACATCTAAGAATGCTGTGCTTAGGGTCGCAATCAGTAAGAATAGTCAATACATTCTTTCTTCAAGGGAATATTCTCCTCTTGCTTGTTGTCATTATATTTCTCAGCTAATGTCAAAAAAGCAATAAAACTCTAGATATAAAAAAAGTAAACAATGAGTCTACCTTAATCATACAAAGAAAAAAAATTAAAAGGAAAACTTAAATCATGCACATAGAATACAATAGTTTAGTTCACCTACCACTTTTGAGAAGTTAAAAAAAAACACAAAATGTGGATAATTTTTCATTTACATCAACCTAATGTTCGAGCACATACATACCAATCAAATGTCAAAACAGCAAAAAACATATAAACTCAGATTAACAAAGTATGGCACATTTCTATTTCCCTTTCTTGTTTAGTGGGCCATGGATTGATTATAAGCTCTACCTTTCCTTCTGTAGCATCTGGGCAAATGTTGATGTCTTCAGAGCAAAGAAAATTCTTTAGCCTTGACTGCTTCATGTTCCCTATATCATCTTTCTGTGTTTGTCATTCAGGCCCAAGTTCAGGGAAATTGTAGTTGTACATCACACCAACCACGATGAGCTTGTGTCACTGTGGTGTGCTGTTTTATCTGTTTGTCGCTCTATCTTTGAAACTGACATCTCGGGGTGAGATTATTTTTGTACACAGGCAGAATTGAAGTACATACTTGGCTTCTTTTCTCCATATATGTCTAAGCCACTTTATAATTTTTAATATTTTGCATACATTCAATCCACATCAACAATAATTAATTTTAAAAATTAGTGTTTTTCTTTCCCCTTTAAAATGACCCATTTCTTTGTTATTGGTATCAATTGTGGAACTATATTCAAGTGATCAAACACAGGATCTGTGGATTATTGCCTAGGAAACTGTGCTGTAGTTGAAGTTTGTTTCAATTTTGCATTCTAGGACACAGAATGCTATGACAATCAACATACTGCAAAAACATCGGGTTTGATAAAGCATTATTCAATACACAGAAAGGAAACTGACCAAAACCAAATACTCAGTTGGTGTGGAAAAGGAAAATTTTATTTTATTGTCTATAGGTTAAGATCAGACTCTGTGTGCGTGTGTGTGCGTGTTTGTTGGTTTTTAAGTTATGTATTAGGGATGGTACTTACCCTGTTATGCTAAAATTTTAAAAAATATCAGATCTTTGTCAACGTGCCCCTGCATTCTAATATGCACCGAATTTCAGGTAGAAATAAAGATATTTAAAGTATGTTATATAAGAATCGATCTCAGTACAAAAGAATTCCTAAAGATATTTGGCTATTCATGACACTGGATCAGTGGGTCAGAACTCCCTGGGTTTGAATCCTATCTCCTGTCTTATTAGCTGGGTGATGTAGGAAACACTACTAAAGTCTCTCTTTCTCACATGTAAAATGGGTGTAATAGGAGCATGCACCTCATGGAGATTTTGTGAACATTAAACAAGTCAATATATGTGAAATATTTATAATAGAAAGTGTCATATTGTAAGTGCTCAACAATTATTGGCTATTATTATCATGAAGTCATTGGCTTTTTCCAATAATAGGCATTTCTCTTAATTTGTGTTAATTGCTTTCATTTTGGTTTCCAGAGAAGTTGCAAAACAACTTCTTTATAGACCAATAGAGTATTATATCCCATATGAGCTGCTTTCAATCTAACACTGTATATGTGTATGTGCGTATGTGTATGTGTGTGTGTGTATGTGTTACCAAAAAAATGTATACACATTTTAAGAAAGGAAACCTATATTAAAATTGTAATACTTAATATATACCAATAACAAAAGATGAACAAAAGTCACATTTGACTTCTGCAATTATAAGAGGTGCTCAAAGTGGTTACCATTATGGCCCAGACACTTCTGATTACAGTGAACTACTGCTTGAGCAATGTTGACCAAAGTGCCCACTTGTATACATTTTTTGGCATCCCCGGTATACACACACACACACACACACACACACACACACACACACACACACACACATATGAGGTCTGTCAAGTTCGAAACTCATTGCAACAATGTTGCTAGCCTTTTTTGATATCAGAGGGATTATTCATTATGAATTTGTACCAACTGGACAAACAGTTAACCAAGTTTACTATTTGGAAATGCTAAAAAGGCTGCATGAAAAAGCTAGATGACCTGAACTTTTGCCAGCAATTCATGGCTGTTGCATCCTGACAATGCACTAGCTCATGTGGCATTGTCTGTGAGGGGGTTTTTAGCCAGTAAACAAATAACTGTATTGGAACACCATTCCTATTCACCTCTTCTGGCCCCCAATGACTTCATTCTTTACCCGAAGATATAGGAAATATTGAAAGGAAGACATCTTGATGACATTCAGGACATCAACAGTAATACAATGATAGCTCTGATGGCTGTTCCAGAAAAAGAGTTCCCAAATTGCTTTTAAGGGTGGACTAGGCACTGGTGTTGGTTCATAGCTTCCCAAGGGGAGTACTTCAACAGTGACCGTAGTGATATTTAACAATGAGATTTGTAGCACTTTTTCTAGGATGAGTTCGCGAACTTAATTGTCAGAGCTTTGTGTGTGTGTATTAGATTAATACTCATTTGATCCTCCAAATTAGGTGTTGCTATCTCTCACTTTATAGAGAAAACCAAGGTACAGAAAAATGAATAACATTTTACCCAAATACTTATGATATTTTAGAGCTGAGACATGAACCAGATCTATCTAAGGCCAACATGATGCTCTTAACTACAACCTACCAGTGAAACACTATTCCGATTAAAAGATATGGTAAAAAGTTAACCTGCAAAAATGTATCTTTCTAAATGTAAGGCTACTTGCTGTGGGCATAACTCATTTTATATATTCTCTCTTATATAAGATATAATCATGGAGAGTGAAAGTCACACGATATGTATTTGTGAAATTAAATTATTTACATTAAGTGATATAGTACCAAAGTTCTTCATTTATAATTCTTTAATTACTTTCGTGTCTTTTCTTGACCCTCTCCTATTTCTCAATATCTTTTGTAAAGTGTGGAAACCAAAATATACATGGTATTCTAGTAGAAGCATGACTAATACAAATTCTAATAGATGTTTCCATTTTGAGGGGAAAAAAAATCTCATTATTACATTTCAACTCAGTTTTCCCTGTCACCATCTTACTCCTATCGATCCTAATTTGCTGGCAACTAGTTTGTAAGGTCTGTGAGAATGCTTAATGTCTGGGAAGACTTTCCCAAAATATGTTTGAGCATTCTAGGCCCACAAGTTATCTTGTTAGAGACGGGTTCTATGCACAAAGAAGTTTACCTATAGCTTCATCTTATAGATTCCCAATGCAGATTTAAAAATATGCACTCCTTATATTTGCAGGATCCAGAATTTCCCAATTTGGTAGTCATAGAGACTTTAAACTTACAGCACCTGTGTACAGCCACCGCCGTCTCTAATAGGAAGCACAGCTAATTATTGGTCTCATCTGCTCTCCTCTGCTTCCTGCTCTGCTGATCCTGCTAACTCTGCTAAGTTTGGACACTTTACAGAGAAATGGAAAAGTCTTGGGAAAAAAGTGTATTTAGTTATTTGACATGAAACATAATTTAATTTGTGACCATACTTGTGTTAACCAATATGGGACTGGGATTTAAGACAACAGAAGAAAATGAAAGCATAGCAAGTTATGGGGAAGAGGTTTCTGTGTTGTGATTGTTCAGTCTTGACTGTATCATTTAGGACTGAAATCAGTGCTAAACTTCATTAGAGTTCATTGTTTTAAGATGTGGGATACAGTGTTAAATCTGAATAAGCATATTTATTCATTGTGAAGCACTGAATTTGGTTCTGAGTGGTAAATAAAAATTTATTGGAAAAATGATATGCTTTTACAATCTACATAGTGATCGATCTGCACATAAGTAACTAAGCATTAAAAAAATGTGATATGGACCATAAAAACAGTGTAAATGAAATGCTGAGAGTTTAAGAAAGAAAGAAATTATTTTATTTCATTTTAAGTGGCAAATTATACTCAGAGACTGATTCTGTCTTTGCCAGCAATCTGTTTAGCACAGATTCACTGTGGGAATTATAACAATTTCACAAGCCAATAGCATACAGGACGATATGTCTTAATAAGCCTAATATAGAAATAACATACTCTAAGCAGATGACAGATTAATCACACTATTGTTTCAGGGAAGGGAAGATAAAAGGAATAAAGTCCAAATTTAATAAGAGATGTACCTTTTCATAGGAATAGGCTTTTGGGAGAGACAATTTTAACTAACCTTGAACTGATTTACAGCTGCCTCAAAAAAGTCCTTTTTTGCTGGAGCACATTGTTAGATAACGAAGAAGTTGGCGTGTGTGTGGTGTGGGGGGTAGGGGGTCTCGGGTAGGGGGATCGGAGGTGAGCTGATCTCTTTCCTGGGCCACTGCCTGTTTTTTCACCATTTTCAACCAAAACGTCCACTTGATCATGCAGGAGCTAATGTCCCAAAGGTCTTATGAGAGTTTTTAAGTTAGCAAAGAGTTCTTGTCCAAACTGGAAAATCTTGAATAGTCTTCACAGACTCTCAGTATTTATAGTCTAAATGTCCCCCTGCCATTGCTGCTTTTCCACATGTTCTTACCGGATAATCCCCCAGCTGGTGACTGCTTATGTACCACAACAGATGTGATGATGCCATCCTGACACAACTTACTTCGTTCTTATAACAAGCAACTTTATTTCTAAAAACTCTTAATTTTTTGGCTTTGACTTAAACAAGTAGATGAAAACAATTCCCCTTAAGTCATAAACAAGTAGATTTGAAATTGTATTAAACTAATATACAACAGTAATGCTTTTAATACTGCATGGAAAATATACCATTTCAACTAGACTATAAAGGATGGGCAGAATTTAGACACACACACACACACACACACATACACACAACTACTAAGGTTAGCTGGTAGAGATGCTTTCCAGATAGTAAGGGAGAAATATAAGCAAAGACATAGAAACAGGGTATTACTAGGAACTACTGAAGAATAATGCATTAATTAACTGTTCATAAGTGGGTATGAAATCAAAGTGGGTAATAATGAAGACTTCTGCTTTAAGTGAAATCAGACAATATAATATGGGTTAACCATCCCACTTCAATGAAACAAACTATAATTAACTAATTAATGTATTTATTTTTAAAGTGTCAGTTATTTTGTTAACTTCCTATTTCTAGTCTCACATGTAAGGAAGTATCTTAGAGGTAAACAAAAAGAAAGAAGCTGAAAAAATTGAAAATCAACAACTATTCTTACATCTATCAGGGAATTTAGGCCATAGGGTAAACTGCTGCCCCCAAAATGAGAAGGACAAGCAAATACATGAAATCACAGTTCACCAAGTTGGATATCCATGCCCACTAGCAGAAGTCGCTCTTGAAACCACTATAGGGTAAAACAGAAACTGTAACTGATAGATTTCCGGAGGTTCAGAGTGGATAAGCTTGAGTTAAAAACTTTCCTCAATTTTAGCTCCAGGAACCCCTTCAGGTGAAAGTCAAAGAAAAATCCCCTTGTGCTTTTCTGGTAGGGAGGTGGGGGTGTGGAAGGGAGAGGAAATAACCCTTTTGAAATATGTCGGAGCATTTGTTCACCTTAACAAAAGCCTGTTCTCAAGAAAACCTATTTTGCCAAAGTTTTAGGCACTTGGGTTTTTCCAGAGCCTAACCATCCTTGGAGAAGGTAAATATCCACTCCAGCCCCCCTGTAGCCCTTCCATGTGGGGAAAAGAAAAGGCTCTAAAAGATGAGATATTCTGGACAAGGCAAAACTGTCGGAGCTGTAAAAAGCTTATAGTTTTGACGGTTTATGGGAAAGGAAGGAGGGATGAATAGGTGGAGTGGAGGGATTTTAGGTTAGTGAAATTATTTCTTCATGATACTGTGATGGTGGATACGTGTCATTACACATTCACTAACACCCACGGAATGTACAACATCTAGAGTGAACCCTAATGTACACTGTGAACTTTAGTTAAGAATAATGTATCAATATTGATTCACCAGTTGTAATGAACTTACCCCATTAATGCAAGATGTTAATAACAGGGAAACTATATGCAGGGTGAAAGGGAGTGTTACATGAGAATTCTCTGTACTAGCTGTTCGGTTTCTCTGTAAATATAAAATGTCCCTAAAATATAATGCTTATGAATTAAAAAAATAAATAAATTATGTGGTAAAAACTCATCAAACTTTACATTTTAAAAATGTGCAATTTGTTATATGTAATTTATACTTCAACAATGTTGATATTTCATAAAATAGCATTATAAAATATATACGACTTAAAACTACATTTAACAACAACAAAAAGACCTGTATACTGAAAACATGAAAACGTTGATAATAAAATAAACTGTAAATAAATGATAAATATACCACATTTATACACTGAAAGAGTAAATTGTTAGGATATAAATTAGATTGATCTATAGATTTAAAGCAATTGTAATAATCTTAGCACATTTTATTTTGTGTGTGTTTTTTTAAGAAATAGACAAACATTTAGAAGTTTGTGTGGAAATTCAAAGTTAATGCAAAGTTTTGTATTACAATAGCCAAACAATCCTTAGTTTTAAGAAAATAGTTACAGGACTTCAAGACAATATAATGCTACTGTAATCAAGATAGAATGACAGTGTCGTAAAGATAGACAAATATATCCATAGAGCTGAAGAGAGATCTAAGAAATAATTCCTCAATTGTATGTTCAACTAATTCTCAACAAAGTTGCTAACATAATCCAATAGGGGGATGAAAGTTAGAGCTTGAGATAAAAAATAAAGTACGACCCTACCATACACAAAAAATAATTTTAGATGTATTATAGACAATTACAAATAAATCTTTAAGCTTCTAAAACACAAAACAGAAGACACTATCATCACAACTTGGAAGTATGCAAAGTTTTCTTTTAAACAAGACACAAAAAGCTATAATAATAAAAGAAGGGGAGAAAGCTAAATTACATTTCATAAACATTTTAAAATTCTGCTTGTCAAAAGATATTAAGAAAATAAATAAGCATCCATCATGAGAGACAATATTTGCAAAGCATATATATAATATAGGATTAGAATTTACAATATATACCTCTATCTATCTATCTATCTATCTATCTATCTATCTATCTATCTATCATCTATCTATCTAATCCTAAAACTCAATCATAAAAAGATAAACCCAAATTTAAAAAAGTGGCAAACTAATTGAATGATAACTTCACAAAAGAATATATATAAATGGATTATAAGGTTTTGCAATGTTTTCACCATCATTAGTCATTATGGAAATTACAACATTCATCAGAATTTCAAAACAGACAAACAAAATCCTATAAGAGTAAATGTTGACAAAGACGCATAGTAACCAGACTTCTTCTTCATTGTTTAGGGGAGTGAAAAACACTTTGAAAAAATTCTGACAGTTTTTTATGAACCTAAACGTGTACCTACCTTTTAAGGTAGCAATTTCAGTTATAGGTATTTACTCAAAAGAAAGAGAAGGTTATGTCCATTAAAATATTTTTACAAGAATATTCATAGCAGCTTTACTTACATCTGAGTAGCTGAAAAGTAGAATTATCCCAGGTCTCATTAATAAGAGAACAGAGAAACATCATCTGTATCACCATTAGACACAGGAAATTCAAACAAAGGAGAACAGTTGGGAAATAAATTTGACCAAATAACTGGACATTTAAAAGCCAGTAAGAGCAGGCTAAGAACATTGTGCTTTATTCTGTGACAATGTAACACTAAAATATATATACTAGGGGTGCCAAAAAATGTACACATTTTAAGAGATGTTATCTATGTATTACTTTTTGAAGTTGAATTGAATTACAGTAGCAATGTGTAGTATTACATTCGCTCAAAAGATGGTGGTAATCAAATGAATGCTACCATCATTCATTGTATTATAATTTTAATACAGTTTTTTTTCGTTTTTTAAAATGTGCATACATTTTTGGCACCCTTTGCATATATATATATATATATATATATATATATATATATATATATATAGAGAGAGAGAGAGAGAGAGAGAGAGAGAGAGAGCTGTATACACACATATGTGTTTGTGTATATATATACATATATATGTATATATACTACTTTGAGATATTATCATAATTTCCAGATAAGAAACTGAAATTTAAAGGAACTCATCACCATGACCCTGATCACACAGCAAATCAGTAGATAACAAAAATTCAAATGCTTTAGGAAACTCAATCAGGCAGTAGGGTATAATACAGATTCCAAGGGGAAAAGTCAGCAGGCAAGAGGGCAAATTAGAAGACTTTTTCAATAGTCCATTGAAAGGAAAAAGGGTTGTGGTAGTGGAAATAAAAAATAGGGGATGGATGAGAATCAACAGGATTTGAAAGAGATTTAATGTGACAGCAAGGCTGAACTCAAAGAGGAGTCCATTCTACTTAGGGCTGGGAGCCTGGAAAAATGGTGGCACCATAAACAAAACAGGGATCACAACAGGAGTAGCAGGTTTGCACTGGGAGATAAAAATTTTAATTTAGACAAAGTATAATTATGAGGTCAATTAGCACACTCATTACCATAATACAAATTTTTATTAAATACTGCATTATGCAAGCTTGTGCTTCACAGAGCAAGCTAAATGGGTCTGCCGCCAAACTCTCACAGTAGGAGGAAAGGGAGGTAAACGCTGCAGCAGGGAGGGCGGCAGGGGGACTGACTGCCTAAGGAAAAGTAGGACCAAAGCTTTGACTTGAGCATTTGGTGAACTCCTTCACGGTGAAGCCCTGGGCAGTTTGGAAGCTCTTTGAAATCCATGGGAAACAAAAGAAAGAGGAGGCTTTTGGCAGGACGGAAAGAAACCCATGATAAATTTTGCCTGTGAAATATCCTGTCAGAACTCCCTGAGTCTGGGCCAGGTTTTGAAGAGCGTGGGCTCGGTAGATGGTGGTGTGGACCTGGCCATGAAGCTGCAAGAAGGGAGCTAAAAGATTAGTCCAGGAACAAAGCAGGAATCAAACTAAGCTGTGAGGGGAGACCAGGTGCAAGGCAATGAGAAAGCTAAATCACCTAGATGAGAACAGGCAGGTTGGAAACAGATAGAGAAGTGAAAGAAGCAGCATATGGAGACATTCCACAATGGTCTGTTGTTTCAGACCCTGTCTGTTCATAGGGAGCCTCAGGACTTGGCTATGGCTGATAAAGCAGTTTGTTACAGGAACTGAGCCTATTTAGATACAAGAAAATAGGCAGAGAATACCAGGGTGGGTAAAGACACACAGATGAAAGTGGGGAACAAATCAATGAGAGAGAGAGAGAAAGAGAGAGAGAGAGAAAGAGAGAGAGAGAGAGAGAGAGAGAGAGAGAGAGAGAGAAAACAAAGGAAAGAAGGGAGGAAGGGAGGGAGGATAGGAGAGGAAGTAGAGCTCACATTATTCTAAACTAAACAGGAATCCAAAAAGCACATTTATAAATCTTTCCTCTAACGTATTTTCTTTTTCTTTCTAACGGCTTTATAAATCCCAATCTTATTTATTTATTTATTTATATTTTTTTAATTCAAGTTTATTGGGGTGACTATTGTCAGTAAAGTTACATAGATTTCAGGTGTATAATTCTGTAATACATCATCTATAAATCACATTGTGTGTTCACCACCCAGAGTCAGTTCTCTTTCCATCACCATATACTAGACCATCTTCTAGTGTCCCTTCCCCCCTTACCCTCTGGAAAGCCCTAAACTATTGTCTGTGTCTATGAGCTTTGATTTCTTCATTTGTTTGTCTTGTTCTTTTGTTGTTTTCAGTTTTATATACCACATATCAGTGAAATCATATGGTTCTCTACTTTTTCAGTTTGACTTCATCCACTTAGCATTATAATCTCAAGATCCATCCATGTTGTCACAAATGGTACTATTTCATCTTACCGCTGAATAGTATTCCATTGTGTATATATACCACGACTTTTATCCATTCATCTATCGAAGGACATTTTGGTTGTTTCCATGTCTTGGCCACTGTAAATAAAGCTGCGATGAACATTGGAGCACATATGTCTTTGTGGATAAATGTTTTCAGATTTTTGTGGTAGATATCCAGGAGAGAGATTGCTAGGTCATATGGTAATTCTATTCATAATTTTTTGAGGAACCTCCACATTGCCTTCCATAGCAGCTGCACCAATCTGCATTCCCACCAATAGTGATGAAGGTTTCTTTTTCTCCACAGCCTCTTCAACACTTGTTACTATTTGTCTTGTTGATGATAGCCATTCTGACTGGGGTGAAGTGATATCTCATTGTGGTTTTTATTTGCATTTCTCTGATTAGTGATGTTGAGCATTTTTTCATGTGTAACTGCCATTTGTATGTCCTCTTTGGAGAAATGTTTCTTCAGGTCCTCTGCCCATTTTTCAATTGGGTTGTTTGTATTTTTGTTGTTGAGTTGTATGCGTTCCTTATATATTTTGGATATTAGCCCCTTATCAGAGACATTGTTTGCAAAAATCTTCTCTAATTCGGTTGGTTGCCTCTTTATTTTGTCGATGGTTTATTTTGCTGTGCAGAAGCTTTTAAGTTTGATATAGTCCCATTTATGTATTTTAGCTTTTACTTCCCTTGCCTTTGAAGTCAAATTCATAAAATGCTCTTTGAACCCAAAGTCCATAAGTTTAGTAGCTATGCTTTCTTCTATGCAGTTTATTGTTTCAGGTCTTATGCTTTGGTCTTTGATCTATTTTGAATTAATTTTGGCACATGGTGACAGGTAACAGTCCAGTTTCATTCTTTTGCACGTGGCTTTCCAATGCTCCAAGCACCATTTATTGAAGAGGCTGTCTTTTATTCATTGTAAGTTTTTTTTTTTTCTTTTTTGTCAAAAATTATCTGTCCATATTTATGTGGTTTTATTTCTGGGTTATCAATTCTATTCCATTGGTCTGTGTATCTGTTTTATGCCAATACCATGTTGTTTTGATTATGGTTGCCCTGTAGTACAAGCTAAAATCAGTAACTGTGATACTCCAGTATTGTTCTTTATTCTGAGGATTGCTTTGGCTCTTCGGGATCTTTTGTGGTTCCATACAAATCTGATGATTTTTTGTTTTTAAATAAATGGCATATTTCTTTTAAGAATGCCATTGGGATTTTGACGGGGATTGCATTAAATCTGTATATTGCTTTGGGTAATACGGCCATTTTAACTTTGTTGATTCTTCCAATCCATAAGCATGGAATGTCTTTCCATTTCTTTGTGTCTTCTCAATTTCTTTTAAAAATGTCTTATACTTTTCAACATATAGGTCTTTCACATCTTTGCTTAGATTTATTCCTAGGTATTTTATTATTTTTGCTGCAATTGCAAAATGAATTGTTTCTTTTTTTTTTTTTCAATTTCTTTTTCTGAGATTTCATTGTTAGTATATAGGAATGCAACAAACTTTTGTGTATTGATTTTGTAGCGGACAACTTTACTGTATTCATTTATTGTTTCTAATAGCTTTTTGGTGGAGTCTTTAGGGTTTTCTATATATAGCATCATGTCATCTGCAAAGAGTGACAATTTAACTTCTTCATTCCCAATTTGGATGCCTTTTATTTCTTTTTCTTGCCTGATTGCTCTGACGAAAAGTTCCAACACTATGTTGAAAGCGGAGGTGATAGGGGACAAACCTGTCATGTTCCTGAATGTAGAATAAAGGGCTTCAGTTTTTCACCATTAATTATGAGATTAGCTGAGGGTTTGTCATATATGGCCTTTATTATGTTTAGGTATTTTCTTCTATATCTATTTTATTAAGTGTTTTAATCATAAATGTATCATGTAAAATGCTTTTTCTGCATCTATTGATATAATCACATGATTTTTGTCCTTTATTTTGTTTATGTGATGTATCACATTGATGGATTTGCATATGTTGAACCATCCTTGTGCCCCTGGGATGAACCCCACTTGGTCGTGATGAGTAATCTTTTTAATGCATTGTTGCATTTGATTTGTTAGAATTTTGTTTAGTATTTTTGCATCTGTATTCATCAGAGATATTGGCCTGTAGATTGTGTGTGTGTGTGTGTGTGTGTGTGTGTGTGTGTGTGTGTGTGTTATCCTTACCTGGTTTTTGGTATCAGGGTAATGTTGGACTCATAAAATGAGTTAGGAAGTATTACTCTTTTACAATTTTTCGTAAGAGTTTGAGTAGGACAGGTTTTTTTTGTTTTGTTTTGTTTTGTTTTTTCCCCCAAAGAAGATCTATCTTGAAATCCTATCTTTTACAAATGACACACTTTCCCACATAGCTCTTTTTCCAAGATGTGAAAGCTGGCACATGGCTGTGAGAGGAAAGTTTGGGCTGCCTCTGCCCGTATCATGTGCATCTCATAGATAACAGAGGACTTTCGACTCCCTGGCTGTCAATCTTTCCTCTTTCATCTGCGCCAAATTCACAATGATGAGAAAGAAAGGAAAGCAATTTAATTCTCAATGGTACTTCATATAGCTCCTGTAAAACATCATTTCTGCTTTATACCAAGTAAGTAGTAATAACTTGGGAGCACTGAAAATTGTCAGTTGGATGGTAAAATGGTGGAAGGAAGGTTTTACAGAATAAATCTGAGTAATAAGGGATATATATGCTACAGTGGGTTTTCATCAAGGATTCCAAAAACACCCACTTATCCTCTGCAGAAGAACTTGTTACAGCTCATTTTCTATCTGTGTATGTAACTTCATCCCAAGATGAGCATCTGTCAAGCCTGGAAAGCATAACATTTATAATGTTGTTTTCATTCTTGACTGAACACCTAAAAAGCACAAAATCTCGTTAGAAGAATGTTAGTGCATGTGGGTTTTCTCAAAGCCTTTGCCATAGGCTCTCACACCCTTGTATTATTTACTGGCTACTGGTGGGTTTTGCTTAGGGGGTTAGAAAAGAAGTAAAAGGAATTGCTGAAATTTCTCTTCTGGTGGCCCCAGGGATGAAATGTCTTCCCTAGCACTATACAATCTTCACATTTTCATTTTTAAGTGTCTCGTTATCCTCATATCAGAAGCTGTAGTTCTATCTTTCC
The DNA here is from genome assembly GCF_057876585.1 of Rhinolophus sinicus. Lineage (NCBI taxonomy): Eukaryota > Metazoa > Chordata > Mammalia > Chiroptera > Rhinolophidae > Rhinolophus > Rhinolophus sinicus. Next base: position 134,269,969 of record NC_142517.1, on the reverse strand, counting down.
TCAACCTGGAGTTTAGAATCCCAAAGCTTGACTACATAAAGTCCCAAGATTTCCAGCCAAAATTCCTCTTTGTAGAGGTTTGACTCCCATTTGGAGGAAGATGGCTGCTGGCTAGACAGCTCATCTTCTCTGGCTGTCGTCGGGAAATTTAACACTATCATCCATCTCTATTCCTTAACCGCAGGCCAAGACCCACATCCGTGATGATCTCTGTATTTGGCTTTGAGATAAATGGATTCCTTTTCTACAGCAGTTTGTTCTTCCCTGTGTTGTAATTCTCAAGAAAGATATATCCCGAGACAATCTGTTGATTTAGTTGGAAGCAGATGGGAGAAGAGAGAAAAGCGAACTGGTGCCGTCAGGAATATTTTCACTCCAGAAATGTTATTTACAGTCTTAGTTACAGTTTCTCATTGTAACTGTTCTTCCCCAGCACCTGACTTAACATCAGACCCATCACAATTAGTTCCATTAGGTACTGTCATCATGGATGTGTTCCCCAGAAATCTTAACTTTGGAAACCTACTCCATCATTAATTAACTGCGTGATCTTGAACTCATTGTCTCATTTTTCTCAGCCTATGTCTTCATTTGAAAAAATAGTGATAAAAATACGTACTTGGAAGGATTTTAGGACAATGACATGTGTTAATGTATGTGAAGTTCCTACTTCGGTGCTGCTGAAATAGTTGGCTCTTAACAAATTATATGTATTGAATTAGAGTAATAATATAACAACATTTTGTTTATAGGCTAAATAATTATTGCTTGAAATCCAAAGTTTTGTAAGTATAGCAAAAATCAGGTCCAGGCATGGTTTTGTAACTCCTACCTACTCAGCATGCACTTATAAACTGTGGCATCTTCCTCCATGAATGTCTTCCCGGGGCTCGTCCAGGGCTCCATTTTATTTTTCTTTGCCATAACTCAGAGCTTGAAGAAAGGATACTAGGAGAGGGAAGAAAAAAAGAAGTATTCTCCTGCAGAGAAGAAACTCAGAATCTCTCTCATCCTATTAAAGTATGTAAACCTGTTTCCTGATAACGGTATTCAAATGCTTTCCTGTAATATGCCCAATGTGTGGGGAGCCATGGTTACAGGAAACTCTGAGCTTTGCAGAATGGCTCGGTTTATGCTACCTGTTTCCTCCCCCTGAGGCAATTGTCTCTGCCTGCACCTGAGGGGAGCTTGAGCTTGTAAGCTGCTGAGGAATTTGGTGGGAGCGGCCAGTTCCCAGACACAGAAGGCTGATGCCTATCAGGGCAATTGATAAGATAATTACTTGTGAGTTTCGGTGAATTTTGTATCCTCTATGTGAAAGCTAAAGAATTTACATTTGTTATGTTAATACATACTTGCACGTGCTCAAACTGCTTATATGGGTGCAGTAAAATAAACTTAGTGTCTTCAGGATCACTGAAGTCCCGCGATCGCCATCATATGTGAGAGTGTCTTTTATTCATTCCCACTCCCCCATTCGGGAACCCATCGACTCGTGACGGCTGGCCCGTCACACCAATGCATTCTACATACCATTCTGATTTTATTGAGATAATTTTAAAAAGTGTTGTACAAAATCCTCAAAGCACTTTTCAGAGCCATGCTCTGTGTAAACAGTCAGTTAAGTTATCACTTCCCTTATTTGTCACTTCATTTTGGGTGGGCTACTTCTTCCTAGAGCGGTGTTTCTCAGTTTTAGTTACACATTCAAATCACTGCAGGAGATCTTTAGATGGCATAACTTTGCTGCAGCCCAAACTGAGTATAGCTCAGTCTCTGGAGGTGATGTGCAGGCATAGGTATGTAATGAAATCTCCCCAAGAGTCTAACGTGGGGACACGGTAAGCATCACTATTGTAAGGGGAATCGACCTTTTTCCTTGGCTAACAGCTAACCTAGTTGACCAGATCAGCTTAACTGATTACTCTAGGTCAGGGGTATCCAAACCATGGCCAACTGCAGCCTGCGATCCATTGTTAATTGGCCTGCAGCAAATTCCAAAAATATATTTAGTTTACTTAAATAAACCAGGTGATGCAATACGTACTTCACTTCGAGTGAGTGGCCCGGCTGTTTGTATATTTTACCGAATATGGCCCTTGGTGAAAAACGTTGAAAAAAGTTTGAACACCCCTGCTCTAGGTGAACAACTTAAAGCTGCTGATGAAAGTTTGATGGGATCCTTAGGGCCATGTAATAGGTGAGTAATATTTGTTCAGAACCTGTATACCTCACTGTACTGATTCTCCTCTCTCAACACTGAAAATTTCCCACTCAGATAACATCTTCTAAGGGCTTAAGATTTGTTTCATCTCGGGAATCTACCAATTCATGCTAATAAAAGAAGAGGCAATATATACAATTTAATTTATATTTTCTGAAGATTATACCCAATTTTCTTCTTGCCAATATAGTCTAATGGTGTGAATTTCATACTAATAAAACAATAAAAAAATAGCTAAAGCAAGTAGAGATTATGAGATATTGGAAAACCTGCAGTAATAAGCAACCGACTACTTTGGTAAAGTGGAACATGTATGGAGTCTGAAGACCAGGCTTTAAATCCAGTCTTCCCATCAAAAAACATATATTGAATTATAGTCACTGTTTTACAGTCTGGGTACATACACGGTAGTGAGTAAAACTATTAAGGTTATTGCTCTCATGAAAGTGGCTAGACAAAAAAAGAATAACAATAACACCTCCACTTCCCCCAAAGCAAAACATTTCATATTGTGATTAATGAAGCTAAAAAAGTAACTAATGAGACTTTTTTAAAGTAGCTTTTAAGTGGACCAGAGAGTGAAAGTAGCAGAGATGTGGAGAGAGTTAGGGTGCTTAAGGAGAGGCTATTGGAAGAGGTGATGTTTGGTTGAAATCCAAATGGTGATGTGATGAATCCAGACATGCAAACATCCAGTGACAGATTCTTCAAGCAAAGGAAAGGATGAGTACACAGACCCCAGGTCAGGAATAATTTTGAGGTGTTAAATATACAGAAAGTGAGCTACTATATCTGAAGGATATGGACAAATTAGGAGTGATAAAGGATTTCAGTTCTACCTTTCTCAAGACCGTCTCAGCCCGATATCATTTCAGTATCTGAGAAATGTCACCCCATCAGAGACAGAGACAGAAAGACTTTACCTGACCATATTAAGAGAACATTCAGCTACACACACACACACACACACACACACACACACACCCTCTTCCTTTTAGTTGTTCTCTTCCAACCAATATGTCAGTTCCACATGAATAGATACATTGTGGATCCATAGGGGCATATGATAGGTGAATAATATATATATATATATATATATATATATATATATATATATATATAATTTGGTGAATGGGTAAAAGAGGTAAGGCAGACATCAGCTAACACATGGATTCGTAGCTCATGGTAAATAATTTGGATCACTGGAGTGTATTAAGCAAGGGAGTACTATAATCTAAAACCTAATTTTAAAAATCAGTCTGGTTTCTGTGGAGGGATGTGGTTTATAGGGAGAGAGGAGCAGAAGCAGAGAGAGAATTAAGAGCTTCCTGCTGTAGTTCAGGTGAGGATAATGATGGTTTGGGCAGTAGCATAGCAGATCTGAGGACAAAATCAAGTAGAATACTTAGGTATTGATAAAAATTGAAATGTCTAGTAGATATGTAAGAGGAAAAGTTAGTAGAGATGAAGGTTAGTGGAGAAATCAGGGCCTGAAATATAAATGTGAGTTATATTATCTTATAGATGGTACTTAAAAGTAATGTGACTAGTGAAATCATCCAGTAAGAGAGTTTAGATGGAGAACTAGAGGGTCTGATACCAAGGCCTAGGAGAGCTACATTGTCTGGAGGTCAGGCAGAGCAGGTAGAGCCCACCAGCCAGACTGAGAAGTAGCTGTTGGGATAGGAGGAAAATCGGAAGAATCTGGTATCATGTGAACCAAGAAAAACAAACAAACAAACAAACAAACAAAAAAACAATTTCAAGAAGGGCATGATCCGCTGTGTTGAATAATGCTGGGAAAAGAAATAAGATGAGGATAGATTTGACCAGTGGCTTTCACAAGATGTTGATATTTGGTCCATCATAATAAAAGCCATTTAAGTAAAACTGCCTGAATAAAGTGTACTGAAAAGAGAATGAGGAGGTGAATATTGGAGCCTATGAGTAAGTCCACTTATTAGGTGAATAACCTTGTGACACATTTTGAGGTTCCATTTCCTTTTTTTCTGAACTAGGAATAGCAATATAGCAGGTGTTCTACTGACTGCAGTTACAAAGCCTTTGTGAGACTACTTATGTAAATGTTTCTCTCCACAACCTTTAAGTGTTTGCAAAATATTTATTACTGTTTTGTTACTATTTTGTGGAGGATGAATACTGTTATTCAGACCATGTAGCAATCATCAGAAGCATCTTTGAGAGCATACTAGTAGGATCCAATGTGTTGCATTTCTTCAGTCTCTAAAATGCCAGGTGAGATGTGGGTCACAGCAAATGAAGAAAATGTCATTGCCAATATCTCCCCAACTTCTTGGGTGTGGAGTATGACATGATTACTAATGAACAGAGTATTAGTTGTGGAAATGGACCCTAATGTATTTTGCCAAGGAAGTGGAAGAGATTTTCCAGAATGGTTGCTCTCTACCATGGCTGCACATTGAAATTACTTGGGAAGTTTTAAAAAATACTGATGCCTGGGTGTCACTCTCAGAGATTCTGATTTAATTTGTCCATGGTGCAGCCTGAACACTGGAGTTTTTAAAAAGCTCCCCAATTGGTTCTAAGGTGCAGTCAAGGTTAAAAATCACTTGAGTAGAAGCAGAGAATTACATGTACAAAGGTGTCCAAAGAGGACATTCTCCTATCAAGGCAATCCAAAAATCCTCAGGTACAGCTCAGGCTGTTTCTGCCTTGACTTTGTTGCCCTACATTTTGTCATTTCTTTCTTTTTTTTTTTTTCCCAGAGCACTAAATTCTGTTATTCCTTAAAGGCAATAGTAACTGAAAAAGAATGATTAAAAGAATGATCAGTGCAAAGCATTTATAGAAAAAAAGAAAACAAAATTCAAAGTTGGCTTTTAATATTATTATTCCCTTCGCTGGGCAAGAAATAACAGCTCAAGGGAGAATGGACGAACCGCTACACTGATAGCTTTAACTTATTAATGTGAAAGTTATTTCCTTCAAGTCCCCGGTGGCGATTTTTAAGCACCTTTTTCATTCACTTTACCAGAGGCTGCTGTATTTAATCTGAGGTTACAGCGCTTTCAACATTTAATTCAAAAAAAGAAGTACATTTTTTTTATTTTCCCTAATTATATTCCCTCCACCAAACATGTGAAAGTATGTCTAGCACACTAACTTTGACAAGTAATGGAACATTTTTTCAAGTTCAATAAGGTTATGGTTTTTTAGGGGTTTTTCGCTCTCTGGATATTTAGTTAATATAATGGATCAAAAAAACAATGTGTTTTCAATTTATATTTATACGCATCATTAGCCTATTTGGTTGAAAATGTGAGTAAATAAGGTATTGAAAAATACATAAAGTCCCAACATTTTGAACCACTTGAGGATGTGATAGCCTAAATTATTAGTGTTTTCCATATAAACAGATTTAAAAGAGATGCAATCAGACATTCAAAATCACCCAGTGATTGGCTAAAATGAATACATTTAGTAATCTTAGCTCATACTTACATACTGCCAAGTATATTCTATACTGTAATTACTATATATATATATTTTTTTTTTTAATTTTTACTATATATAATTACTGTATATATATATATATACATATATATATACATATATATATATATATATATATATATATATATATATATATATATATATATACTATACTGTATAAGCATTAATATATATAATCCTTAGATGAATCCTATGAGGTATTTGTGTACTCATTTTATAAATGAGGAAACTAAGAGACAGAGAGGTGAGTAATATATCCACATTCCCACAATTGCTAAATGCAGAGTGGGGATTCCTACTCAGGCAGTGTAACTGCAAAGTCAATATCTTAACCGCTCTTCCATCTTGTGTTAAAGCGTACACTTTGCATAGAAGCAATCACATACTGACTCAGCCAGTGATATTTTCTCCATTCAAAATACATTCTTATGTACCATAAAAAATTGAAATGATCTGAGCCAAAAAATTTTCATCCTGTTGTATATTTGACCAAAGTTCATGATAATAAAATAGATGTGTCATAGAGGAAGGCAGGCTGCCAGCTTTAGGCTGAGTCCTATATGATGATGATCTCTTGAAGCTGTCACCACATATACTCTGGTTTTTAATTTTACAGATATGAAAACTCAATCATGCTAGTGCACTCAGAGTTAATCATCTATTGGAGACTGATCTACTAAATAATGTTCCAGAATAACAATGTAGCCATTGTATGTAAGAGGCTATAGTTACCTTTTCAAAGATTATAATACTTACGTTTTCTGCTTAGGAAATTTTCAGTGCTTTCTTGGAAACTAAATCCAACTTATGAGGTTTCTTTTTGAAGATAGCCTCGATGCAAAAAAAAAAAAAAAAGAATGCTACATTCCAAAATATGGATCTTTTAAAATAGAACATAAATCATTTTTATTTTACAGATTTGGAATATAAAAAGATATACCTCACAAAAAAGCTACTACCCCAAAGGGCTACTGTAAACAATTCAGGTTATTTTTTTCTATGCCAGAAATAGTTGGTATCATATATTTTAAAGAATTTTATAAGTTAAAATTTATCTGATGACTAATTAAACTTGTTCAGTAGAAGTAATTAAAAGTAAATTATATATATGATTGTATAACTATAAAACTATATGCTATAATTATGTAACTAATGCAAAAAATAAAACCTGATTACTATTAAGAAATAGAAATTTCAGAGAAAGATAGAGAACATAAAAATTTCTTATAATACAAAAATGTGCGTTCAGTCCACAAATATCGATTGTATACCGGCTAGGCATTAAGCATTGGGCAAGCATCAGTGTAGAATGCACTCAAAGAGATGTCAGATAAATAAATGGTCAATTAGCATATAACCTGAAGTGTTCTTATGACATAATCTTAGAATACATGGGAGTACAAAAAAGGGGAACCTAACTCAGAGAATGCTTTCTTCAGTAACATTCAAGCTGAGATCCAAAGGTAAAACAGAAATTGATAGATGACAAGGGTAATTTATTTGAACACTTAAGCAGGCATGTTGGGAAACACTGTGACAGTTTCTCACATGGTTAAAGATAGTTATTCTATGACCCAGCACTTCCATTCCTAGGTATATATCCAAGGGAAATAAAATCATATGTCCACCCAAAAATAGACATGAATGTTTATAGCAGTATTATTTATAATAACCAAAAAATAGAAACATTCCAAATGTCCATCAAGTGATGAATGAAAAAACAAAATGTGGTATATTCATTCAATAGAATATTATTTGCTCATAGAAAGTCATAAAATACTGATACATGCTAAAATATGGATGCACCTTGAAAACATTATGCTAAGTAAAAGAAGTCAGTCACAAAAGACCACATAGTGTATGATATTATTTATGTCAGGTGTTTAGAATAGGCAAATCTATATATAGAGAAAGTAGATTGATTAATCATTACCTAGGACTGGTGGGGGTGGTGGTGGGGAAATAATAGGAGGGCTAAAATGTGCAGGTTTTTTTTTTGAGGGGGATAATAAAAATACTCTCAAGTTGATTGTATAAAGGTAATTGTTATAGAACTCTATGAATATACTAAAAGCAATTGAATTGTATGCTGAATTGTATGGTATATGAATTATATCTCAATAAAGCTGTTACACACACACACATACTTAGAAGGTAGTATTGGTTAAGTATACCTCACCTCACATAGGATTTCCGTTTTCATGATCTTGACAATTCTCAAAGAAGTCCTATGATGCATACTGAAAGAACTGGTATAGGTAAGCCATGTTTCCAAGATCCCCATTTATAATGAGTAATGCACAGAACCAGGGCTCGCAGTCAGGACTTTGATTCCACAGAGTCTTCTTTTGAATTATTTACAGCTGACCTAAAATATGTCATTATTTAGTACAAAGAATATAGTGGCATGGTGCTTTACATATAATTACCTCAAATATATATATTAATATATATATATATATATAAAGTCAATACAATACCTAATATATATATATATATATATATATATATATATATATATATATATATATATATATATATATATATATTAGGTCAATACAATACCTGATACTTTAGAAAACTGTGTTCTAACATTTTCTATGTGTCTAGTATTAATTAGAATCTCATTCCCCTCAGCTACACTTAAGCGAATGAGCTGAGGGGAATGAGATTCTAATTAATACTAGACACATAGAAAATGTTAGAACACAGTTTTCTAAAGTATCAGGCATTGTATTGACATTTGGAGATGAGGAATGAGAGATGAGGCCTACTGGCCAGCCAAAGGAATTTGCTTCACCAAAAGGGGTCAACTTAGGCTATGCTTGCATGAGAAAGATGAGGTCAGGTGGCAAAAGGAAGTTGCTTTAGATGATCCAAGTGGTATATTTGGGGGCGGCAGAAATGAAAATGATTACTTGTTGAAGTGTTGAAGAGGGAACTTCTGCCTGGGTGAAAGAATTTGTTTTGATGAATGGGTAAAAGAAATGTATATACATATATGTATATATAATTACATATATAAATGTGGTATAATTACATATATAAATGATATATATGGAATATCATTCAGTCATTAAAGAAGGAAATCCTGCCATTTGTGACAACATGGATGGACCTTGAGGGTATTATAAGCTAGACACCAAAAAACAAATATTGCATGGTCTCACTTTTATGTGGATTCTAAAATCATCAAACTCATAGTAATAGAGAGTAGAATGGTGGTTGCCAGGGCCTGTGGGGAGGGGTGGAGGGGGTAGGAGGAAGGAGAAAATGTTAGTCAAAAGGTTTAAATTTCAGTGATAAACTAGAAAAGTTATGGAGAACACATGTGCACCACGGTGACTATATTAATGATATTGTAATGTGTACTGGAAATTTGCTGAGAGAGTAGATCATAAGTGTTGTCACTACACACTCAAGAAATGAGTAACTATGAGGTGATAAATATGTCAATTAGTTTCATTGTGGAAATCATTTCACAATGTATACATACATCAAATCTATTGAATCATCACATTGTACACCTTAAGTATATACAATTTTCTTGGCAATCATAACTAAATAAAGCTGGAAAAAACAGAGAGAACACTTTTGGAGAATAAAAAAACAACCAAAAAAAAACTAGCTGTCATCTCTGTTTGGCCACTTACTAGATGGATGACTTAGGTGAGTCAGTTACCTCCCTAAGCACTCTTTTGTAATATTAGAATGAATTTCTTACCTCATTATATTGAGGTAAGGATTAAATGACTTAATTTGATTAAAACCTGAGAGAGAGAGAGAGAGAGAGAGAGAGAGAGAGAGAGAGGCCTAGCACATAATAAGAGCTCAATAAATGTTTGCTGACTGTTCATGAAATAAGAATTTCATACACTCTCAGTTAACCTGGGATTTTCATCCAATTTGATCTTGATTTTTCCTAGATATTTTTCAATTGTTTCTGTTTCTGTTACATATTTTTCAGTCTTTTCCTGAGAGGCTACAAACTCAAATCTTCCTCATTTACAGAAAAATAAACAAAAACAAACAAACGAACAAAAAATATAATAAAACAAGCCATGTTTTAATTTACTTTCTTATTGTTGCCTTAGTGTTTCTTTTCTTTTCTTTTTATTTTTTCCCCTAAAGTTTATTGGAGTGACAATGGTTAGTAAAGATACATAGGTTTCAGATGTACAATTCTGTAACACATCATCTATATATCACATTGTGTGTTCACCACCCAGAGTCAGTTCTCCTTCCTTCACCACATATTTGATCCTATTACCCTCATCTACCACCTCCCTCCCCCCTTACCCTCTGGTAACCACTAAACTATTATTTATGTCGATCAGTTTTTGTTTCTTTGTTTGTCTTGTTCGTTTGTTGCTTTCAGTTTTATATCCCACATATGAGTGAAATCATATGGTTCTCGTCTTTTTCTGTCTGACTTATTTCACTTAGCGTAATAATCTTGAGATCCATCCATGTTGTTGCAAATGGCACTATTTCATCTTTTCTTATGGCAGAATAGTATTCCATTGTGTATATATACCACATCTCCTTTATCTAATCATCAGGGAAGTAAAAGCTAAAATATATTAATGGGACTATATCAAGCTACAAGGCTTCTGCACAGCAAAAGAAACCATTGACAAAATAAAGAGGCAACCAATTAAATGGGAGATTTTTGCAAACAACACCTCTGATAAGGGACTAATATCCAAAATATATAAGGAACTCATATAACTCAACAACAACAACAACAACAACAAAACAAAAATCCAATTAAAAAAATGGGCAGAGGACCTGAAGAGACATTTCTCCAAAGATACAAATGAGTTAGACATGAAAAGATGCTCAACATCACTAGTCATCAGAGAAATGCAAATAAAAACCACAATGAGATATCACTTCACCCCAGTCAGAATCACTATCATCAACAAGACAAATAGTAACAAGCGTTGGAGAGGCTGTGGAGAAAAAGGAACCCTCATACATTGTTGGTGGGAATACAGATTGGTGCAGCTGCTATGGAAGGCAGTGTGGAGGGTCCTCAAAAAATTAAGAATAGAATTATCATATGACCCAGCAATCCCTCTCCTGGGTATCTACCCAAAAAATCTGAAAACATTTATCCATAACGATATATGTGCTCCAATGTTCATTGCAGCTTTATTTACGGTGGCCAAGACATGGAAACAACCGTAGAGGCCTTAGTGTTTCTGTACATAGCGTGATCTTCAGAATAATTACTCACTCTTTCATCTTCTGTGTAGCGATACCACAAAGCCTCTGGTTGTTAGCACCACTCCACTGCACCACAAAGAGCACTACCAAAAGCTACTTAGTTGCCAAATCTAATGTTTTTGCCTCAGTCCACCTCTTAATTTAATTCTGGCAATAAAATTGCTGACCAGTCAATTCATCTCCCACTGCTCTCTTAGAAAACACATTCCCTTGTCTCATTCCCTAAAGCTGGCAGTCCTTCTTAGTGTTTTTTGTATTCTTTTTTTTTTCCTGTCTGAATTTTTAAATGCCCACATTTCCTAGGCCACTATCTTTGGCCTTATCTTACACCCTGAATATGCTAGTGTTTCTTAAACTGTGGTCTGTATTCCAACTAAAATATAAGAATCCTGGCTGGACTTGCCAGGTAGACAATTAGTAAATAATGTAGTTTCTGGAACCTCTCTCCAAACCTACTCAATAACAATTATTTGGTAAATAACATGTCCTTTCTAAAGATTTAGCTCATGGCCTGGTTCTCCTCCTCTATGCCGTCTATTCAGACTCCTCTTTGCTCTCCAGTACAGCAGTCCCTTATCCTATGGGAATATGTTCCAAGACCCTCAGTGGGTATCTGAAACCACAGATAGTAATGAACCCTATATGTACTCTGCTTTTCCTATACTATATACATATGCACGTACATACATACATGCATACATACATACACTTTACGGCTTCTCTTTGGAATATCTGAATTGCCAACATCATTACTCTTTGCTCTTTTGGGGTCATTATTCAGTAAAATAAGGGTGACTTGAACACAAGCACTGTGATACTATCTTGATGACAATCGATCTGATAATTGAGATGGTTGCTAAGTGACGATGCATGGGAGTGTATACAGTGTAGATACACTGGACAAAGGGATAAGTCACGTCCCAGGTGGGACAGAGTGGAGCTGCAAGAGATCGCATCCCACTACTCACAATGGTGTGCAATTTAAAACGTATGAATTGTTTATTTCTGGGAATTTACATTTAATATTTCAGACCACAATTAACTATGAACTGAAACCACAGAAAGTAAAACCAGGGTAAGGTGGAACTATTATAGTAGCCGCCAGCCACATGTGGCTTTTTAAACTTAACTTAATTAAAATTAAATAAAATTCAGTTTCTCAGTTCAGGTGCACCAACGACATTTCAACTACTTAATAGCCATGTGTGGTTAGTGGATACCACAGTAGATAGTGTAGAAATAGAACATTTCCATTATTGCAGAGATTTCTATTGAACAGTTGTGCTCTAGCATTTGAATTAACTTCTTCTTTTTTTTTTCTGACCAGTACATACTTCTATTATATTACATAAAAACATTTTATGCTCTTGTTATTCATGAATTCATCAACATGCTGATTCTACTCTGTGCTGAATACCATACTAAGTTTTTAAAAAAGAAAGACAAGTACATTAGGGAATTTTTATCAGGGAGAACAGGGTTTAGAACACGACAATTTCTTGATGAATTATACTTTAAAAAATAGATAAACATGTATAAATAAGAATTGTGTCTTTTCAGTTTTAATCTAAAAATCAGTCCTTAAGCTCATACCCCTAAATTCAAGATGGAATTAGCCATCAATAGTTCTAAAGTAGTGTTATTAATTTTATCAATGAATATTACACTTTTAAATGTGTGCCTGACCAAAATACTTACTTTTGACATTCAAAACTAAAACCATTAAAGACATCATATCTTCTTATATAACAGCATGAGTTTATTTAAGTGCTATAATAACTTGATTGAAGTGCTCCTGCTGTTATATTAGAATTACCAAATTTTACATAACAATTAGGAATCAGAGTTTGACCAAATCCAGTTGATTTCACTATTCTAAAACCAGATTAATGTCTTAATCATTCATAATATAAACGAATCATCCACCCCAACAGTCCCTTAATTACTTTAAATCTCTGAATACAATATAATGTCACATTTCTAAAACTCTTATTATAATTTGATCCCCGAAGTCTTCTTTTTTTTTTTAAATTAAGGTTTATTGGGATGATCATTTTTAGTAAAGTTACATAGGTTTCAGTTGCACAATTCTGTAATACATCATCTATATATTATGTTGTGTGTTCACCACCCAGAATCAACTCTCCTATCACCATATATTTGATTCTGTTTAACCTCATTTGAACACAGTAAAATATATAGTAACCCAAATAAAATATGAAGAAAAACTATATTTTTTTTCAAAAAATATAACTTCTAGTATTATATAATGATATTTTTTTAAAAAGGGGATTATATTAAGAGATAATGGTTTGTATAATCCCATAAATAAGTGATTCTTAAAGTGTAATTCCCACCCCCACAGCATCAGCGATATCTGAGAACTTGCTTGAAATGCAAATTTTTGGTCCCCATCCCAGACTGACTGGATCAGAAGCTCTAGGGTGAGAACCAGCCATGTGTGTTCTAGTAAGCCCTTCAGGAGATAGAATGCATGGTAAAGTTGAAAAACATTATCTAAAAAAAATGCACAACAAATAGCGTAATTGAAATGTCACAAATAAAAATGTAAAAGGAGGAGGAGGAGGAGGAGAAGGAGAAGAAGAAGAAGAAGAAGAAGAAGAAGAAGAAGAAGAAGAAGAAGAAGAAGAAGAAGAAGAAGAAGAAGAAGAAGAAGAAGAAGAAGAAGAAGAAAAATTAGGAGAAAATGTAAGTAGGAGTACAGAATAAAGCAACCTATATGCTGTATGTGCCAGAATGGACCTTGAACTATGAAAGCAATTTCTTCGTGTTACAGATTAAATTGAGAGCACAATTTTATCAAGCTGACTGAACACACACTCAGAATTCATGGGCCACATCAGAGCATCAGCTTTATACCATGGACGTTTCACAGTATACAGGGAATCACAGAATATTTCAGTTGAAAAAATATAGGTAGATAAAACAAACAAACAAACAAACAACAACAAAATAAAAACTGTGTAGTGCTTTATAATTTAGTCCTAATCCAAATGAAATTTTATTAATTTCAATTCATGATTTTGATGCGTTTTGGATAACTCTTTTTAATGCATTATTGATCATATTATTTTATAATATTTATGGGATTATGGGATTTATGGGATTATGCATTATTTTATAGTATTCTTTTGGTTGACTGTATATATAAAGTATTTAAACTTATAAACATTAAACACATACAGTATTTTCTTGTTTATTTGAATAATAATTACTTTGCTGGATATTTTACACTGTCTTTTGTATCCACTCCTTAAGCTTCCTCATCCTGTCCTCTGTCACCAAGGCTCATCTGTATGAACCATATTAACAAAGCACTCCTACCCTGGGCTATGGCCAAAGGAACTCCTCAGCAGGAGATCAGGGAGAGAAAGGAGAAAATGTCAGGATGTCATTCTCTGCCCACTTTTTATGTGGCTGCCTAGGCCCGGTTGCTTCTCTTTACTAAAGGTTACAGCTCTTTCAAGATGGTCCTCTCCACATGATTCTATCCTTTAAGATTCCAATAACCCAATACCTGCCTAGGTGTGCTAACAGTGCTACTTGACCCAGAATATTGCACTATGTCTTATGTGTTTCTAAAGCCTGCCTAACCGTATCTTTATTCAACTCTACTGAAATTACACAATTTAAGTAGCTAGTTTCTACTAGGAGCCTGGCTGATAGAGTTGCTCTTGATCACAATAGTAATGATTTACAAATAACTGTTAGAAAGGCATATAGACACTATCTTTCTTTACTGAAAGTGATAAAGGTAGAAAAGCTAGAAAGAGTTTCATGAGATATTTGGTATTGTATGTTGCTGATTATGGAGGAAGATGCCAGACACACTCATGAAGTTTGATTGGAGAAGGTCTTAGGAGGAGAGGGTGGTTGATTAGAGGGAAAATGCAAAACAGCATGAGGATGCTATCATTAATTGCTTAGTGAAGATTTCATCTCATACTTGTTATGTGCCAGACATCGTGCCATTGTGGTGTTGTGGGAACGCAATGATGAATAAGTCAAACATGACTGCTGTCCTGAAGGATGGAGTCAATGTCTCTGACAGAACAAGGAGCACATACAAAATTTCGGCGGCAGTGGGAGGAGTGGGGGCAGGGGGCAGCCATGAGAAAGAAAAGGAGAGCCCATTACGATAATTAAAATCAATTTAATGTGCTTGATAACTTTGAAAGTGTGCAAAATTAGAAGAGGTGGGACATGGTGCTGGCTTGCATCAATATTTATATCATTGCTTACAGCAAAAAGAGTACAGTATGAACCAAAGAGAAAGACTTTGATAAGTATTGGATGAAAACAGTATTAGAACCTGCAAGCAACCATGCTATTTTTCCTTCAACTTCAAACTCTGAAAGTTAAATTTTATGAAGTCCTTATTTCCAACAGACGGAAAGAGATAATTACCTAACTTGAAATAGTCCTTATTTTCTTATTTGTTAAAAACTGCTTTAGATTTTAGAATTCTCAAGATATATTCTAATAGCGGATTTGATTTCCTGAGTAACAAACTTGAATATATTGCCACTTGTTTGTATGTTTTATTTAGGAAAAGCTATGGGAATGCAATTTTATAAGAGAAAATGAATTACAAAAGGAAAATTAATTTTTAAAAATTGAGATAATATTTTAGACTTAGAAAATATGGGTGCATGGTTGACATTTTTTTAGACACCTGTAACTATAAATTCAAAATTCACCTTTTAAAAAATATTTGCAGTTTGATACAGGTAGAATTAAAATCATGCCTCAAGAATGGAATACATGTATACATATATTTATATAAAATATCTCTATGCCATTGAAAAAACCTGATAAGTTTACACAGGTCTGGTGAAGTGTTGGCACAAAGTATAACAAAATCTATTTTATTTGGAGCTAAGGAACCTTCTGGAAAATAATGCAACCATGACTACAGTTGGGGTTGACACATGTGGTCTAAGACATCTCTAAGAAGATTATCCCTGCTTCTGATGCTGGCACTTGAAGTCTATTGGACAGCCAGTCGGCAAAGGAAGATCACAGCAGGCCAGAACCTCACAAGCCTGGGCTGGAACCCAAAAAGATGGACTAAAACTGTTTTTGTTGCCTCTGACATTAGTGACTGGGTATCCAACGGAACCCGGGGCCCCTAGACATGCAGGCCCCTAGACACACTTCTAAAGAGTCCAGTAGTCAGAGAAACTGAAGGAAAAAATCCAGGGTAGACAAAGTAACTGCAGGCCCAGCTGCTGCCTCCCTCCGAACAAGCAGAGAATCTCTTCTGTAGCCTATTTTAACAGGAAGCATGCAAAGAATGCAATTTGGGGAAATGGATTTCAGCCTGGCAAGTTGACACATGATAAAGACATCACACAATCTCAATGTTATGGGAAGAGTGCCATGTGTTTACTTCTAAACATTTTAAAGTTTTGTTTTCACACAAAGTTGATTTTTGTGTATATATGTTATGAGGTAGACACTCTATTTTTTTCAGTGAGAATAATCAGTTTTTCCAACCTCCTTTATCAGTTTTTTTCCCCCCAGATGAGCTATAATTCCTGTCATATACCAAGTTATCAGCAATACTGTAGTTGGTAACTTAGCATATAACAGTATTTGTCATATATATGTTTTATATATATACATATATTATATATATAATTTTTCTGTTTATTCTCTCAATTATCTACCTCTGTACGAGTAGCACACTATTTAAATTCATTTAAATTTGAATAAATATGGTATGATATACAAAGAAAAACTATATGTGATGAAATGAATGAACTGATGTGAAAGGTAAGTAAAAATAATTGAAAAATTAACACTGAACAAAATAAACATACTATTGAGGGGGCAAAGGCAAAAATAAAAATATATATACCAGGATACCATTTACATGATATTTAAAATCATGCGAAATTATACAATGTTTAATGATATACATATACACACAGTGGAAATATAGATGAACACATTTAAATGATATGGACAAAGAAAGGGATGTTATAGGGGTAGGTTAACAGGGGTCTTCAAATGTATTGATGATATTTCTTTTATCTGGCTGGATGATAGATATATAGAGATTATATCATCTTTTTTACCTTTTTGACTACTTGACCCTATTAAAATGACATGTCTTTAATATCAAAATGTCAATCACAATACGTGCTTCAGCATAGTCCCAAGCAATGTTCTGTATTTAGGGCTTCGGTCTGGAAGAGCCCTGAGAGAGACAAAGCAGCCCAGAAGGGCAGTGTGGCGAAGCTACACATCATTACTGTGTCACAGCGGCCCTGAATGTCGTAGCTCTGTGACCGTGGAGAGCAGGCTAAGTTTTGGAGAATATATAAGACTTTCCCAGGAAATTCCACAAATATTGTAGTGTACAAGGTGTGACAATTAAGTTCGCAAACTTGTTGCAATGATGTTGCTAACCTTTTTTGATATCAGAGGGATTATTCATTATGAATTTGTACCAACCGGACAAACAGTTACCCGAGTTTACTATTTGGAAGTGCTGAAAAGGCTGCCTGAAAAAGTTAGATAGAAACGATTTGAACTTTTCGCCAATAACTCATGGCTCTTGTATCATGACAATGCCCCAGCTCACACAGCACTGTCTGTGAGGGAGTTTTAAGCCAGTAAACAAATAACTGTATTGGAACACCCTCCCAACACCTGATCTGGCCCCCAATGACTTCTTTCTTTACCAGAAGATAAAGGGAATATTGAGAGGAAGACATTTTGATGACATTCAGGACTTCAAGGGTAATATGACAACAGCTCTGATGGCCATTCCAGAAAAGGAGTTCCCAAATTGCTTTGAAGGGTGGACTCGGCACTGGTGTCAGTGCATAGCTTCCCAAGGGGAGTACTTCGAAGGTGACTGTAGCTGTATTCAGCAATGAGGTATGTAGCACTTTCTCTGGGATGAGTTTGCGAACTTAATTGTCCTACCTCGTACATATGGGGATTTGCAGAAGACTGGACATTCTCTGTGAGTAAATAGGTTTACACCATAGGGCAATTCAGGTTCTATAAAATTTGTTTCATATGTTTATTCTCTGCTGCTCAGTAGCATCCATAGAGAACCATAAAACTAGAATTTTAAGTGTTGTTCATTTTAAAATGACAAAAAAATGGTGATTGATAATGGATTAATGGGTGGGTAAATAAATATTTCTTTGGTATTGAATTGTTTAGGTTATTTTGAGTCCCTAATATAATTAAGATCCCAAATTCCCACTTACTATGAAATAATCAGCCTCAGTGAAGGTACAAAAACTAAATGTAATGAGACACTGACATTCAAATAGCGTATACTTAGTATCTAGTCCACATACAAAATAGCAATGATTCAGTATAGAAAATGTAAGGTAGTTTTTATAAAAAGAATTCATGGACAGTATTTTTAAAGTAGAAAGATAAAGGAATTTAACGTTCTGTCATTTAAACATCAAAGGATTTCCCCCTCAGGTTTACAAGACACTATGTATGTAGGCAATGCCTTCATCCTTTTAATCTTCAAATATCACAGTTGCTTTCAGAATCCTTTTGAAGGTTTGCCATTTTTATTAAGGTGCAACAGCCCCTCATCTAGGAGCAAAGGTTTGCACCAAGGATAAAATGACTTTTAACTGTCATAACAAAGCAAAAACTGTTTTACGGCAAGTTACATGTTAAAGATAAAAATGCATTGATATATCGTACTTAATAGGAGGATACTAGGGACAATCTGAGGTAGCATTTAAAATATGGAACAAGTTAACGTGTTTGTGTTGTTGCTCTTGTTTTCTTTGTCTAAAGTCAAGTAACACGTAAATAAGATAATTTATTACACATTATCTCCAATCACATTTTTACCTTGGTGACATAAAATTTAATGAAATTTTTCTTCATTTCCTCAAAAGCCTCTAATTTAATGGAAACTCCACACATATATTCTTGAGGAGAAAAGCTTTACATATATCTGATACAATCTCTCTAGAGTAGAAATGGATTGCTGTCATTTTATTAAGTGCTGTTAAGAAGAAGGTAGAACTCTTTCCAATTCTACTTTGCATATTTTTTTCTTTTTCAAAAGGTTATGTACATTTTCTCTAAATTTGGTAACTATGAGATAACTTTCTACAAAAGCTTGTGTTGTTCTGAATTGGTAGACAAAATAAAAGTCGTTTCTTAAGCCCTGCCTGGGAAGTTGGGAGATAGTAAATGAGCTTGTCAAACATTATCTGAAAATCCAATAAGTTAAATGAAGGAGGTTTTTTTTCTTTTGTTTTTAAGTAACTTGACTGGATGGAAATGTCTCTCTTTTGAAGTATTTTCGAATATGTGAACTGCACTTCATATAAAGTAATAGAAATCACTCTAGGCCCTCTTGATGAGATCATGAATTGCATACCCTCTCTTTATTTCTCCTCCCATTTTTACCTGACCACAGCATCCATAGAATATTTTAGAAAGCTGTGAGACTAGCATTTTTATTTCCAAAGATTGTGACAGAAACTCTCAAAATGTTATCAAAACATTTAATAATCTACCTCTGAGCTTAATGAACAATCAGTTTTCAGAAACCATCCAAGTATGCTAAACTGTGTCCTTTCTAAAAACAAACAAACAAACAAAAAATTGTACTGAGAGACTAAGAAATGCTTTCACAATTTTATGCCATGTTCCCAATCATGTGGCGGTAAGCTTGAGGGTGAAATTTTATCTTACATTTCTCTTTTATATCCAATTTCCTGCTCATTATTCATTTAACAAACACATACTGAGAAAGGGTTATGGGCTTAGCATTGGAGTTGTAGAGGTAAACGACTCATGGGAAATAACATTAAGGAAAGAGCACATATTTGGAAGCAGATAAACCTTAGTTCATGTAATAGCTTCTCATCTACTGTTGAATGAACATATTGAACCTAAGTTTTCTCATTTGAAAGATGGAAATGAAATATAGTGTGGGGGAAGAAGAAATATTCCTCTCCTCTTTAAGTTTCTTTCAGCTGGCCTAATAATTAAATCTACATGAGACTCACTAATGAGTGAAAATAATTAAATTTAATTATATACCTATGCATATGTATGGAAATCCCACATATATAAGACAGAAAGTTAAAATGAAGTATACATGGCACTCTGAGCTAAGGATGAAGTAAGACACCTTGGGGCTTCAGAGGAGAGGAAGGTCATTCGTAGGATGATAAGAAGAGCACATGTTCAGAAATTAGATGTTTGCCATCCATATATGTATATATGTATCATTAAAAGTTATCTCTGGTATTAACTCTTATAGGCAAGGTCCATAATTTAAATTTTTTTAAGGAACAGGTGAAAGTTTCTCATGCTCTGCCAGGGTATCAATTGCTGTCAGCTCAAAATAATTGACTTGCCCTAGTGGCACATCTTGGTGGGGGAGCTATTCTGAACCCTTTTCACAGACATCTTGCAGGGTGGTTTGGTTGTGGTATTAGGTATTAGGTTGTAATTAGAATCAATGAAATAGAGAAAGAAAAGGTGGAACCAGAAGGGGATTGTGTTTTGTTAAAACATCAGGGTTTTATTCTTTGGACAATGGCAGGTGGCTGAAGGATTTGAAAACACACTAGCATCTATATTTTGTTTGCAATCCCTAGCAAGTTGGCAGGTTAGAAATTAAACCAACATGTTCCCCAAACATCACACGATGCATCATAAAACAACCATATGCATATAAGTTAGATTTCCCAATATTGTTTTAAAAAATACTTGCCACTGGCCCACTTCATTATGCGAACAGTAATTTTCAAACTTATTTTTCCCACAGAACCCTTTCTTTAGAAGAAATCTTAGCCAGGAGCATAAACAAATAAAACAAGATAAAAACAGAAATGATTGTGTTGAAGATGAGTAAATCAAAGGGCTTTTCAGCTGCAGATTACTAAGTATTATCTTCATCCTATGAATTTCCACAGTACTCATTGTCTATATCTCTCTCATTTCCTGCCACATTACACAATCTTTGAATTTTGTTTTTATGTAACTCTGTAGTATCCCTTTAACTAAATTGTGAGCTCTCTGTGACAGGAATCACAACTTCTAAAGCTTTATACACCCCTGCACTCACATTCAAAAATGTTTTTCACATGGTAGGTATTTCCTATTATGTACATTTCCAAATTAATTAAATATAATGATGAATGTCTAGGTTTACAAATAAAAATTCCGTTTATTGTTTGCTACATTTTTAGGAGGTAGTCACTTGGGTTCCTTAGATTCACATAGTAAAAAAAAAGAAACAATCAAAATGATATGTGTCAGAAATAGCAAAGTAATATATGCAGGAAAAATGAAATGCCTGTATATTTATCAAATAAATCTCTCAGGAAACTGCATAAAGTCATCCTGGATAATGCGGACACATAAATATAATAGGTGTTCATTTTAGGTATGGCTCAGATAAAATTCCATGTTTTTACTTACTGAACTGGCTTACCTTTCACTGGGGGTAAAGCTGACTAAATGTCAAATCTAACCAATTTGAAGTTCTCTGAAGAGCGTCCTGTACCACTGGCTTTGCACAAGGAATGGGGACTTGAACTGAGAGGATGGTGGTGAGGGTGAAAAGGAAGAGGAAGATGAAAGCGTTGTTTTCTTCCTTGTTCTCAGTTCCATATTGAACTAAGCTTGCAGTACACACACAAAACTAGACACACAAACTCAGATAGGAAATTGCCTGCAGTTCTCACAAGCCTTTCTTTCTATGCATTCCCTTTTAACATTATTTTAAAGAAAAAAAGTATCTTGTGCTTATTTCAGTTAAAATAGACCCCACTGATAATAAATAGCAGGAGAATTATGAGAGTCCATTCTGAATTCTAAACAATTTCCCACAGAGAATCACACACACACACACACACACACACACACACACACACACACACACACATTCCTAACTTGCCTGTAGAAAAATTGGAGATACAATCAAATATCTGTACTTCATTTATTTAATATGCTCTTTGCAAGTGGTACTTTGCAAGGCTTTCCAAATAATTGGACGATTTAAGTTGGCAAACCTCCTCAAGTATCTTTTGAAAAGGTTCACTAGAAAAGTGGTGGCAATTAAGATTATTATAGCCACATTTAGTATATTTTTATACAACTTAGTGTCTTGTAGGGACTCTATTCCATTTAGAAATGCTAATGGTAATCTTAAGCCATAACTGTCTCAAATATTTTCAGTATTTATATAAGCATTAAGTAATCTCTTTAGTGACATAGTTAGACATGTCTTCTTCAAGAAAAGATTGCAGGGACTTGTGCTGTAATAGGCTAGAGACTGCAAACATGATTTAGATACCATGCCTTTAAAATATGGATATTTCTGAGTCACCTTTGGTCTGTAAGGTGATGTATATTATTTAAATTCTTCTTCTGTTTTTGCCTAAATAATTTGTAAAATGGTGTAAAATCAAAGAGCACATTTATGGCAGTTTAATGAAAACTCCAAAAGTCCCTTTGTTCAGAACACTTCCGGGTAGGTCCCCCAAAATATTTACTAGTATAAGTAGCTCATAATTTATTAGAACATTTTATAATCACTTAGAAATTTCAAGAGCGAGTGGCTATGACATTTGCCCCATCTTCATTAAAATGTAAGTAAAGATGGAAGCTTCCTGTTGAAGTCAAATGGTTCAAGCAAATATATAATAGTTTCTCAAAGAAAATGACACAGCCAAATAAAACACAGA
The DNA here is from genome assembly GCF_057876585.1 of Rhinolophus sinicus. Classification (NCBI taxonomy): domain Eukaryota; kingdom Metazoa; phylum Chordata; class Mammalia; order Chiroptera; family Rhinolophidae; genus Rhinolophus; species Rhinolophus sinicus. The sequence continues at coordinate 134,247,289 of NC_142517.1, read as the reverse complement.
AGGTGCCAAAAACATGTATACACATTTTAAGAAAGGAAAAAACTGTATTAAAATTGTAATACTCAATATACATCAATAACAGACAATGAATACAAGCCATGTGTATATACATGTTTTGGTACCCTCTGTAGTTTGAGTATTCAGACAAGTAGTGTATTTTACTTTATTTTATTTTATTTATCTATTTATTTATTTTTTGGTTTTACAAGGAGACTTGGTGAATTCTGAAGAGTAACTTCTGAACATCTAATGTAAAATAAAATGGTGATGATGAAAATAAGGGCATCAGTGAGCAACACATATGAGTGAGATACTCTCTATGAATTCAAAGGATGAAAGTGCAGGCTCTTGAAAGTGTAAATTAGTAAGATATATCAAAATTTAAAATGCTTGACCTGCCTGTTACATGTTTGAAAATGTATTCTGTAAGTATATTTTCTCAGATACACACATATATACAAAGATTCTATTGAAACATTGCTTGCAGTGCTTTATAAAAATGGAAGTAGCTTAAATATGCAACAGTAAAGAACCTGTTAAATAAAATACAGTATATCCATGGGATGGGAAACTATGCATTCATGACAAGAATAAGACAGTGACAACCGTAATAATGTCACCAACAACATTAATCATCTTTAGTTGAGCCCATGTTATATGTATTAAGAAAGTAGCATGGTGCAGTTTTGGAGAAAGAGTTCTGAAATCTGACTGCATATTCCTATCACTTCTGGACTCCGAGCCTCAGTTTGCTTATCCATAAGGATTTAACCATAGTCTATATTTTGTAGGTTGGAGAGATTAAATGAGAAGTCTGCTCAGTACACATTCAATAAGAATTCATTATTATTATAATTAGTAAACTAGTCTCTTTATTTTTACATCTACCTATGAGTTAGGCAACATTATTATCCTCTTTTTGTATATATGGTGGACAAGGTTGATTATAAGAAAGTCACACTATTGATAATCACCAAATTAAATACTTTACTCATTTATCCTTTCAATAATATTGATTGAGAACTTACTTTGTATTAGGCCTTGGGGAGTATGGTAGTAATAAAACCTATAAAGTCTTATCTTCCTGTAGCTCGCATTTAAGTAAAAAAGTAGACAATGAACAGATAAATACATAATGTCAAAGTAGATAGTGGCAAGTGCTATCAAGAAGAATGAAGCAGAGCCAGTGGATAAAGAGTGATAAGGAAAAGAATATGGAGCTATATTAAAAAGGATGTGGTGATGACTGAGGAAAGATACGAATCCAGTGATGATATAAGCTATGATGGAAGAAGGGCCTCCCAGGCCGAGTGAACCACAGCACAAACCCGGAGTGCGGGTGTGCTCAGTATGTTGCAGATCTAGGCTTTAAACTAAAGCTCTGTGAATCTGAAGATGAACAGATACTGATTTGAAAAGACATCCAAGATACGCCCAAGAAGCAAAAGAGCTAGGATGGATTATGCCACTTATATTGTAAAAAGTATTTTAGATTAAATCTATATCTATATTTATGTGTCAGTGTATGCAAACATTTCTGGATTGGCAGGTCAAATTTTCAATTGCCCTTGAAATTCTTGACATCTCTACCTTGAACTGCTGATGTTTGCTGTTGAATGTTACCCAGATACTTTCCCCTCACCACCCTACTCCTAGGCTGCTCCAGGTGATGGCTCAAAGATCACTTGTACTTCTTTCACCTCGTGACTCATGTCCCTCAGTCTGCTAATCTCACTGATGTCACTCATCTCAGGCATTTGGCAAAGGCCTTCTAATGCTCCTAACAAACTGTGTTTAATTTTCTAGTATTGGTACAGAAATGTCTCCTATCACTTTATGGCCTATTTTCTTTATAGGGACATCATATCAGAGCTTCTAGGGTTCCAAAGCTTAAGTAAATCTTACTCTTTGTTTTAAGAGCAATCCTTTCTTGCCCAGCGTATGCACATGCTGGTATATTGGCTGATTCAGGGAGGTAGTATTCAAATGAAACCACTGTAAGATCTTTCTTTCTAAATTCATTTCAGTTCCTGAGTCCTGATGACTGTACTTATCTTCTTCTTAATAGCAAAACATCTCCTGAGGAACCTGGAGACATGCTTAGTGCTTAGTTTCTGCTTCTTTCCCCCAGGTTCAACATATTTTGATTTTCTTGCTTTCTATTCATTTATGTAAGCTTTCAGTTAAATTTGACACACAATATTATATTAGTTTCATGTGTACAACATAGTGGTTAGACATTTGTATAATTTATGAAGTGATTCCCTGGATAAATCGAGTACCCACCTGGCACTATGCATAGTTATTACAATATTATCGACTATATTCCCTATGCTGTAGTTTACATCTCTGTGACTATTTCATAACTGCCAATTTGCACTTCTTAATCCTTTTACCACTTTCACCCATTCCCCTTACCCCCCACCCAGCTCCAAAATCTGGCAATCATCAATTTGTTCTCTGTATATATGAGTTTGTTTCTGTTTTGTTTTCTTGTTTCTTTTGTTTTTTGGATTCTACATATAAGTGAAATCATATGGTATTTGTATTTCTCTTTGATTTATTTCACTTAGCATATTACCTTTTAGGTCCACCCGTGTTGCCACAAATGGCAATATTTTATTCTTTTTATGGTCAAGTAATATTCTATTGTATATATGTACTGCATCTTCTTTATTGTTTGTATTCAATTGTCTATAATAGACATTTAGTTTGCTTCCATATTTTAGCTATGTTAGATAATACTTCAATGAACATAGGGGTGCATATATCTTTTGGCAGTAGTATTTTGGATTCTTTGGATAAATATTCAGAAGTGGAATTACTGGGTCATAGGTAGTTCCGTTTTTATTTTTTGAGGAATCTCTACACTGTTTTCCATAGTGGCTGCACCACTTTGCAATCCCACCAACAGTACACGAGTGTTCCCTTTTCTTCACATCCTTGACAACACCAAGTTCGCCTTACCTGTTTATATATCTCTGAACCCCCAAAGCTCAAACAATTTATTTTTCTTAGCAAGCTCATAATTATCAGGAAAATCAAATAATATGATATAGTGATAATTGGAGTACACATTTGATCTCTTTATGATCACCACCTCTCAAAAAAGTATGTCCCTTTAGCATTATCTACTATATTTCCCTGGGTCTGAGCAAAAATTCCATAGCATCTTAGGGCATGGGTTGGGGAATAGGAATAGGTTTTATTGAGAAACTTGGAAGCCAAAGGTTAAAAAAAATAGAAGGCACAGGTCTTCTGATCTTCAGTGTTATCACAGAGGCTGGCATCATGCCAGGGCTATCCACATGAGGTGTAGTTTGTGTTTGTATTTCAGGAAAGACACTTCATCAGCCCATTGTTCTCCTTCCTTATAGAGCAATTGGCAAATAACTGAGCAGACAGATGTGGTAGACATACCAGTGCTTTACAGGAGTTGTCTGCTAAGGGTAGCTTGTAGCTTTTCCTGCTAAAGGAAAGAAGCTATCAGTTCTGTGACAAGCTCAGTTATGATGCTTTGATGTTATAAAGTATGAGTAGGGAGATAGGAGTTCTGTGGAGGTATAAAAAAAGAACTTTCCTCCTGCCTTCTAAGTTTCTTTAGCTGGAGTAATAATCAAATTAACATGAAACGGATTAACAGGAGAAAATATCCAAAGTTTATTTTATAGAGGTATGTTTGGGGGTGCCATGATATGAGACTCAAAAAGTCCTTGAATGGTTGAGGTTTATACTTCATTTTGGATAAAGGATAAGCAAGGACAGGGTCTGGGATTTTGAAGAGAAAGTAGGCAATTCACAGTTAATGAGTAAGAGTGACTATGTGGCAAACAAATTCTTGTTAGGCAACAGGGAAACAAAGGGACACAGTGGGGAACCCAATGAAAAGATTTTTGCACGGAGCCTTCCTGTCTACCAGACTTAATTTAAAAAAAAATGTAAGGTGAAATGTTAAGATTCTCTTCCTGAACAGGGGTTTCTATCAAATTCCCTTAGGCAGGATATGGGTTGGGTTAAAGGTTCTTTCTGAGTCTTTTGTTTCTTACTAATCAGCTTAAAATCAGTATCCCAAAAGGCACAGTTAGGAGTGGCGAAACCTTTGTCCCCTTCTGTTCCCAAAGAGCTTAGTGTCCAGACAACCCAGTGTGAACTCCTAGAGTGATTTTCAGACAAATCTGCATCCCTTCCCATACACTTCAGTTTCTGTGATAGCCTAGCTGTCTCCCCTGATGTAAATAATCCAAAAGATTGAATGCAATAATATCAGGCAGACAAACAGGTCAGAATAATTTTGTTTCAAAGTAATTTTTTACCTTTAAAAAAATTGTGGGTCACTTTAAGAATTTGATATAGGGTTGGCCCGGTGGCTCAGGTGGTTGGAGCACTTTGTTCCTAACGTGGAGGTCACTGGTTCGATTCCCACATGGCCAGTGAGCTGCACCCTCTACAGCTAAGACAGTAAACAACAGCTCTCCCTGGAGCTGGGCTGCCGTGAGTAGCCAGAGGTTGGTGTGAGCTGCCGCAGGCTGCTGTGTGCTGCCATGAGTGGCTGGTGGCCAGTGTGAGTGACCGGAAGCCAGCTTGAGTGGCCAGCAGCTATAGTGAGTGGCCAGCAGCCGGAGAGAGCTGTTGTGAGCTGCTGTGAGCAGCCGATGGATGACAAGCGACTGACTGCCTGAGCCGGGAGGAACACAAGACTCATAATAACATCATGGACCAGGGAGCTGTGTCCTACACAACTAGACTGAGAAACAACAGCTTGCATTGGAGCGGGGTGGGGGGAGGTGGAAGAAAGGGAAAAAGAGAAAAGAATTAGTTATCATCCCTGAAATATGAGTTTAGGCAAATATACCAAGTCAACTACATTGCAAAATTTCAGGGGGACATTCACATGATAGTTTACATATAAATTCCACTCTGTATAAACTACACCATAAAACCCCAAATTAATGTGTGTTTTTTTTATATACTTATGGAATCCAACACTTCCTTGTGCTTTTATTTTTCAATTAACACAGCGCATTCTGTCATATTATGTTAAAAATTATTACAAAAGAAGACTAAACAGTTGCATAAGTGGTCATGTGAAGTGGGATATAAGATTAAAGTTATCCTTGGTAAAGGTTAATTGTAGTTGCTTATCATAAAATAGATAGCAAGTATTCAAATTTGATAAATCATCCTTGAAAAGCAGCACATTATGGTTGTGTTTCTTATTTAGTTAATTTTACTGCATCACAGTGCAATGCAATATTAACCTTTCTTATCACATTAAAATCTCACCATAGCATATGTCAATAAAAACTGTAAAAAAAAAAAAAAAAAATGAAATGGGCAAAATTAACTACTGGTGTCTTTCCAGAATTCAGATTAGTTTAGCTTTTCCTGGTTTTCAATCTGTTTTACAACTTTGTAATGTAAACCAAAATTAATTTTAGACTGTAATAGACAATAAAAAGGAGCAAAAGGGATCTACAGCCCAGGAGACACAGATTCAGGTAGCAATTTATATTGTTTTCCACTGAGACAAAGGGGAGGCCACCTTTTAAAGTGAAAGCTCCCACTCAGGTCTGTTTGATGTAAATGAGGTATCCAAATTGTGCATTTCTGATTGGACCAAGCAGGTCTCAGTCTGTTAGTAGAAAGATGAAACCAGGTTTTCCCTGCAGTGGTTAATCAGACAACATAAACAAGCAGGGGATGGTGCAAGAAGCAAGGACTTCAGCCTGTGGTTTTTCTCTGTATACAGAGTACATGAGGAGCCCCTGTCAGCAAATGGCAGCTAGGATCTTATTATTTACAAAATCTGGGCCCTTAGTTGCCCATGGGAATTCCATCTCAGCAGATAAATTCCTTCTTGGGGTTCACATCAAAATAATCTTTCTTCTCAGGGTCCCCAGTAAGTTGTGGAAAATGATAGTAATGCAAACAATTCTTTTTGTTAGAAATACAATTAATTTTTTTTCCAGTGAAGATGCAATTGATTATTACCCTGTGGATATACTTGTACACATGTGCAAATTCACTTCAGTGTTTCTATTTCTCTATACATGTGTGTATCCTTTGAATTCTCCTTTGAACCAGCTTTCACATCTTGCTGGTTCCCTCAAAATTATTGTGCTGAATAAAATCGGTGAAAGTGTTCATTTGATATATCTGTCATAATTTCATCTTTAAAAAATTATTCAACACATATTTTAAGTTCTTAACAGTAATAAAAATGAAAAAAAACATATTGCATGGACACATGATTTTAAATATTTGTGTATAAAGATTCTCCAGTTCCATAGCTCCTATTTAGTGTTATGACTGGGAAGATAAAATAGAAGATTAAAAATTTTAGTTATTTATTACTTTAAAATTTAAAACGTGAAAGACCCTTCTCTGAAATGGTAAGATTTATCAAGACTACCACCCTATGAACACACAATAGGATTTATAGATGATGTAATACAGAATTGTACAACTGAAATCTATGTAACTTTACTAACAATTGTCACCCCCAATAAACTTTAATTTAAAAACAAGGACTATCACCCTGAATTTTCGTGCACTTGTCCAATTGCAATGAACTTTTTTTCTATTATGTGTTTTGTTTGCACATAGGAAAGTTTAATAACACAATTCATATTCTTCCAAATTCAATAAGACAAGATTATTCTGGGCAAAGTAGTCTTTAAATATTATAGACTTAAAAGGTAAAAGTGAAAAAATATATTCACGATACATATTTTTGTTGAATAAAATATACACTTATCACATGATAGTATTTATTCTTATTTCCAGTGTTTTCATTACAATTGCATTAATATTCCTTGGATAATAAGCGTTGTGATCATTTGGTTAAAAATTAAATGAGGTAACAGTTTAATTGTCTGATTTCTGTGGAGTAACTGCATCTTCTGGGAAATGGATTATAACAAAACATAAAATAATTTTTGTTCTTTCAAAAACACCAAGCTTCAATTAAATGTTAACACCCCAGGTGTTTTACATCTCTTCAATGAAAACATTATCACTTCAGCTATTGAGATAGACGTATGTCAAAAATCCAGATGCTTCATACATTTTTTTTTTTTTTGAATTCAATAAAGAAAGTTAAGGAAACTATCTGCCTGTGAATCACTTTCTGTCATGAAAGGCATCTGACACTGATTAATTGCCAAGCAAAACCCATATTCACTGTAATAGCAGTTATATGTAAATATCGGAGGCCAACTGAAGAAGTTCTGCAATGACATTGTACTTACAAGTAATTTAATTTTAAAGAAATAAATGCAGCATACTGAGATAGTAAGGCTTGGAGGAAAATAAACCAACATAGCTTAGAGGTATAATTTCACTTTCCTCTTTTCAAATCATTTTTCACTATATATGTCCCTGAAAGTGATTTACATTTTTCCCCCAATTCAAGTTATTTTTATTTATCCACAGAACTTTTACAGAATAGGCTATAAAAATAGCTACGATCTATTGTTTTCTATTGGATTATACAGACCAAGAATAAACAGGTATGCTAAAAAGACAAATGAGAGGTTTGGGAACCTGAAATATAAAGGGTCCCTATAATTATAATTCCTTTTGAAGGATATGAGACTGACACGAATCTAGGGCAAATATAACACCAGCACATGATCCAATGCTAGAATGCTCAAAAAGGGAAATTTCTGAGGAGGGGTCAGCATGAGCTACTCCGAAATACGTGGATATGGTATAAAGATTATTTTGAGCTGCAGGCAATTGAGAAATAGTAGACACAGGAAGAACCCTCTGCCCTCACCCTTTCTGCCTAAAAGTAGGACGTACATTTTCCATTATGAATGCAACTGTAAATTTCCATTTGTGTGATGTTGCCCCTCCCTTCCCAGGACAACGAGATATGACACTGAAATAAGTGTGCACGAACAAACCTTACTAAATAAATAAATAAATATTAAAAAAACACACAAAAAAACACACCAACACACCTTTATTTACCACATACTTCCTAGTCACCTTGCCACCACAGTTTATATGTCCTTTTGTTAAAATGATACATAAGACCCCTGGTCTAACCACTTCTTTGGGTTTTTTGTTTACTTTCTGTGAATCACTGTACACATAAAAAAATATATATTAACATCAAATAAAATTTGCATGTTTTTTCTCCTGTTAATCTGTCTTTTGTCAGATTAGTTCACACACCAGTTGTGAAAAAAACATAAGAGTAGAGGAAATGGTTTTCCTTCTCTACATTTCCATACAACTGAACATTTATTTCACAAGTATTTTCTATTATAGTATTTTATCAGCTCTAAGAATGCATAAAAGAAAAAGTCTGCAAGTGTATGGTTGATTTTAATAATAATGTAAGTGCCAAGGGTAGCTTGACATGACTGACATAGTACATGGAGCACCAGGACTAATTATAGCACATTCATGATTTGGATCATGCCAAACCTTAGACTATGAAGTGTAGTCTTAAGCAGATTTCCATAAATTTTCTTCCTGGAGCTTAACCACTCATTTGCTCAACAAATATTTACTTGTTTATTTAATATGTATTTACCGAGCACATTGTACGTGCCTCTCTTTTAGGTGCTGTGAATAAAACAAAATATCACAGACAAATTATCTGCCCTTAAGGAGCTCACCATAGATCAGGAGAACTAATAAATATTTGCAGAAAGTTGGCAGGAAGTACTAAGGGGATATACAAAAGCTTGACATTTATGTTAACATCCTGGAAATACAGATGCCAAGGAAAACTTCCAGTAATTTAAAACATATTTATTATTTGCCTTCTTATCTGTATCCAAGACTTATTACTGCATGTTATTAATACCACATGGTATAAATTTATTTTAGCACACCCTGGAGAAAACTTTGCCTTAAATCTGGCACAAGAGGTTGAATCACAGGAATGCCAGCTCCATCATAAACCTGATCTTCAACTTTGCTCAAAGGGGTGAAGAAGTATTACTGAGCTGAAGAAGAGCTTATGCTCTCTTACACACATACCAAAAGAAATGCACAAGCAGGAGTCTGCAGTGGAAAAAACAATTAGTTTATTAGGATTGGCACCAATCTGGAGAACACATGAGCTTGGGCTCCAAAAACCCTGGCTCTCTGATGGTTTACAGAAAAGATGCTTTATAGAGAAAAAATCAATAAGTCATCATGAGTAAGGGGTTTGACTGGTGGGTGAAGCTGACTGGTCAAGAGTGAGGTAAGGGCAGTAAATCATGATTCCAGGTGTTGAAGTCAGCTTTGGCGTTCCTCAGTCTGGTTCCACAGGTATGTGGCAAGGGCTTGTTCTGCTTCAAGGCTCAGGAGCTGAAACACAACGTACGGCAGGATGATATCTTTAGCTTAGCAAAACCCATAGCTTGTGACCATTAGTTGGGACCTGGCCGTCATTTCTTGCTGCCTCGGGAGTTAATCAATGTAAAGGGAAAGGCCAAGACTTACAGGGCATGCTGTGAAAAAACTGAATGGAGTGCTGGAGCTACATGTTAAATCAAAACCATACATTAAATCCAGACCCTTGGTTGCAGTAAGAAAGTTATGGAACACAAGGTCTGCAGGAATGTTATCTCCTCCATGATAATGAACCTCCAGACCCATGCATCGTTGGGATGATGGTTCTGAAGGGGTTCTGCACACACTACCCCAAAATATGGAAACTTGCCATGTTTAATATATTAAGCTAAAGGAATTTGAGCAAACAGAAGCAGGGAGGTCAGTACAACCTTCCGTTTGCGCTTGTTCTGTAAAACAGTTCATAAAACCTTCACCTAAGAGGTGACTTCCATATACCAACAGGAAATGAGCATCCTTATCTCTGAAGATGGAGAGACACCAAGAAGATTCCTAACAAACAGGCCTTGCTAAGTTTCTCCCAGTTAACTTCAGTTAGACTGGATTATAAGGTTCTACATAAGGGGTCTGGTGTCTAGTAAAGGTTAAGAAGAAGTGTTCCCAGAGCCAGCTATACAATTTACACTCTCTAACCTATCGTATTTCCATAGTACTCCCACTCTACATTACACCTAGCATAAAAAATACTCAGGCAGGCCTGACTGTTGTTACTTTGTGCTTTAATTTCCTTATGAAGCCTCCCGTGTCACATAAAACTGGTGTTAAATAAATGTGTGTGCTTTTCCCCTGTTAATCTGTCTTTGTCCATTTAATTTTCAGAACCAGCCAAAAAACCTAAGAGGGCCGAGGACATTTTTTTCTTCTTCCTTATACAGTACAATTGCTTCTAAAACAGCCAAGACTGTGTATGTTGTCCAGAAAACCCAAGAACTAAAATGTTCTCCACCTGGAACAGCTCTTACAATAATAATCCAAAGAACTGAAAGGCTTTCCTGTAAAGTATTTATAATTCTCCTATTTCAAAATTTATGTTGTACACTAGGTGTACTTTTGGGATTTTTTTAAATCATAGATAGTCCTTGACAAACACATTTCATTTTAAAAAATCCAAAACTTTCATAAAATATGTGCTACTCTCCCTAAAGTACCTGTCACATGGTGAATTGAATCTTTAATACAAGTAAATTAGATAATGACCCAACACATTAGGCTATCTGATTTTGGTTCTTCGAGTTTGTACAATTAATTGACGATTTTATTGTATTTTACAATTACTCATTTTTTACTATATGAAAATATAAGAATGAAACAACCATAGATCCTATTAAGGAAAAAGTATCAGTTTCAAGATAAAACTGAAATAACATAGAATATAAAGCAAGATATTTGGAAATATTTCACTGAAATTGTAATTTTGGCAAGGTTTTATTAGAGATTTTTCGATATTTCTGGTTCTCATGGAATAGAAGCCTCTTTATTTTATATAAATCTGTTTTTTATCCTGTAGATATTCAGAACACCTACATATTTTCAAGAAGGCATTATACACAAAGGTAGAAATATCTTTATTATGAATAACACTGTAGTAGACATCTTTATATATCAATTGTGGACTGCATTTCTGATCATTTTACCATCTCTAGAGTCATACAGTCTGCCCTATGGATAACCTTGCTGTGAACATTTTTATACATAACTCTTTGACAGCACCCGTCATTATGGTAGATTACTTCAAGTGAGGTTGCTCTATGAAATGAATAAATAAATAAAAGATCTGAGTTACATATATTGCACTCAATTTTACTGACAGCAACAGATGAGAATAGATTTTGACAATCTTGACAATCTTTCGATTTTTATATTTTAAATTATTTTACAATTGATAGGCAAATAAAATACCTTTTTGTATTAATTTGCCTTTCTTTTATTTTTAACAAACTTCACTATTTTACACGTTAATGGACTATTGGTATATATTTTCATAATTCTTTTCTGTAGTGCCATGTATCTTACTATAATTAATCTGTTATTTGTTATGAAAGATGAAACTTTTTCATATGTAATGCCAATATTTAACCCAATTATTTTATTCTCTAAACAAGTATATAAAATAAAAACTATACTAATATGACTTTCTCTTTTGAATTTCTATGTACATGACATCTCCCTAAAACCCAAGATTTCTTCGCTTTTGGATTAGCTAGAATAGAGGTTAAAATTATTATTATTATTTTGTTTCAAACTGTATTTTTAAGGAAGAGGACAATTTATTTTTATTTATTTATTTATTTATTTATTTATTTAGTTAGTTAGTTAGTTAGTTAGTCATTTAGTTATTTTTAAGGAATGAGCAGCCCACAGTGGCCCATGTGGGGATCGAACCAACAACCTTGGTGTTATTAACACATTCTTTAAACAACTGAGCTAACCAGCCACCCTGAGGTTAAAATTATTAAAAGAAGATTTCAAAAGAGAGAGATGTTCAAATTTTGTTACCTAAATTTAGATTTTTGATTCTTCAACAAGACAGACAACAATATTTTGTGGCAAGAAAGGCAAGATTGTCAACAGTAGATTTTAGAGAATTTTTTGTCTTCCATTTAACCCTGGATTATAAGGCTCTACATAAGGGCCCTGGTGTCTAGAAAAGAAGGGGAAGCAGCAGCCTGCCCAGAGCCAGCTATGCAATTTACAGAATAAAAATGCATGTCTCTTGTTCAAAAATTATTAACAATATCAAGACAGTGACAACAGAACATTAAACAAAGTGTGGGGCCCTGTACAACTACGCATGCCACAGGACCATGAAGCTAGTCCTGAGTCTGCCTTTTCTGACCCTGTTGGATTATGGAGAGAAGGGAGATAAAATATAGGGGAGGCAGTTGATCAGATATGTGCCACTATCTCTCCTCTCTGCCTCAAAGTACAGTGCTTGTTTTGTAGGTTCAAGGAAATATCTAGGGTGAGGAGATTATCCTCCCCTATATATATTCTCATTTGGAATTGAGGCTAGGGTGGTCCTCCCATGGCTGCACAGCCACCAACTGAAAGGAAGTTGCATCATGAGGAACTCTGCTCACAGCTCCGTCCTGCAGAGCAGGGCTTCAGTAGAACTCTCAGCTTCTCGTGTGATGTCAGCAGGACCTCTTCATGCCCCCACAGAGCAAAGGAGTTATCTGAGTTGAGAGAGAACAGGGAAGCTGAAACATCAGCTATGCTCACCAGAGGTAATATTATATAGGACAAGGGTCTCAAGGTTTGGGCAGTAATGACTAAATTCTATTCCTGCTCACCACTAAAATGTAGCACGGTATTTTGCAGACACAGCTGCCACTGGATGAGCTTGACTGGAACCACAACTGGCTAAGTTAAGCAACAACAAAGAAGAAATCAACATGCAATTAACCAAAGAGTGTATATAAACAATGGCTGAGCCTGCCTTCTGGAAGACAGAGTTTTGGATGTGATCCCCCCTGTCTCCTTCACTTGTTGCAAATAAATAAAACTGCCTAACAACAACTGTCTCAATTCCTGGATAGAACTCAGGGGTGAAACCCTTGAATTTGGGAACAGTGGTCCTAAGGAAAGTGGAGAGTGGAGGAGGCATGAGCCAGCAAGGATGCCCTGTCTCACAGCATCTCAACAGAAGTGAAGAACCCAGAAGCTTCATTTACTGGTGCCTATGGGGTTCTCACCAGGAGAAAAGGCAGAACATGCTGGTAAAGATGATTTGTGTTATACAGATACTTTACATAACCTTTTGTCTTACAAATAAGTGATACATTTGAAAATAAATCAGAATCCAATCAAGAACTTTAAGATCTATGTATCTTCTGAATAGTAAAGTAGTTGCAACTCCCATGGTCAAAAAGCTCTCTTTTCTATCAGTAGTGTCAGTTGCCAACTTTCCAAGCAGGACACCAGAGTCACCTGTTAATCAAAGAAAGCTGAGGTAGAGCATCACCTTATGAGAGACTTCATTTCTTAAAGGGAGAAGGTGAGGAATAGATATTTCTAGGGTTTAAGGCTTCAGTGGTTGGAGTCAAGTACTTAGTGCCTGAATCTCATTGGAATCTGACACAGTTCTTGATATGATGGTTTAGGTTCTGTGGACAAAACACGGTGAGGGTCTTAGCAAAATACCCATAAATTGCCAGTTTTCAGGCGAGGGATCTCTTTGGCCATTTGAGCAATCTAATGTCTTGAGAAGATTTCCTACCTAAATAAATGATTTTTCTAGAAAGAGGCTGGTTGAGCATACTCCTTTTAGAAAATTGGATTTGAGAAAGTTCCTGTCACAAATAATAAATATATTTATTTACTGATTTACATCTTTTCTTCCTGGGAAAAATTTTTCTGAAATAAGTCAGAAAGTCATGTTGGTGGAGGCAGCACTCATTGTTAGTATTGATGGTTAAGCTTTGCGGCTGCAGGTCCTCTTTGTCCTCACTAGACTCACAAAAGTAACATCAAAAGCAGCTCCTAAGGAGAGTAAGATTTGTTACTCACAATCAGATCCAGTAAGAGCAATAGACACTTTTATAGTAATTGCCAACTGTGATTAGCTGGACAGCTCTGGGCAACATTTTAGAGAAAGGAAAGCTCTACAATTTCTTTTATGAAATTTGTAACTTCATTTCTCCTCAACCTCTTGGACTCCCACTTGTGTTTCAGTTATGCCATTTTCCTCACCCACCAAATTCTTAGACACCCCTTTCCCAAAGTTTTCCTGTAAGAAACTGAATAGAAGTCAATAAACCCCCCATTGAAATTAGAAGCACTCCTTGCTACCAGTATATTGATTTGCCAGCTGTTGTACTGCTTTAATCATCACTTCAGAAAAATAGGCACTTCCATAGCTACATGCCACAATTTGTCCTATTAACCAGAAAGTATAACATGCAGAATTCATGTCTTTGGGGAGGATGAATTACTTAGTAATGTGTAGTATACTTTCTTTTTCTTTTTTTTTTTTTAACTTTTTTTTTTTTTTTAAGTGTTTTTCCAGGACCCATCAGCTCCAAGTTAAGTAGTTGTTTTAATCTAGTTGTGGAGGGCGCAGCTCACAGTGGCCCATGTGGGGATCGAACCAGCAACCTTGTTAAGAGCACCGTGCTCTTAACTGAGCTAACCGCCTGCCCCTTGTAGTATACTTTCTAGAAATGTTTACTAACTGCATAAGGGATTGAATACTAACTCCCATCAATATTTTTAAGTTTTGTTTTGCTCCCTTTGTCTTCAGTCAGTTTAAAATATTGAATTGGTGTTTTCAGACCAATGTAGACTTGATTATATAATCATAGCTCATCAGTCACCTTTTGGTTCTTATTTAATGTAATGTAGTGAGAAAGCACTGGATTGAGAGCAAGAAAGTCTTGGTTTTAGTCATGATTTTGCGACTAAGTGACTGTAGAACTCCACATATTGGTACCGTGCAAAGGTCTGGCTGCCTGCCTCTTAAAAGAGTTAAAAATTGAGAGACAAGGTTGGTGGAAAGAAAAGCAGATTTATTCAGAATGCTGGCATTCTGGGAGGATGGCAGACTCCTGTCCAAAGGCGATCTCTCCATTCCTAGAATGGGCAGAACATTTTATACATATATAAGAAGAAGAACAAAGGAAAGGGGGATTCAGTCAGGCAGGCCCTAGGGTTGATATCACTTCCTGGGATCTGGTCTGTTTTAAGATATGAATGTTCTCTCTGGACTCTGGCCACCGCGGACTGGGGCTTTACGTGTCATCAGTAAAAACTGCAAGGGAGTTATAAATTGGATTCTGGTGTCCAAACCCCTGAGGTTTTAAAAATTGTTCTTTTGAGGTTAGAATTCTGTTGATTAAATAGATTGAGGTATGTGTGGCCTTTAAAAAGGGAACAAAACAGTTCTTAAGTCAATCAGTGAGGGGAGAAACAAAGAGAAAACAGCTGAATATCAGGATGGATCTAACTGTAAACAGGTAAAGTCTAACTCTAGGTGGCTAGATAGCGAGCTAAGCGGTGAGTCAAACTGCAAACTTGTCAAGTCTAACTGTGTATTGATTCCCCAAATTTCATACTTACATTAGCACATAATTACTCTAAATTCCTGTGGGGACAGAGTCCCAGAGAGCAGTTCCCAGGCTCTCGGCCTCACATGGAAAGGTGCTGGCTCAGGTAGTAGATGGCCATCAGCTGTGACTAGCTGGCCATCAGCTGTTACTGGTTAGCCATTAGCCACTGATATAACTGCCACAGCTAAACTAGCAAGAGCAGATTGCAGTTAGTACAGCGGATTGCAGCTAACGAGTGGGGTTGGTTGGCAGGGAAGCGGATGGCAGATTGCAGATAGTGTGGCTCCTGCTTTCTGTGTCTCCAACCCAGCCACCAGCGAGAATATAGCAGTGTTCCTTTTTGGCCTCACCGTATCCTGCGTCCTTATGCGGGGAGTGGGACCAGAGACCCCACATGACAGTCACTTAGATGGGAAAATATTTTCTTATATGCATTTGCCATTTATTTGTGCTAAATCTGAAAGGTCAGTTATCCCACCTTGATGGTTTATTGTAGTTATTTCTGTCCATCGTTTTAAGATTTCTACAATAAGCATTTTGCAGCATTTCAGGAATTTTTAGAACATTCTGGGAAAAAAAGATAACAAGACTCATTTACTTAGATGAAGTCCTCAAAGTACATTGAGGACTTCTTCTAAGTAATGAATATTATTTGGGAGCTTGTGAGGGACTGGTGATTAACTCTTCAGATTAGCTACTCTGGCTGTTAGCACCATCTCAGTGACGATAAACAATTATAGAAAGATGCCTATTCTCTAAAGTGGGGAGAATTGGGGATCAAGGGGGAAGAGTTAATTAACTCCAAATATTACTGATCCTCAGGTCTGGCTCAGTGAGAATGACATTGTATTAGCTTAACATGCTTTTGTAAAATTTTAAGGTAAATAATAATTAAATGGAAAAATATACCTAACTTCTACATTACTATAACTATAAATTGTAACAGTAAATATAATAAAACAAACATTTCAAAACAGAAGCAAATTAAGATTTAGATCTTTATTCTGCCACAGCCAGATTTCAAACCAGGAAGAGAAAAAAAAAAAAAAAAAAAAGAAGGAGAAGGAGAAGAAGAAGAAGAAGAAGAGGAAAGGAAAGAAAGGAAAGGAGGAAAGAAGGAAGGAAGGAAGGAAGGAAGGAAGGAAGGAAGGAAGGAAAGAAAAAAAAAGAAACAAAGAAGCTTATGGCTACCCACTGCTTTGCACTTCCAGGCCATGTATTGTTTTATTTTGTTTTTCTCTATTTTATCTGTCTTTGCTCTATGTTTGGAGCAAAAGGGTTGAATAAAACTGAACTCCTATGCTATCTAAAGAATATGAACTTATTAGGCCATATAGACCTAAAGTTTACACATATAATGTATGTTACACTAATTTTTTTGAAACACGAGCCTCACACCCTGGGTATCTGTGGGGACAGAGCCCCAGAGAGCAGTTTCCAGGCTCTTGGCCTCATGTGGAAAAGTGCTGGCTCGGGTAGTAGATGGCCGTCAGCTGTAACCATTGAGTCATTGGCCACTAGTATAACTGCAGCAGCTACGTTGGAGAGGGGAGTTGAGGAGAGTCCAGAGGGGAGTCGAGGGGAATCGAGGAGAGTCGGTCGGTTGGCAGAAAAGCATATAGCAGGT
This sequence comes from Rhinolophus sinicus, assembly GCF_057876585.1. NCBI lineage: Eukaryota > Metazoa > Chordata > Mammalia > Chiroptera > Rhinolophidae > Rhinolophus > Rhinolophus sinicus. Next base: position 134,230,255 of record NC_142517.1, on the reverse strand, counting down.
CGCACGTCATGTGAATCCAGCCTCCAGTGAGACTATAGTGGCATGACTCCCTTACCTATGGCTCCGTGGGTGTTCCTTTTTGGCCTCACCATATCCTGTGTTCTTATGTGGGGAGCGGGAGCTGAGACCCCGCAGGCCTCCCTGCACAACAGAATCTAAATGAAATTCTAGCACTCTGCCTCTAGACTTCCTCACAGTGCTGCCTGGACCATGACGAGGTGAGAGTACATGGTCAAGGACAAAGATGCTTGATGCTCCTGCAATGGTATCCCCAACAACATATTCCAGTGCTGGTCCCGGAGCCCTCTCTGCTCCTGATAACGACAAACACTTCCAAGTGTGGTCTATTTGGTGTTGATTCTGCTTTTTTGCAGCAACAACCTCCTTAAAGCTTTCTCAGTAGTCATTTTTCTTCTTTAGTTCTCCTTCAAGTATTTTGGACTTCCAAGGATTCTCAGTTTGTAGGCTAACAAGTTTCCTTCTTGTGATTGCCGCTGTGATCTTAGATTTATTGCCTTTATTTTTATTTATTTATTTATTTATTTATTTATTTATTTATTTATTTATTTATTTATTTATTTTACCATTAATAGGGACAGGAACATAAGGGAGATAGACTGTAACGTGTTCAATCCATTGTCTTGCAACAATGGTAATCAGGCAGGTAGCTATAAAGTGAAAGTCAATAGAGGTTCAGAGCAAATTGAAGAACAAAAAAGCATACAGAGAAAAATATTTGTAGTGATAAACAGAAATCATGTTTCAAGGCAAGAGGCTTAGACATATGAATAAGGGAAAAAAGTGGTATAATGAGTCAGATGGGTGTACGGGTATGTAATTGGGATGGGACACCCATTATCTGGCTCACAATATCTCAGATCACAACTTCACCCAAATGAGGAGATAATGATTTTAATAAAATGACCTTAAGAGATAATAATTTTATAAATAATGAACAATTATTTCATAAACATTGTCAAGTATAAACCACAAAATGTCCTCTTGCTCTGGTTATCTACGGTTGAACTCAACAGCCTCGATACTCTCTGTAGCCATGTCTTACCCAATCATTTCATATTCTCCCATGTTTCTCTCCCCCTTTAAAGTTGTTTTGATTTAAATTGACATCTGAGTGAGTGTGCAAACAAGGAATTTTGGAGGGCTCCATTGTAAGGGAATGAGCCATGTAATTTTCACAAACCTGGACAAGTCAGTGTTGAGAACTCTGGCTTATTTTATATCAGTTAGGTCAGATTATCATGAAGATAAAAATATTTGTGGCACTGAACAAAAATAACACAAATAAGTTATTGGAAGTTTTCAAAACCAAAATATTCAGCTTGTTAAAATAAATATATACATAGATAGATAGGTAGATAAATATTTTAGATATTTGAATTTCTTACTAGGCTAATATTGTAGCTATAGCTATATCTAGTCTTATTTGGTTTCCATAATCACACCTACCTTATGTGATTGTTCGATTATCAAGTTTCCTTTTCACAAAACAATTATGAAAAATTTATACAATTTTTGGGATAAGGTTTACTTTTGTTTTTGGAACAAAACCTTTGTTATACCCCTCTCCTCCAAATAGACTACATAGGTACTCTGAAGGAAATAATATTTTGACATGAAGCAGAGATGCACTTACCAATTTACTCAACAAAACTTCTAGCTAGAAAATATCATAAAGAATAAAAGTGAACCTGTGTACTATGTTTGGATGAACCAAAATGGTTTTGCTTTGACTTTTATGCCAAACAAGAATGATGAAAAGACAATGTTTTCTCAGGTTCTTCACTTCTGTAAATGTGACCTACTTCCACATATTTCAAAAAACTTTAATGTTTATCCTCTATTTTGCCCTAAAAGTGTTTTTCTGTTTCATAACTTATTTCTAAGTGCAATTTGAGTGAAAGATAAACATGCACCCTCAAAAGACTGATTCTCTTTCAGTAATTCTCCATCATCCTTCACCAATAATTCCAAATCAACCTTCTTTTCTTCCTAGTGAGCGCAATAAACCTTCATTAATTAGAATTAACTTATACGCTATATTTATACCACTTTATTTACTTGCATGTTGTTCTGTATAGCTCAACTGATATGTTTTCAATTTATAAATAGTGTGTATCTTGGCCTAGTATGGAAGGTAACATAATTTCCCTTATTAAAATTAATATAAATGTAAATAATTATTTTTTTTCTACTTGATTTTTTTTCATTTATAAGCAAGATTTTCTGAAATTAATTAAATTCATTATATGAGGGATAGGTGTGTATAACTTATTTCCATTGTCATTCCATAGCATGTATGTTGTTAAAGTATAATTTTTAAAAGGTTACAAGCAAATGTGTCAAAAATTTTACTTGATGCATATACTAATAAGGGAATCAGTAAGATGTTAAAACTAGTTGAAACAGATTTCAAGAAATGGTGATTTATGTAATCTATCAGTCACAGTAGTGCTGAAAATAATTTGCAACTAGATATAAAACCAATTAATGTCATATATGGTAATAAACTCTAACACAGGCAGTACCTTTTTCTTCTGGATGGGTATAATTTTAAATCACTATTGAACAAGAATCAGCTGTACTGCTCTCAGTTAAGAAACAATTGTATTAACGCTGGTTTTGTAAAAAATAACCTCTATACTTACAGAGTTGTATAATATGGTAATCAATAATAAAAAAGGCAGTTTAATAAAGATAACCAACCCCAGAAATGTAGCTAATCCTCAATGTTCAGTATTACATTAAAGGGACACCTGGCAATCTCATTTGCCTGTGACCGTGTCTTGGAAAATTCTTCTTAAAAGTGTCTATGCCTGAGTGGGCATAGAATTTGGGACAGATGGAGGTGAGGCAGTATTAGGATTATTAAATCCAAAAGGCAGAAAGAGTTAATATTCAAATTTTAACACCTAATGTAGTGTTTTTGAGATTGTAGCAGGACAGACAATTTGAAAACAAGGCTGATTCAAGAGAGAAAGTCTTTTAATCTGTCCATTTAACATATCAAGGAAATGTTTGGAGAATGTAATTGTTGAGTTTCACTGAAGACACTTCCCAAAGAAGAGAAATGAAATAATATCCCGTTGGGGAAGTTCATCAAGAATATGTGACCACTGATTTGACCCACAAGCTGGACTCAGGCGATTGGAGGCTCCCCAGCTCCTCTCCCCACACCCCCCATCCCACCCCAGGCTTTGGACTGTCCATTCTCTTGCTTTCTCCAATCCCAGAAGCTTCTCCAGGATACATATAGCCTTGAGAAAGAGATGTGGTGTTGAGATTATCTGTAGTGGGTATGTGATTGAATCTAGGTAAGGACTCCTGTGTATCTAACTGACCCTGGTGAAAGCCTCTATATAAACTTTTAAGATTTGGCGGGGGCTGCAGAAATCTATTCCTCTTTCAGTCACCCAAGAGAAGCCTCATCAGCAAGTTCCCTTTCTTATTAAAACTGCCACCTACTAATCTCGACTGGTCTGCCCTTTTCTCCTAGAACTCCCTGCTCTCTGCGTATGTGGACTGGTTTTAGATTTCACATATCCATCACCACCTACAGCCCTGGTAGATTAATGGGGTGGAGACAGAATGGAGGAGGCAGGCAGTCAGTTATATGTAGTGAGGGATGAGTTCCTTTCATTTAGGGGAATCCTAAGACCGTGGGAACTTCTGCCCAATTTCTCTTCAGGTATTCTGACAGAGTCAATGTGGTAGGATACCCCAGACATCCCTAAGGACAGCCATGTAGAAAAAACAGGGCTGTGCCACATACTGAGAGGAGAGAAAGCCTAGGTCAGCTCATTCAGTGCTGCCTTGCAATTTTTGTGGACAGTGGTGGAATCTGGAAAATTTCTCATGTTCTTCTGCAGGGTAATACTCAGGTGCCAGCAAGAATTTCTTCAATTGTACCTGGGACTGGGACAGAATGGGACTCTCACATTCAGATCTCAGCAGGCTCCATAAACAGTGAGAACCGAGACATATTCAGTTGAGTGAAGAGGGCTGTCAGCACCCTGATTAAGCTGAGAAAGGACTGACTCTTTCCTAGCCACAGATTTTGGCAGGAGATAACAGCAGATGGCTTGGAGGGTGGGAGGCCAAGAGCACTCACATCACAACAGCCAGTGCTTGAAAGCAAAGGCCAGGCCAACCATGCTGGAGAGAAATCCAGGGATGGAGGAGGAGCCCAAAGAGGGTGGGGAGGAAGGTAGGGAGGAGACTACCTCACTACAATATTTGGAAGTCTCTTAGAGACATTTGTCTTTTTCCCAAAGCCTGAGCCTTTGATACAGTTCCTTCCTCCACGCAACCAGATACCATCCAGGAGAGAACAGGAGACTGAAGTTAAGATTCTGAAATTTTATCCAGCACTGCCTGAATATTTACCTAAATCAACTTTAAATATGAATCACATTTTTACTAATTTGGAGAGGTTTTGTTCCCTCCTAGCTCAGTTGGGTGGGAACACGTGATGAAAATCAGATAGCTATGGAAATCAATCCCATTTCTTTATATAGCTGATATGTATTTTTTTATAGCCCATTTCTTTATATAGCTGATTTATATATGTATTTAATTAAGTATGAAATTCTGCTACTAATGTATTTTCTTTCCTTCAGGAAAGGAAAGAAAAAAATAAAAGGGAAGGAAAAGGAAGGAAAGGAAAGGGAAAAGTAAAGAAAAGGAAAGGAAGTTTTGAGCATTTTTATTTAGTTGAGGCTGGCGGGGGCGGGGGGGGTAGGGCGGGGTGATCATTGTGTGTGTTTGCAAATCTTTGCATACGAGGTCACACAATTAAGTTCACAGACTCATCCTAGAAAAAGTGCTACATACCTCATTGCTGAATATCACTAAGGTCACCTTCCAGGTAGTCCCCTTGGGAAGTTTTATGCACTGATGCCAGTGCCTAGTCCACCCTTCAAAGCAATTTTGGAACTCTTTTTCTGGAATGGTTATCAGAACTTTTTCTGGAATGGTGATTGTATTACTCTTGATGTCCTGAGTGTTATCAAAATGTCTCCCTTTCAATATTTCCTTTATCTTTGTGTAAAGAAAGAAGTCATTGGGGGCCAGATCAGGTGAGTAGGGAGGGTGTTCCAATACAGTGATTTGTTTACTGGCTAGAAACTCCCTCACAGACAGTGCCGTGTGAGCTGCTGCATTGTTGTGATGCAAGAGCCATGAATTGTTGGCAAAAAGTTCAGGTCCTCTAACTTTTTCACGCAGCCTTTTCAGCACTTCCAAATAGTAAACTTGGTTAACTGTTTGTTTAGTTGGTACGAATTCATAATGAACAATCCCTCTGATATCAAAAAAAAAAAAAAAAAGATTAGCAACATCCTTACAACAAATTCGCAAACTTAATTGTCCGACCTGGTATATATCCTGCACATTCAAATTGCGTAATCTGCATGTGCTCTTCGCATTAGAGTGTAGTGTAAGTTTGGAACTAAAGTTCCCTCTGAAGTGTGAGGAGAAATAAAAGGAAGTGACATTGTATCTGGCTTCTTGTCTGGAATTCCTGAAAGGTACACATATTCAGAAGCACCAGTCCAGGGACAGTGGGAGAGAACAGTAGGTGGAGCCCAGACTTGGGCAGAACTGGGGCTGTCCCTCTGAATGCAACAGCCTTTGCGGCCTCAAGTGAAATGCTGAGGTTATTGAGGGAAAGAGTCAGTTGTGCTCTATTAGACAAATGTACTTTCGACAAAATGTAGGCTGACCACCTGTAAGGATAAGGTTGTTTCCCTGAACACAAAATACTTGGCAAGGAGCTTCAACCCAACCTCAGACTCCCTGACAGAAATGGGGATCACCCTCCAATCTATCATACCTATCATTCACGGGTACCACCTATGATAAGTATTCTCTCTCCAGCCCGAAGACAGGATAAACACACCAGTGGTTGTGGCATTAGAAAAAGGGTGCAGAGACCACCAGAAATGTAAAAGAACCCAGGAACAGGGTAAAGGAGAGAGACAAAGGGGGAAAAAAATTAAATCTTGGAGAAAATTTTCAACAAGAATAATACTAAACTACGGACCTGAATTGAAAGAGAAATCAATTACTGCATTGCACAAAAATTAAACCTAGACATGACTAAATTAAATGGACTAAAATAGGCAGCAAGGAGCTCTGAATCCATTTAGAAATAAAAAAAATAAATACATTTTTTTCATACCCAAGTTTGTCACTGGGATCAAAATTATTAAATATCTACATGTTTATGTTACTTATTAAAGTAGATGAAAAACCTAAATTTTAGTTCAGCTGCTTACATCATTATACCCAACCTTGTATATGTGATAATTTTCACAAACACAAGAATGCAGTGAGGAAACTGAGACAATGGGAAGTTATCTGATATAACCAAATTCACCCAGTCATTACTGAAGTTAGGACTCAGATGTAGTGTTCTACCCCCTATCTGTTCAAGCTGTCCTAGTCAACTTCTTTTGTGTGCTACATCATAAACTAACACAGATGTTCAAGATATCTGACTGGGATTAGGAGGATAATGCTTAATATTGAAAGAATGATGATCACTGAAGCAATCTGAAATATTTAGAATTATGAACACATATTTTGACTTAGAAACAAGATTTAAGGTTTAATTTAAGAATTAGAAGAATATATATAAAACACAAGACCCGGATCCACTAAATAATTAAAATACATAGTTTGAGTGTTATTTTGTGATAAAGGTAATTACCAAAAAATAAAAATAAAACAATGAAAATCATAAATGGACTTTAATGATCCCAGCCTAAATAGAGTTTAAAATATCCACCATACAATATAAAATACAAGGGGAGATCAGTTTGTGCTATAACATATATAATATGAAATTTATTCTTTAATATGTCACCTTTAATATGCCTTCAAGTTTTTTGTTTATTTTTTTTTGTTTTATTTATTTATTTTTATTTCAATTTGTTATAAAACATGAAAGAAAGGCACAGAATAAATGAAAAATTTAAATTTACTGTTTAAAAAATGGTGGATAGTTTTCTAGAGACCAGACTTCTTTTGGCAATGTAGTCAGTGGAGTGCAAAGAGATGGGGCCTGTCCCGCTCAGAGCTTCAGAGCCACCTTTGCCATTCTGGATCAGTTAGAGAGTGGAGGGAACATCAGAAACCACAAGGCCAAATGTCAAAAGCCACAGAGATGGGAGATAAAAGATGGAGCTAATTAGATACTTAGAAGGTCCTGAAACCAAAGCATGGATTTAAGACGAAAGTGCACAGCTATTTCAGACACAGCAAACAGAACAGAGCATGACCTTCGAGCTGGGGAGAGAATGAATTCGCCAAGCCCAAAATTTCTCAGAGGTCAGGGATTATAGATGAAGGGCCCTGGATCAAAATATGGACAGGAGTAAATTGCCTTAGTGCCTTGTGACCTGTGAGGTATATTTGCCCTGCTATTCTTTCCCGTGTAAGAGAAAATATCCTTCATCTCAGCTACCAGGAAGAATTCTGACCATTTTCTCCAAGAGTCAACTTTTAATGCATTTAAAATCAAAATTTGTTGTTCCATATATACGAAAGTCTTAATAATTTTTATCCGTTATTCTTCATTGTGGAGTTTTTAAAAATTTGAACAGTTTAAATAGAATTTGGGGACCATTCCAATATTCCTCGGTGGCATCTTCCTTTTTGTGGGGAGGAGGGTAGTGGAGCAAAAAGGGAAGCTACAGACGGCTGCACATGAACTGGACGGTATCGGGAGTCCTGTATCTCCAAGTTAGACAGTGAATTTGCCTTGAAGACAAGGGAGTAAGCAATGGACTAATTCAACTTCTCGTTGGACTCTTATACATTTCTTCCTGTAGATAATACATTAGTTTTGAACAACAGGCTATACTTCCTAAATACAAAGCATGTTTCCATTTGATATCTAGCAATATGAAAAGAAAACCAGGCATTTGTTGCAAAGATTAAAATATGGAAACATTTAATTTTCTATGGAGTGTGGTATAATTCATTCATGTATTTTCTATGCTACCTTCTCAGGCATTGTCTTATTTTTAGTTGTAAGTAGCTGTCTTATGTCCAATTTATAGGCCCAACCCTAAATAACAGACATTATTATGTAAATATCCCTGCCACTTTTCCATTTGCTAGCTATGGAATGTAATGCAAGAGAGAGTTATATAGAGCATGGAAGTAAGGTTTGTGTTATGTGACAATCTTTTCTCCTCAAAAAATGATGTAGCAGATATAGCATATTGTGTACTCACATCCAATCTCCATATATCCCTTGCTGTATAGAAATGTAATTTATTCAGGTACCCAGCTTTCAAAGAAAGTGATCTTTGTTTTAGTTCAGAGGTAAATCCTGACTGTTGTCAAGTTTCAGCACTGTTAAATAGGAATGTCTGTGATAACAGAAATGCTCTGTTCCTGCACTGTCCAATATAGCAGCCCTTAGCCTATTGGAGCTCTTAAAATGTGACTAGTAAGTCGGTGAAACAGAATGTTTAATTTTATTTAACTTTAATTAATAAGAATTTAAGTTTAAATAGACACATGTGGCTACTGGCTATTGTATTGGACAACCCAGAGCAGCTAATAATGACAGTCCCATTGACATGCCAATAATTGGACTAACATCAAGCATGAGACAAAATGTTTGCCAACAGATGGGAAGCGAATGTTGCTGGCAAGTAACGTGTTTTCTTCTCCCATTAGACAAAGCGTTACATAGCATCATTGCATGGAACTCTGGCAGTAAGCTTATTGCACCATGAATAGTAGCAGCAAGGAAGAACAAGGCTGGGGACGGCCAGTTAGCTCAGTTGGTTAGAGCACAGTGCTCTTAACAACAAGGTTGCCGGTTCAATCCCCACATGGGCCACTGTGAGCTGTGCCCTCCACAACTAGATTGAAACAGCTACTTGACTTGGAGCTGATGGGTCCTGGAAAAACACACTTAAAACAAATAAAAGTTAAAAAAAAAAGAAGTTTAGGATAAATTCAGTCATTAGCTTAGTCATAGTGTATTATGGCACTTAAAGGAAAAAGGAACAAGGCTGGTCCAGCATTTGTTTGATATTCTGTAAATGACATAATGAATTCTTCATGTTATTTAAGCAATTTTTATTTGTATGTACTGTTATTTGCAGAGGAAAGCATTATAACTAATATAAGTATCTTCTAGATTGTTTGATGAAGTAGTCAGGGGAATTATTTTTTAATCTTTAATATTAGAATAAGCTATTATTTGAATTTTAATAAAGATGATTTTTGTATATAGTGTATATCTTTGATATGGTAAGAGTAGAGGACTTATGTAGTAACAACAATAACAGTAAAGATCATAGTTATAAATGTTTTCATATTTGTTGTTTAAATTGAAATTAATTTAAAAATTTTATGAATAAGTAGCACCTATGTAATGAAACACACATGCTTTTGCAGATGAATAAATTGTAATTAGGAAAGCTTAATAAGGTTAGACAGTTTCATAAGTAGTAGGGATATATCTCAATCTTTTATTTTCTTCAACAAAATATTCCTTTTAATTAGATTGGTTGTCTCTGTAATTCCTTTGTGTAAACGGATTCCAAGAATACTCTAAGACAGACCATTAGATATATGTATATGTAATCAAGTACCGTGTTTCCCCCAAAATAAGACCTAGCTGGAGAATCAGCTCTAATGTACCTTTTAGAGCAAAAATTAATATAAGACCCGGTCTTATTTTACTCTAATATAAGACCGGGTCTTATATAATATAATGTAATATAAGACTGGGTCTTATATTACTTTTTGCTCCAAGAGATGACTTAGAGGTAATTCTCCTGCTGTGTCTTATTTTGGGGGAAACATAGTACTTGCTTTTGCCTCCAACATATCTATAGCCATATGTAAAACGAGTACATTTTTGAGTTAACTAAAGTAGAAAATGTCACATTGAAGAGAATGGCAATATCAATTATATTAAAGATAATTTAAGAGAAAAGAAATAATTGAAATAAGAAGTTGGTTTCTAGAAGGTCTAGAAAATAAAGGATATAAATGCACGAAGTTATATGCAGTGAATGATTCACTAAATTTCACAGCTAAGAAATTGAAGACATCTAACATTCACTACTATTAAAGTTAGTTATTCAAACCATAGGTCTTAAAATAACTGCTTTTAGATGCAAATGTTTAGGTTGAATTTAGAAACTGTGCTTAATAATGAGAGCAATACCTTTTGCTTTTGTATCTTCTCGCATTCAGAACAGAAATTGGTGTGTTTTCCCTTGTTTCTCAGGTGAAAAACAAACAAAACAAAACAAACCTTTGAACAGCAACAGAGGCTCCTTAGTTTAGGCTTTTTTTTTTCTTTTTTCTTTTTTTGTCAAACTCTAGAATGGCTTGTTAAGGGAAACTATGCATCTTCTTTTCTAACGGCACTTGCATATAGATTTGATCATCTTTTGTCTGCAAAATGATGTTTTCACATGATGTCCTACATGAAGATAATGCAACACACTTAAAAACTGTTCAAAGTTTTCCCATGCTTGATAATTTTATCAATTCATTTTATCATATAAATTTAAGAATATCAACATATTCAGACGATATTGGAATTTAAATATTTTAACACTTTTAGCGTACCACAGAGAAGCACTACTAATTTAGCTCATAATAAACAATTCCAAAATGCAAATTTGAGCTACACAAGTGGATGGAAGAGGAAATGTTTCCATATATGGAAGCTATCTCTAGCTATCACTAAGATAGAGCAGCACTGAACAAAGATCTACACAAATAATGATCAGTAGTTATTATAATTATTATTAACAAAATGATGATAATGATATAACTGATAGTATCCATTAAACTTTTGTTTTAGGCACCAAACTAAGTTTTTTTTTTTTTTTTTTTTTTTAATGTGCTGAGTACCAAAGTAAATGTTTTAATTACCTCATTAAATTTTTACAGCATCTTACAAGGTAGGTACTAATATTATCCCTATCTTAGAAGTAAATAAACTTGAGGTACCGGAGCTAAAAAATTATTTTTAAATCATGAGTAATAATGAAAAACTTGGAGTGATTGTTGGGCTGGTCTTTGTTTCCCTTTTCTTAGGAATCATCACCTTGGTTCTGCCAGTGTCCAATTTTTGAAAACAGTCGTTTTCCTCTTTTTTTTCCTTTCTTTTCTTTTTCTAATTATGTATAGTAGAAGAGTAAGTCAGGACCCTTTGGGGAAAAAAGAGAAAATGGCTGTGCAGGGAAACTTGGCTTATAGGGCCAAAGATAACCTCATAAAAATTCATGTGCCCTGGAATGGCATGGGAATGAGTCCTATTCCCTGAAGCATGGCACATAACTCATGAAAGAGTCGCTAAAACTGGATGAATGAAGAAGTATTTCAGCCAATACACTGTCTCCCAATCGACTTCCCATCTAACCAGTGTTTTGGGGACATGCAAGCCTCTAAACTCAGAACTTAGATAAGACCTTGGGGAAAAAAAATTCAAAATTGTTTGTGTTTAAGATTCTGCTTTCCAGTGGAATAAAAACTTGAATTTTTCGTTTTTATAAAATTTAGTTTTTACATTCCTGAGTAGTGGACATATCTATTTCACTGATTTTGTGTAATTTTTGAAAATTATAAGTTAATTTGTAATTTTTACAACAATGGTGATGTATGGCTTTGTACCTGAATACTTTCAGTCAATTCATAGATCATCTCCAGGTTTAAAGGTTAACTTAACATGGGATAGCCAATGTAACTGAACAGTTTGAAATGACTGAGTGAGAATTGTGATACTCTGATTATTGTATACAATAAGATATGATTGCATTATTTAGAATCCAATGTAAGCTCCGTTAGGGTAAGAAACATGACTATATCCTTAACACCTAAGAATGTCCCTGGTCGTCAATTAATACTGAGTGAAAAAATACAACAAAGAATATGTGTGTGTGTGTGTGTGTGTGTGTGTGTGTGTGTGTGTGTGTATAAATGCCAAAGATCCGGTCCAGTAAGAGAAAATTTTATGAAGGATATAAGCCAAATTTTTCTTTATGTCTTGTTCCTTCCTCTTGAAACATCCTTAAGGATCAGAAAACTCAAATTGGGTCTTTGTTCAGATAAAATAGTATTCTTGACTCCTCTTGGGTCACATGCCCTCAGAATTTTGCTGGATGAAACTGATAGATCTAATAAATTAATTTCAATGTGGTTAATGAGTGGATTTACATGTTACAATTCCCTAGTAATGTCTGAAGATTTTAACTGAAAGCAGTATCTCTAGTACATGGAAGGTATAACTTGTGACAACAATAGTTTGGGCTAAGAAGGCTTTCAACAGATCTTACAATCAATCATTCTATATGGATAACTTTTCTTACAATCAGACACTTGGCTCAAGCTAATAAAATGAAATATAGGTAAATTATCCTTATTGAAATTTCAGCTTCTGGACATTTTCTATTAACGAAAGTCCACCAAAAAACTCTCTTCCTAATAACCCCTGAGGTTTGCTAATATGATTGTGAAAACATATCTCCTGCAGTTCTCAAACCTTTTCAGCCTGCCTTTCACTGAGAAATATATTAGATCACTTGCAGATGGAAGAGACTTCTCATGTGGCTTTCATTTCTATTATTCTAGGTCCACATTTTAGTGATTAAAATATTCGACAAAGAAATGATATTATTCAAATTTGGAAAAGATGTATTCACACTTATGTTATCTAGAAGTTTTGTAATCATGTAATTGTACATCATGTTTTGTTTGAAAAAAAAAAGGTATTTAATCAAGTGATTATGCATCTACTGCTAAAAATAGTCCTACACTGAAAGGTATATAGAAGTGGCAGAGGTGGAATAAATGAAGACGAACTAAAACACACTTCAACTTTTCCCTATGACAAAAGATTTTCACTCTGTGCTGTGCAACAAAAGAATAGTTGTTTCATTTGCCAATTCAAGAAAAATCCAGGAGAGTAAGTGTAATTATTTAATGGAGTTTCATCTGTGATATTGATCAAATCTATCCCCCCAACAAAATTATTGTGACATCTCATAATTATAAATGGTGAAGCTCCTGTTTTAAAATGAGTTCACATTTGCTTCCAAATCCAGTGGGGGCAAAACAGGAGGAAATAAGGTTATGATACCATCTGAGTGATTTAGAGCAGGCATAAGGAAAGTTACTACTCCTTCAAAGGTTATAGATAAGGGGTTATGTGACCAAGGTGATATACATGTGGCACTGCCCAAAAGCTCAATGATGCAGTACATCACGATTCAGGATGTCACCAAATGAATGAATTGACAACAAAAATTATTATTGTGTACTTTGGGTGAGGGGTGGACACACTAGTTCTATTCTTATGAAATTGATATATAAGTACCGAAACTGGGATTCTTAATTCAGTGTCCTAAAGCAACCATGGACGAGCTTCAGAAATCTATAAACACCTTGAAATTAAATACACATAATTGTATAAATATATATATATATATATATATATATATATATATATATATATATGTCATTTTAACAGGGGAAGAAGCTCTATGTCTCACTGGATTCTCTACATAGTTTCTGTATATTCTACAGTCTCTCTCTCTCTCTCTCTCTCTCTCTCTCTCTCCCTCCCTCCCTCCCTCCCTCCCTCCTTCCCTCCCTTCCTCTCTCTCTCTCTCTTTCCCTCTCTCTCTCTCTCTCTCTCTCTCTCTCTCTCTCTCTCTCTCACACACACACACACACACACACACACACACAGAGAAAAGATTAAATAACACTTTTTGTTGAAAATTTGGCAGCCAGGAAAAGGAAGATTCACATGATTTCAATGTGTTATAAATTCTTAATAAAGAATTTTTCCACAATTTCTGACCTTCATGTTCCAACTCATTTTTCCTTCCTAAAGGGATACTGCCACCCCACTAAAGAAATTCTGATTTGGAAAATTTATTTTGTAAGTAGAATTGCATCCTTCCTGCCCCTGGCTCTAGCCTCTGGCTCTAGCCTCTCACTACAACTCACCTCCCTCAGGCCCTCTGGCCCAGGCCTATGGATTCCTTGCATGTTCAGTTTCCTGTCCTCTTACCCTTTGCAGACAGCTATTTTTTTTTTATTTTTTTCATTTTTTTTTTTTCATTTTTTTTGTCTGAAGTATTATCTCTACCTTCAGCCTTCAACGGATTATTAACCCTATTGTCCTTCAAGATTCCTCTCTGGTGACCTTTGGCCAGGACCCTGGGCTAGTCTCTGTCAATGCACATATCAAGCTTCATGGAAATAATGTACTTTTACATTTTTTTTGGTTACTAAATTGCAGAGTTTCTTGCAATCATATGTGTTTAGTACTTTATTTACTTCAGTAAACTCACAACCTCACACAGCATCTGGTAAATAAAAGGTCAATGATCTAGTGAATGTCAATGCTTTGGAAAACGTGAGTTGTAATGACTGAAAAGATTCAATGAGTTTTATTTTTAGGATGTATATGTTTAAAAAATTATATATATATATATGTGTGTGTGTGTGTGTGTGTGTGTGTGTGTATGCTAGAAAAATTAATGACTAAGATTTCATACAGAAAGAAATAAATGTAGAAAATATCTGGTAATAAGGGAACTTTCCTGAAGCCACTGAAGTGATTAAATTCTTGTCATGTAGTTGACACCTTAAGAAAGTCTCTCTTGACTCATTAATCACATGTCCCACTTGAAAGTACCTTAGAATACACAATTTTTGTAAACACAGTGTAGTTGAAGTTCATAAAGAAGGGATAGAATTTATATTTTGTCAGACAGCTATTCCAGCAATATTCTGTTCTCAAATTGGAATTTAGACAAATTCCACCGACCTACTCTCTTAATAATTTTCTTAAGACTAGTGATATTCAACTGGTTATATAATGGATGCTGTGATGTTCCAACAACATGTCGCTTCAGAACAGAAGGCCTTATTTTTTAGTTACTGGCAGTGCTGCTGCCTAATAGCTGTGAGCTGTCAAACTTTCCTATATTTGCCCTCAGCTGAGGAGCTTAATGCTGCAAAGTCTCACTCTGTCTGTGGGGGCGGCCTACAATAAATGAATAGTTGATGGGGCAATAAAGACTGTGCCATTCCTTATCACCTTGGGGCAATTTAGAATGGCCATTTGCAGTTTTAGAGTCTTATGGGACTGAACGACATTTTTTGAGGCTGTATCACAGCCCAGCTTTTCCCTTTGCACAAAGATGCTTTTGTCCGTCCCCCCTCACCACACTTTGTCCCAACAGCTTCTAATTCTGAGACTGTTTCCTAACAAACTCTGGCTATTGTGTTGAGAATAGACTCTACTGGACAAAAGTATAAGTACAGAAATCAGTTGGGAAACGATTGTAGTACTGGGAATAAATTTTTATGGTAGAAATAGAGATGGTGAGAAGTGTTTAGATTTGGGTTATATTTTGAAGATAGGGACAACACATTTCCTGACATACTGGATGTATGTTGGGAGAGAAAATAAGGATTCAAGGATGACTCCACTTATGTTGGCCTCAGTACTGGAAAATGATGGTGGAGGGCCAATATTTGAGGAGATTTGGGGAGAAATAATCACTAATTTATTTTAAAGTATGTTGAATTTGAGTTATCAATTAGATAGCCAGCAGAGATTTCAAATAGACAGCCAGATTTACAGGTTGGCAATCTGATGGATTACTATGGACAGGAGATGTAATTTTGGAAGTCTTTGGAATATACTAATTTGTAAAGCTATGAGAATAGATGAGATCTCCAAGAGAATGAATATAGATGAAGAAGAGGAGAAGGCCAGAAACGAAGACTTGGAATGCCAGTTTAGAGACTGGGGAAAAGAGGAAGAATCATCAAAGAAGACTGAGATAGAATGACCATTGAGGGACGATAAATACCAGGAAAAAGCGGAGTCTTGGAAGGAATGTGGAAAAGTATATAAAGGAGAAGATATGACCAACTACTTTAAATTCTACCTACAGGTCAAATAAGTTGGCTATAGTAATTTTAATGGCAATATTGATTATAATTTTAATAGGATGATGAGGAAGAAAACATGATAGAAATGGTTTTGTGAGAACGTGTGAGGGGAGGGAATAACAACCTCTTTCTAGATATTTTGCTTTAAAGGGAAGCAGATTAATTGGAAAGTAGTTGGTAGAGAAAGAGGGGTCGAAAAAACTTTTTTTTTTTTTTTTTAAGGACAAATAACAGTATATTTGTATGGTGATGGGAATGATTCAGTAGAGAGTAGAAAATTAATGATAAAAGATAAAGAAGAAAGTTTCTGGATCATGAACCTGGGTTAAGCAAGAAAGAGTACCGTGTTTCCCTGAAAATAAGACCTAGCCAGACCATTAGCTCTAATGTGTCTTTTGGAGCAAAGATTAATGTAAGACCTGTTCTTATTGTAATATGACATAAGACTGGGTATGATATAACATAACATAACATAACATGACATGACATGACATAACATAGCATAATATAATATAATATCAGGTATAATATGATATAATATAATATAATATAATATAATATAATATAATATAATATAATATAATATAATATTGGGTCTTATATTAATTTTTGCTTCAAAAGACGCATTAGAGCTGATGGTCTTGCTAGGTCTTATTTTCGGGGAAATACGGTAGGATGTACAACACAAGTGAAGACACTGGCATTAGATATGAGCCTGACAATATAGTTATAATAATAAATATATTAAGTGTGCTGTAAATAAAGCCAATGTACACATGCAAAATATTATTTATGGAGCTATGCTTACACATAATAGGTTGAAGATGTCGCCATAATTTTGTTATCTAGAAAAACGTACAATTTTCAGATAAACCAGCTGTTATAAAGTGAAGTAGTTTTTTTTATTATTTTATTGTAAAATGTTTTTATTTATTTTTTAAAATTTATTGGGGTGACAATTGTTAGTAAAATTACATAGATTTCAGGTGTACAATTCTGTAGTATGTCCTCTATAAATCCCATTGTTTGTTCACCACCCAAAGGAAATAGTTTTAAAGATTGAGTATTGGAAACGTTTGTCAATATTATAATTTTAGGTTATAAATTATAACCTACCTTCTTAATATGCAATAGGTCCAAAGTCAAATATTACTTGTGTCATTAGAAATGTAATTGTGAATAAAGCATGCTTTTTCCTACATATTAATTTAAGGTAAATGCTATATAGCATATATTAATACAGAGAAAGATAGAAATATGTCCAGGAAAAATAAATATTATTATAGATTTGATTTCACTAACGTTCAAAAATTGAACAATAACATGTTTTAAGTTAGATCTTAATTGAGTATTACACAGAAATCAAATCACTGTTATTGCCAAAGGCATTCATGAGATAACATATTGCGAAGAATGGACGTTTAATATCAAAACAGACTGGGAAACTAGCTAGCACTTGATTTAACTAATCTTTTTTTTTTTTAATGTAAGCCATTAAAACATCAGTCAGATTACAGTAGCAAATTCTGTAGCATTGGGCTATACCACTTACAAATACAAGCATCTGGCAACAAATGACCTGAGAGGAAATTTCCTTTTCCAATGTTATCATCAACATAGGTTTAAACTCAATTTTTGCTACCATTTATATTTATTCAGGGTCATATTCATAGATACTACATGTAAAAATACTGTCCTTCTCTTCTAACTTATGTTCATCTGTTGAAAGATTTTATTTCCATAATGATCTTTGTCCCATTTCCTAGTTGGGTTAAATTTTCACCTTTATGGGTTTGCTAAAAACAAATATCATAATCTCAACTACTGTCACTTACATCAGAGGTGAATAATTACCATTAATTGAAGAGGTATTTGAAGCAGTATGATTAGCGTATTTGTTAGGCAAAGCAATCTGGTCCTCCCAAATTCTACCTTTTCTGTCACCTTAGAAAAGTTGGGGGTTTAAGAAAAGGAATCACAAGCTAATATGCATTGCCCGTGATGTGAAATTTACAGCTGGTCTTGACCCTTGCTATGTCAATCCATTTCCTTGTGTGGATCAGCTCCAATTAATTTGTTTGTGTGTTTCTGTAGAAAGAGTGACTGCCCTGAAACTGCCTCCTGGTCATTTAGTCATTGTCAAACATATGGTACAATTGTTTCTGCAATTTCTACCAGGCAAGGAAGAGTGTTCAGTGTTATGGTAAACTGAGAATTCTAAAGTCCGAATTTTTTGCTTTCCAAGATTTGATGGTGAATTGGAGTTAAACTCATCAGTGAAGAAACAGAGCTCTACGGTATCATTTTTTTTTTCTTTCCCTTCCTTTTTCTTCCTTTACCTTCCCTTCCTTTCCTTTCCGTTCCTTTCCCTTCCCTTTCATTCCTTTCCCTTTCCTTCCCTTTTCCTTCCTTCTTCTTTTCTTCCTTCCTCCTTCCCTCCCTGTCTCCTTCTCTCCTTCCCTTCTTCCCATCCTCCCTCTTTTCCTTTCTATGTCCACGCCCCCCACATCTGTAATATTATCATCTGCTGAAGCACTTCCCCTAATGTCTTATTTTTAAGAACTTCTGATCACAAACATCCATGATCAGAAGCACAAAGAAGAATAGGTGCTTACAATCTGGTTGGGCATTTTATTAAAAAAAAAAAAAAAAAATTTGAGCATTTGTGTGATGAGTATTCAAAACATGTCTGGCAGATTATTAGATGGATTTTGTACTAAGTCTTTAAGACATTGCTTTTTTTTCCAAAATCCTTTGGTCATGTTTCTGCTAATTGAAAAAATCTTTTAAAATTGAAAAAACCTTTTAAACCAATACGACACTGATGTGAATATGTATATGTTTATGTGTGTGTGTGTGTGTGTGTGTGTGTGTGCACATGAACACATCCACTAGCATTTAATGAAAACTTCTAACACTATCTTACAATATAACTCAAATATTACACAGACTAGAAAACTACCATGTGGCAGGTTCACTCACTGTAGAGTGTAAATATCAAACCAAATGTCTTGAAATATTTAAAGCCCTATGCAAAAAAAAAGTTTGTGTCAGTAACCTGGATATAAACTGAATTTTTGATACAGCATTCATATCACCTGACTTAAACAACCTGTATTTTTTCTCTATATTTGACAATATGAAAATTTATGAGTACATTTTAATAATGTCTCATATATTTTCCTTTAACTTCCCTATGTTTTAATAACAATATGAACTCAGATTCTTTGGCAGATTATGTATGTTCCAATTGGATACAAGAATTTGGTTTGAGACAGTAATGTAGGCAAATGCTTTTTGACCATGGTTCACGGAAGCTTCATTCTCTCTGGTGAAAACTAGCATGATAAATTAAATCCTGATAGAAGTGGTGACGAAAAAGAGCTTACAGATTATTTAAGTAGCAGAATGGGAGTTTTTCAGTTTATAAATTTATGCTAATACTTTAAATTAACCCTTATCTTTATAAAGTACATTGTCTCTTCAAAATTTTAAAGAAATAGAAAGGCAGAACCTCAAACTGTGATACAGCTCTGAAAAAATGTTAGGAAGCCCAACAGCGGTCTCCAAGGAAAATACTGCCTACAGAAGCTTATGGGTGACCACTGAATGACAAAGTTTTGAACTGCGTGGGTCCACTTATGGGCAGACTTTTTCATCTTGTAAACAGTAGAGGTAAACTTATGGTATCAAAAAATATGTACAGTATTGTAAAAGTATTGTTTTGTTATATTTTCTTAATAACATCTCTTCTGTAGCATACTTTATTGTAAGAATACAGTATATAATACACATAACATACAAAATATATGTTCATTGATTGCTTATGTTGTCGGTCAGGCATCTGGTCAACAATACATTATTATTAGTTAAGTTTTGGGGGAGTCAAAAGTTATGCATTAATTTTTGACTGCACGAGGGTCAGTGACCCTAAGCCCCTGCATTGTTCAAGGATTAACTGTACTGTATAAGGCAATCAACACCAGGGACTAATATATCTATTTTTATTAGTCATTAGCTGGGAGTTGCCTAGGGAGAGTCCTTATTTGAATCACATACTGTGATGGATACCAAAGAAGCAACAACCTGAGGCTGTTTTCTGACTGAATTCTATGTAACAGTTTCATTCTTAAAGGTATGTCTGAATGGCACACCTTCATTGCCTTCACATTAAACACCCAATTTTGTCAAATTTCATTGTAAAAATACCATTTATGACATCAACAAAATTATACAGGTATAAATGTAACAACAGCAACATCTTTCAAGACCTATTAAAAAAAAAAGTAAAATTCTATGAAAATCAAAATAGAATAATAACTAAATTCAGAGCTATACAATGATCATGGATGGCAAGACTATATATGTATATCTCACTCCACAAATTCAATGAAATTCTAGTTGATACCCTAGTAAGATTTTATAAAATATTTATGAAATATCAGAGCTTAAGTATTTAGAAGACATTCATGAGGAAGACTATCAAAATGGGGAGGATTATCCTACCATATATCAAAGCTAATTATAAAGCTATAGGAAATAAAAAAAGATAAAGTAATGTAATAAAATCAAGAGCTTAAAAATAAATCAATTTGTCATATCTTAATAGATAATGAAGTGGGGATACAAATGAATGTGTAAAGAAGTGCTTCACCATTTACTGTTGCTGGATAAATAATTTTGCGACACTTTTTTTTTCTTTTTTAGAAAGGAATTGAAACAATATCTCATACAACACTTAAAAATCAAATACAGAAAGATGAACATCTAAATATAAAAATATATTACTTTAAAACTTTAAAAGAAAAAGCAAAATAATAGTTGATGATTGGAAAGAGGTTCTTACTACTAACAGAAAACAGAAAAACACAGCCATAAAAATAAATGAATTTGACCATATTGAAATTCAAAAGTTTTATTGAACTAAATACACAGTGAAACTAAATGCAAATAACAGATTAGTGAGTAAATTTATAACTTGACAAATTAAAAATATAGTGTTTACAATGTATTTTTCAAAGCCCTAAAATTTAGTAAGATCAAGAAAAAGCAGTGGAGCATAGGCCAATGATGAAACCAAATGATTCTTCCAAATAGAAATATGATTGATCAATAAACCTATGAAGAAATTTTCAAACTCACTAGTAATTCAATAAATAACTATTTTTAAAGGCCAGCAGATATCACTTTGAATCCATCAGATTCAGAAAAAAAAAAAAAAAAAATAGTCTACAATACCAAGTATATTTTCTTTTCTTTTAATGAAATTTTTAAATACATACAATTAGTTTGGAGAGCATATTTGCCAGTAACTAATGAGGCTGAAGATGCACATACCTAACAAGTCAACAATTTCACGACTATAAACATAAAGACATTTCCACACTAGCAAAGGGAGAAATACTGCAACGTGTTCATTACTGCATTTTCTGTACAGGAAAATATCATAGTCAACCTAAATTCCCACCAACAGCAGAACAAATAAATTGTGCTTAAGGCAGGCAGTGATAGCACAGTGATTAAGAGTGATTTTTTTTGGAGCCATACTGCCCAGTGTTTGAAGTCCAACTCTGTCAACTCTGGGCAAAAATGTAGCTCTATGCTTTAGCTTCTTCATTTGTAAAATTAAGGTATTGTTACCAACCTCATATATTTGTCAGGAAGATGTAATGTTTACTACAGAGTTCAGAGTATAGTCAGATACATAGTCAGCATATAATAATTGCAGGCTATTATTATTAATATAATTCATGACAATAGATCAGGCAACAGACAAAAAAATAAACTAGAACTGTATCTATCAATGTAAATGGATTTCAATAAACTACATTTAAGACATTTTTAGAGAAGGATACATAAAATATTTACATAATTTTAAAACGTGAAACTAATATTACATATTATTAGTGGATATGTACATATATAGTAAAGTATAAAATCATGCTTGGGAATTAATCTATAAATGGCATATTTTATTTTATTAAAAATAGACCTTTAGAAAATGATGCACAGGCGTTCATGAGCATCACTTGTCTATTCTCTATATTTTTATCAATGCTTGAAACACTTGGTAATTAAAAATATCATATTATTAATTTTACCTTTTCACCAAAGGTCCCAGACTCTTAATTTCCCATACTCTTAATTTTATTTCCTTTCATTAGTCAATTTTTAATGATAGCTTCTATAGTTCTTAAAAGTATAGTTTCTTAATTAAAATTAAATTGTATGTGAAAAGTACAATTTAATTGTTGGTCTTCTTTTGTAATATTTAGACCTAGTTCATATGCATTATGATTAATTTTACAATGTAAGTACACAATAATCTTATTACTAAAATGTTTACACATGTTAATATAAATATTTTGATAAGTGCAAAGCTTTGGCTACAGAAGACCATTATTTCATAAAAAATAATATCATAGGACATTCAAAACAATAGTTGAAAACTGGGGCATACCGCAGCTACAGTGACAAAGTCATTTCCTTCAAAACTTCCCTTGGTACCTGAGCTGAGCATATACTCCATCTCTTATATATATATTTTCATTTTGGTACCTTTCTGACAGACAAAACGGAGGTTCTATGTATCCTTCTTATAGTCTGTGATGAGGGGCTTCTATCATTCAGACCAGGAGTTGACATTTTCTATAAAGAGCAAAATAGTAAATATTTTAGATAATGTGATCCATATGGCCTCTGTCACAACAGTGTTCCACTCTGCAGTTGTAGTGCAGAAGGAGGCATAGACAACATGCACCCGAAAGGGCATATTAAATAACAGGTGATTGGCTATAATTTCCAGCTCGGATTCAAAGTCTCTATAATGATAACGTCAATCTCTCAGACCTTATAAGAGCCCAATGTGAGGCCATTACTTTCCTTTTACAAGATATAGCAGAGTAGTTTGTGGAGGTGCTTTACTTCATAAACCCAATAGTCTTTGAGTTGTTCCACTTTGGGAACTGTCAAAATGCATTCATGCACATTGGCTATTGACATTATTAATTAATTAATAAGGACCAAGAGAAAAGGCTAACTCTTCCTAAACTTGTCCCAGTAGGACAGCAGCCACTGAATAATCTGACCACTGAATAATCTCTGCAACAAACTTCTGACAGATTCTATTACTTATTGCTACAGGTGAGAATATACCAAAACAAGATCTTTCCCGAGTCATCTAAGTAGTCATTTTATTATTACTATTACTTGTTTGGTGGAACAACCTAAGATTATCTTTGACTTTGAGAATGACTCCAAATAGCACCATTCACTGATATCCAAGGAATTCAATATTGGTTGTTCCACCATTGGTTTTAGTTAGGTTAATGGTCCATTAGTTCATCCACAGGCCTTTGGGTGATTACAAAAGCTGAAAGCCTGTTATTTCACTTGTTTTATTGTCAGTCATGCTCATTATATAATCAATGTAATGCATCAGTTGTGGGATGATGGGCAGCTTCAGCTACCTATCTCTGTGAAAAATGCCATGACAATAATACAGGAATACATGCACTTATGCCTGAGCTAGCAGAATAAAAGACATATTGATAAAAGCAAATTGTTTCAAGGAGTCTAAGTGTATAAGGACTAAGGTAAATAGTTAACTGATTAACAGAGTTTATTACTGCACATTATAAAGAAGATAATGTGTTTTAGTAAGATTATTATATAATGTTTACAGCAATGGTAGAGATATCGGTAGTTTATATCAGTCTTTAGATTACATCTATTCTTTGATCTGATGATGAGAAAACTAAAGAGATATTGACAAGCTTGATTACATTCTTCCTCTGAATTACCTTGTTTAATATGATGACCTCCTTACTTCCATTAAGGTGGCTAGATGTATATTTTAGAAGTTGTTTGAAAATCTGTGGGCTTCATTTTGGCTAGTGATTGATAGAATTCTCATACTTTGGCTTAAAGAACTTGGTTTAAATGTTATCATTGCTTTCCCATATCTGAACATTAGCCATCAAAAAGTGTTATGCATTATGTAATAACAGTTATTATTTATTGTGCATTTACTGTGAATCAGGTATGCACCTAAATAATGTATCTGTATTATCTAAAGATTCTTATAACTATCTTTTGAGGTATAGCCCATTTTTAGTCCTATATTACAGTTGGTAAATCTGGGAATTAAAGATGTTCAGAGGGATGTCTAAGAGCTTGTTTTTTTGACAACAGGTCCATGGTCCTTTTCACTTTTTGTATACTATCTCTATTAATCTTTTAGTGAAATATTTTTTCTATTATTCAGACATGTGAGGATTATTGACTATAAAATAATGTGTTTACAAAATACAAGATATATCTCTATAAAGAACTAAACATTTGTAAATCCTCCTTCTAGTTTTTGGGTCAGTGAATTCTCAGATATTTAGTCTATGTCCATTGTGAGCTTATTAATAGAAAAACAGATAGGACAGAAATAGGGGTCAATTAAAGCCACTAAAATCTGCTGTGGCAGCGAGATAGCTGACCTTCCTCTTGATACCATCACAAGGTAACCAGATTCTAATATCCTTGTTTATTGTCCCAATGGCAAGTCATTAATATGGTTGGATCAGCCCACTCAAGGGTAATACGCTTTTAAATTTTAAGCCAGCTGGAAAGAGATACTCACAGTTCTGGACCCCAACTCTGTACTTTGAATCAAGCTGTGAGGATCAGGCAAGAAGCTCTTCCTGTATTGTGATTTCTTGGCCACAATGGGGATACATTCCCTCTTTCATCATTGCTAAGCTGTTTTCTCACTCACAGGTATATGTAATGTTTTGGGCCATGGACAAGAAGTCTATGAATGAACATGCCATTAGACAGAAAGAAATGGTTACAGGCTTATGATCCAACTTGTAGGTTATCCAGATTTCCCATTTCTTCTATTGCTCTTTTCTGAATCTATTTTTTTTTTTTGACAAGTCATGTTATGGTTCTATATTAATATCAGACTGAAAATTGTAACTTACAAGAGCCTAGCATCTGTTAAAAAAAAAATGAAGAGATCATTAGATAGATGTGTAGTAAAGAATTAACTTTACCCAGAGATGTCTGGTCTTAATCCTGGCTCCTGGGAGGTAAATTTTAAACCCTTGGAATTTCTGGAGTGAATACAATTCCTTTGTTACTTATGGTGGGCCTCTGGTACCACACCTGAGAGCTTCCACTAACAAGATGACTCATAATAGGCTTCTCAGACCCTAACTGATAGTCTATGCTAAAGAAATGGACTGCAGTAGGGACTGGCCACTCCAGAAATACTGACCATGTGAAGAGAGAAATGGGAGTTTGGGCCAAGTTAAATCACCCTGATCTCCCAGGGCTGGGGCTGGAGATTGAATTCAACCATGTGAGAAATAATCAATCATGCCTACCTAATGAAGCCTCAGTAAAATCTCTGTATACCAAAGCTAGAGTAAACATCTTGGTTTGGCAACGTTTTATGCACATATCACTACACTTTAGTGTCGGGAGGATAACATATCCCTTAGGACATGGAAGTGTGGCATTTGGAACCCTGCTCTCAGTCAATGTATGACCTATGTATGTTTCTACTTCATGTTCTTTTGCCATAATAAAACTAATGGCAAATATAGTGCTGTCCTTAGAACTGTGAAGAAAATTATCAAATGTGAGGGTGCATGGGAACCCCTACAATTGTAGTCAGCTGGTATGAATTGAGGGAGTCCTTGGGGACCCCCAAATTTGTGAATGATGTCTAAAGTCTTGGGTAGACCTGGCAGTCTGGAGTACTGTGTCCTTAATCTTGAGTTTGGCCTAACTCTGGGCAGCAGATGATGTCAAAACATGATTCCTGCAATAAAAATGTACATAACTTTTCATATAGTAATTCTAATGCTGAAATTTTGTCCTAGGGTTGGAAGAATATGAGGTCGAACAATTAAGTTTGCAAACTCATCCTAGAAAAAGTGCTTCATCCCTCATTGTTGAATATCACTATGGTCACCTTTGAAGTACTCTCCTTGGGAAGCTATACTCTGACACCGGCACCTACGTCACCCTTCAAAGCAATTTTGGAACTCTTTCTGGAATGGCCATCAGAGCTGTCATCATATTACCCTTGATGTCTTGAATGTCACCAAAATGTCTTCCTTTCAATATTTCCTTTATCTCTGGGTAAAGAAGGAAGTCATTGGGGGGCCAGATCAAGTGAGTACGGAGGGTATTCCAATACAGTTATTTGTTTACTGACTAAAAACTCCCTCACAGACAGTGCCGTGTGAGCTGTTGCAATGTCATGATGCAAGAGCCATGAATTGATGGCTAAAAGTTCAGGTCGTTTTCATCCAACTTTTTCATGCAGCCTTTTCAGCACTTCCAAATAGTAAACTTGGTTAACTGTTAGTCCAGTTGGTACAAATTTATAATGAATAATCACTCTGATATAAAAGAAAATTATCAACATCATTGTTAACAAGTTCACAAATTTAATTGTCACACTTCATATAACTATTATTATAAAATGCTTTATAATTTTTAAAAATAAGAGAAAATAACCAAATAGTTCGATTCTTTCTCTCATTAATATTTTATTTGATATTTATTATGGTCTGGGCTCTTGGTTAGATGCCAAATATAAAATATTGAAAAAGGTAGACACACTCCATATAATTTAACACTAACATAGGGAATAATGTTTTATTTATTCGATGAATAGATAATTTTAATATTCTGTGATAACTTTCTTGATAAGGAATGAACCCTCTGCCATTGAATCACCTAAGTGTGGCACCCAGACGTGGGAGTCTACAGCGGGTAATTCAAAAGAAGTAAACAAATTAGAATAGAGTTAAAAAATAACAAACTAATTAGCAGTGACTTACAAATAAGTTATTTAATTATCAGACAAAACATTGATTTGAAAGAAATAGTCAAACACAAAATAAGACAAGAAATAGGGAAAAACCATATTTGGACCAAAAACTCAGTGATATAAAGGACCCAGTGATATGATCAAATATGTCATTCTGTTTGCTGCTGTGCCATATTCAACATGCTGACATTTAAATCCTGGGTAAGGAGGATTGCTACAGGTCTATGACTGTCACTTTCAAGGAAAAAAGGAGGTGGAGTTGGACAATAAGTTTCCTCCTCAAGAAGTTTTGTCTTTTTATCTTGAGAATACACTAGTGTATTTGCCAGAATGATGATTAGTGAGAGAATAAGGTGAAGTTCTGACAAAGGGATGGGATTTCCATGATTAAACTAATTTCCTAATGATCCATACCCTGATACTGGCAGAGGAATAATATTCATTCTGAAATCAAGGAACTTCCACCCTTAAGGATAGGAAGATCAAGTAGAGTTTGGCTATTCAGTAATTAATGGTATCTGCCATAGGAAATATCCTATACACTAAGACATGGTGGATGAGGAGAATTAGCAAGAAAAATATGAGCATGAGAGTGCCAAAGTGAGAAAACCATTTCCAGATAGAATAATAAATGTAATATTTCAAAGAGAGAAATATTGATAATTGTACTAAAACACCAACAGTTTGAAATCATAGTGTAAAAGGTTGGGAAATGAAATTATAAAATCCAAGAAAGAATCAAATCATGAACTACCACAAATTATTTACTTAAAATGGAATGTTACTAATTTATACAAAAGATAATTAAAAAGGTTACATGTACATATTTATGGATAGTTTTAAGGAAAATTAAATAAATATATATACTTTTGTGAAAAGTATACATAATAAGTGTGATAAATGTTTAATATAATATACAAAACAGATACAGTTATGAGAAGAAGTTGGGATTATGGGTGCTAGATCATTCACTTAATTTAAATATTTTTAATTTAGTTGATACAATTAAAATGCTAATTTGTTTTCCAGCAGCACATTTTTTTGGCCTCTACTGTCAATTTACAAAGTAAAATTGTCAAGTAAAATTCTATTTGCTTCAAAGATCAAGCTGCCACATGTGGTTATGCAGATTGTGCACTGCACAAATTTGCTCAAGAAGCAAGTGATAATTTTGCTTGCTCTGCCCTTTGTGTTGATGCATGGGGCACCTGCCTGAAAGGTTCCATTTTTAATTCTCTGAAAGTTATCGCATAGGCTAGACACAGCACTGTCCAGGTGGAAGGATACCTTATTATTTGAAATGAGATTTGAAGATACTCATTTTCCATATTCTCTTCCTCTCTCAACAGCATGGCTATTCAAAGTTAAGTGCAAAGCTCATGAACTAACCAAAGGAATGTACTTGAAGTTACGCAAAAACAGAACAGTAGCAAAGTTCATGGAATAATGGATACCGATCTTCTCATTGGGAAATGAAAAATCTTTTAAAGAAAAAACATACATCTGGTAACTGCAGTCACTTGAGTGATATCCAGGGATTCCTATAGGTGTTCTTTGCAGATATCTCTTTTTCTGTTCATTATTCAATTATTTCCTAAACTTCCCTCAATTCTTTAGAGTACCGTTTGACCTACAAAAAAGGATTGGAGTTTCTTTTCCCTTCTGACCAAATGAGAAGGGCAAGAATTATAGACATTTTTCAAGAAAGGAATGAACTTATTATGGTGAATTATGCGAAGGAAAGGGCCAAAATATAATTTATTCTGCTTTCCCTATTTAATCCTATTAGTTTCACTCTTTGCAACGTGTCTTTTGTGCTTTCCTGAGCAATCAGAATCCCACTTTGGTTTGAACTGTTGGCATGACCAGCTGGGTACAGTCACAGCACAGAGAAAATGCTTTCTGTGGGATTCATAGAACAGAATAAGAACAAAATGCTTTTGTCAGATGGGATGAAAAACATAGAAGATATGGACATTATTGTTCCTGAAGCAGATGCTTTTTCTCCCACAAGCAGATTTTGCCTTGTAAACCTGCTTTACTATTCCTAGAGGGAAGTTTTAACCAAGATATCCTAATGATATCAACTTCTTGGCTGATCTGAATTAGAAATTTTCAGGGACTGGCATTTTTTTGACAGTAATTTAGGTTCATGTCAAAAGTCAATGATCTCTGTAATGGCCTCAGACAATTCAAACCTCATATGGAAGAACTAAAAACAATAATTGCTTCATTTATTAAGAGTTTCCTATGTACTATGATATATTTAAGCAAATTACATGTACTTGCTTACTTAATTCTCACAAAACACCATATGAAGTAAGAAGTATTGTCATCCGCAATTTAAAAATGAGAAAATTGAAGCATTGAGAGATTAAACAACATGTCCACAGTCAACTAAATCTTAAATGATGGAGTTAGATGCAAATTTGGGAGTCACCCCAGAGTCTTGACCAGTAACTCCTGTCAGGAAAACTCTAATTGATCAGATTGAATATTATATTCAATACAAAGAATCATAGAAATTTATAGATCATCATTACCCATCCGCTAACCAGCACTTGAATTACTTCTGCATTAACCTCACTAAACATACAGCATCTCTAGGGATAAGAAACCCACTCACTTGCAAATCTGGACATTTTATGGAGTTAGAAATAATATCATTCCTTGTGTTCAGATTGCCTGGTTGATTTAGGCAAATATAAAAAGAGAAGCAGATTGGTTGCTGGTGTTTATTCTGATTAATGAAGTGAAAAATGCCAGCAATGAGCTATCCAGTCAAATGACCATATTCACAAAACAAATCTCATCCACATAAAATATTTCATTTAATTATTTGCTGAAAACAATTTATTCTCAAAGACTACAAAGGTCTCACATTCTTCAAGTAACATTTGTTCAGCTTGCTACACCTTCATTAAAAGATTTAATAAAAACTCTGATATTTCATAGGGAAAGTATAAATGATAAGGCTTTAAAACCTATCTGCAATATGAGGTAACCTATAAATTAGCAGGAATACTGTACTAGCTGTAGAAAAGCATTTGGCATTAATGCGTATAATTTTTTATCATAGAAAAGGGCCTTGCTTCTAAGCAGATGACAGCTTGTTATTTAAACTGGATGGGAAATGTGTCTGCTTAAAACCCTTCTCCAAAAAATGAATATAGTTAGCTGTTTGCAGTAATTATATTGTTTTATAATAGATATAAGAATGAGTAGGCAAAATAAAACCCTACATAAACATCCCTTCCCATACACTCACGTAACCTAATGGGTTAATTTAAGTTTCTTGATACTTAACTCCTGTTTTCATGCTTTTGTTTCCTTTATGAGGGCTATTATAATAGACTGCTAGTCAAACTCTCTGCTTGTAATCTCTGTCATGAATTCCAGCTCCACACATCTTGTCTGCATTGTTTCTGAGTCATATATTTTATCTGATCATTTCAGTGCTAAAAACTTCCAATGAAAGCTTGATTGCCTGATATCTGTATTTTTAATACAGATATCAAGAAGCTTTATGTTTAGCTCCAACGCTTTCCAGTTTTCAGTATCCAAAGATTCTCAAGGTATGTTTCTTCATGACTCATCAAACAATATGAGGAAGACAAGATAAAGATAAGTGTACAAGCTCTCCTGTAGAACACCAGGTTTATGAGCACTATGAGTTAAAAGAGGTTAGGTAGGACTTTTTATAAGTAGTGAGTCATGGTCAAGATCATCAAAATTATAGAATTCTTGGGAAAAAATGGAAAAGCACAAGACATTTATCTATAGAAACATGGCACCACAGCATTCATAGTAAAAAATACTTTGAAAATTGGAAATTCATTATGAGTTAACTGATACTACATACAGTAGGAATAATATGCTACTGCTTTCAGGTGATGTCAGAGTTCAACAAGGCTGTCATTTAAAATGCAGGTTAGAAGACACCCAAATAATGGGTTTGACAATACTTAAAAAATTTCTGTATGAAGCTGCTATGACTTAAGAGGAAGTAAATGATGATGAATTGATGGCCTGCATTTTCTTTATGTGCTAATTCATGTAAGATTTTAATCGCTTGATTAGATTTTTGTGAAGTAAATTTTAAACTTCAAAACAAGTTTTAAAACATCAATGGAAAGATATATACATCAACTGTCTATTGTTTTGAACCCTTTTCATATAAGGTTAGGTGCAAGATTGATTGCTATCCATAGAAAATTTATTGATTTACATCAACACCAATGATGTTTCTCTATACCTCTTGAATAGGTATTATCAAACATTTTGATCTTTGCCAATCATGGAGGTAAAAAATGATAACTCATGGTCATTTTAACTTCAAATTTTTCTCCTGTGAATTAGGCTGAGCATATGGGTCAAAAGTTGAAGTTTCATTTATATTTATTTTCTGTGCAGTGTCTCCTTATTTTTTGCCATTTTTATGGGAAGAATTTTTATACAGTAAAGATATCAATTTGTTGTCTATGACATGAGTTGTAAATATATTTTCTATTGTTTTTATCTGTCCTTTTTTTTTAGTATTTTGCTATACTTATTATTACTTGTTAAATTTTATGTGTTTATGTTTATTGTTTTTTCATTTTGATTTATGGGTTTGAGATGATACTCAAAAATATACTTTGACATCAAAATTCACAAGATTTTTCTCTCAATTTTCTTCTAGTGCTTTTATGGTTTTATTATTTTACATTTAAATCTTTGATAATTCTTGAAATTTTTATGGTCTAAGGAAGCACAGTAGTGCCTCGGTTTTCGAACGTCTCTGTTGATGAACATTTTGGTTTATGAATGCCATAAATCCAGAAGTAAAAATGCTTCAGTTTTCGAACACGACTCAGAAGTCAAACATGTCATATAGCTTCTGTTGAGTGCAAGATCGTGAGGCCTAGCTGTTGGCTGTTTGCAAATGTTTCAGAACTCGTGGATTATGTTCAAAAACTGAGGTACCACTGTAATTAGAAAACAACCCATGAGCCAAATGTGGTTCACAGTAAGCCAAATACAGCCATGCCAATTAGTTTATGTACTGTCAGTGACTGTTTTCACACTACAACAGTAAAATTAAGTAAAGTGATGTAAATATACAAAGTCAAAAATATTTACTATTTGACTCTTTACAGAAGAAAAATTTTCTTGACTCCTAAGATAAGTAATACAAAATTATGTATGGAGTTGAACATTGTTTATGTCATGTGTCTGCTGATTTGAATACTATCTTTATAATGTACCAAATCTTTAAAGATCTTTAGAAATGGAAGACAGGCTACACATAAGCATCCAAACTTCAGAAAATCCAGCTAAATGAATTCCTTGCAGTCTCTTATGTGAATGAGTCCTGGGTCTTTCTTTCTACCGAGGTACTATGGCCTGAGTTCCAAGAGAATGTTATAAAATTCATGTGTTATTGATTCCTCTGCCTATATTAGACAGATCCCAGATGTTTATCACTTAGTCATATTTTCCTTCTTCCTAAGATTTATCAGTAGGAAATTGTTGCATGCATGTGTAACACAGACATAACTGGAAGAATACCTCTCGTATGAGATCTATCTATCTGACTTAACACATCATCATTGTCAGTATCTTTGAGTGAGAGAATTATATTTTGTTCTTGAGTGCAAAAATGAAAGAGGGGGCAATGTCCTCTAAAAAAGCATTTTCAATTATTTTGCCAGTAGTCTTATTGGATTGTTAAAGAATTATCAATGGACTTTCCCCTTGCTCCACTTGAGATCTATGACACCTATTGGTGACTGTGACTTGAGTATCTGGATTTGGATACAGAGTCATACTGTGATGGAGGATCATTTTTCTTCAGTGCAAAGACGTTTCTCATGAAATATTCCAAAAGATGACCCAAAGATACACACACACACACACACACACACACACACACACACACACCCTACGTGTGTGTGTGTGTATGAGGTCTGACAATTAAGTTCGTGAATTCATCCTAGAAAAAGTGCTACATACCTCATTGCTGAATATCACTAGGGTCACCTTCGAAGTCCTCCCCTTGGGAAGCTACGCACTGATGCCAGTGCCTAGTCCACCTTTCAAAGCAATTTTGGAACTCTTTTTCTGGAATGGCCATCAGAGCTGTCATCATATTACCCATGATGTCCTGAATGTCACGAAAATGTCTTCCTTTCAATATTTCCTTTATCTCTGGGTAAAGAAAGAAGTAATTTGGGGGCCAGATCAAGGGAGTAGGGAGGGTGTTCCAATACAGTTATTTGTTTACTGACTAAAAACTCCCTCACAGACAGTGCCGTGTGGGCTGGTGCATTGCTGTGATGAAAGAGCCATGAAATGTTGAGGAGAAGTTCAGGTCATCTAACTTTTCCACACAGCCTTTTCAACACTTCCAAATAGTAAACTTGGTTAACTGTTTGTCTAGTTGGTACAAATTCATAATGAATAAACCTCTGATATCAAAAGAAGTTAGCAGCATCATTTAAAAGAAGTTCACAAACTTCATTTTCAGAATACATATTATATATTTCAGAAAAGAAATTAATTAAAGTATATATCAGTCATCAAAAAGTTATATCACCACTCCTGGTTACCAGGAGACTAGAGTATATCCAAGTCATTTATGATTAACAGACAGTCCGGGGTCTAGGCTAATTTAGACACAACATAAATTCAAAATCTACCCATGACCTTCTTGTCATCGTAAGTTTTCTGAATTCAAGGTTCCAAATATCATAACCAAATAAAGATATCACTTGCCAATATTTGACTCATCTCTCTTGTACATGAATCAGAATACGTGTTTTATGTTTAAAATTTTTAATTATCTAAAATATTTAAATAAAGTGTACTTTAGTGTGCCTGTGACATTTATTTATGAGAAATGCACAAATAACTCACTCCATGAACAACAATCATCATCTCTGGGGAAAATAAATGACCAAAGAATGTTCAGGCATCCACTGCATGCTCAGCATGGAGAGAAAATGGAAGATTCGTAAGTGAACTGACATTATAAGGAAAAGAAAGAAGACTCTGTATGTCTAGTGAAATTTAGTTCTTTAAAGGACTGGTTAAATCTATAGATTGCAGGTAGCCTAGGAAATTTTAAATGGCCGTTCATTGTGAGGAACTCATTTCGAACACATTTGAAAGGCAGAACATCTAAACGTGCGGTGGCCTTTTTGCACCTCTCAGGAACTTTGATTGGGCCCTGACTGCGAAACAGAATGCAGAGAACTGAGTCACAAGCATAGTTCTATAGCTCCCTGGGGTCCTTTGGAAAGGGCTCCTCATCCAACCTCGGTCTAGGACGGGTTGGAACAGTGACTCCTCCAGGCAGGGGTCTGCGATAAACGACCTCCTGAGTCCTCGCTCAGCCTCACAAGTCTTTGATTTTGAACTGACGAAGTGCAAGCCGCTTTAACTAGGTCATGCAAAGAGCTCACATCCTGGCATGTAGTTGACATACACTAAATAATATGGCAGAGAGAGAGACAGAGAGACAGAGAGAGAGAGGTAGCAATGAACGTTTCTTAAAAGCAAACCTTTCTACATATTTTCATTTTCCCCAAAATGCAATATTCTTCTTCATCCTCTGGGAAGCAGCTTCTTTGAGTAGTAGTACTGTTAGTACGAGAATACAATTATATGTGATTGTTCATGGCACCCATTCATCAAGCTGTGGAAACAACAAGAAAAGATTCCTCTTTCTGTCTGTATAATTGGTTGGTGAAGGTAGGTGGCATTTGAAATCTTTTTTACTTTTTGGGCCAAATACTTTTCATTTCCACCTGTAATTATATCATTGGGTTTTTAAATGCATGGGTTTAATTAACTCTGGGAATTCAGGGACCAGTAAGTTTTCTATCACTTAACTCCTTGATCTACCAGCTTTGCAGCTATTTCATTTTTCACTTCCCCCACAAATCCTCTTGATCTAATATCTACATTATGTATCATAATACAATGTAGAAGAAACGTCAGATGCTACTATAGGTTATTGATATCTTTGTAACTTACACTTCTTTAATAATTACATAATTCATAGAGTCTTAAAGTTATAAGAAACCTTTGTAATCATATAATTAAATGCATTAATTGGTAAAAATGGAGGATTTGCTATCTTTCTGTCATTTTTTTCCATCTCATGTACTAAAGCCATTATATTTTACTTAATAATAAATGGTATTTTTCACCTTTGTTTCTAATGAATTATTTTACCAACACAATTTCTTATCAAAGCAGAAGACTAGGGCAATTTCTCTTCCATAAATGTTCTTCACAAAAAATAAAGATGCTCATCTTGAATCAATACAAGTATTTGATATACAGAGAGTACCAAAAAAAATATACACATTTTAAGAAATGAAAACTGTATTAAAATTGTAATACTCAATATATACCAATAACGAAAGATGAGTACAAGTCATGTTTGACTTCTGCAATGACAAGAGATGCTCAAAGTGGTTGCCATCAGTGTCCAGACACTTCTGATTATGGCAAACTACTTACTGCTTGAGCAATGTTGACCAAAATGTCCAATTATATACGTTTTTTTATACTCACTATATATATATATCATATTTTACTGTATATATATCATATTTTATATATACATATATATCATGTTTTACTGTAGAAATAATTTCAAAAGGAATGATCTGTTCTGTTTTTCTGTCTTCTTTGTTATACCTTAGCAAGAGTTAGCTTGAGTTGGGCTGCCCTCTCAGGTTCTTTATGAAAGAGAGCAAAGCTCATTGTTCTGAGAGTATAAAACTCATTTCCCTGGCCTCAGTAGCACATTTGTTTAGAGTCAAATGCTCTGATTTTTTTTTTTTCCTCACTCACCTACTTCACTTTAGTGACTTTTATAGACATTTCACTAATATGAATACCATGGCTTACTCCTGTATTGTTTCTTATATGCACTCCTGCACTATTTCCCTAAAGTATATGTTAATTGGGTGAGATGGGAGAAGCTCCCTCTACCTGGCTCATGTAAAAAATATACTACATTGAAACAAATTCACACAAAAACAATAAATGTGCAAAAAATTTATAATAAATTTATAATAAAAAAAATTTACTTACAGAGTAGGGGATATTCCTTTAGTGCTATTGTAAAATGTTTTCAAAGAGAAGGAAATATAATAGCTTTGCTCATTTATGTTTGTCTTCTAGATGTACACAAACTATTTTAAAAAGTTGGGAATTATGTAATTTGATAGTGAATAACATAGTGTAAGCAAAATGATATTTGAATTGTAATAAAACAGCATGGTTTCTTTTTTTTTTTTAATTACAAATAGAGTCCATCTATTTATTATGGTGACTCTGCTTAGGCTTTGTATTTTTTATTTTCTCATAAAAACAAGAAATTTGGAGTAACAAAATAAATTCTGAACCTACAATTGAAATATGTTATCAATTCAGCCTGGTTAATAAGTCAGATGTTCTGAATTACTGGGGATTGTTAGTAAATCTGTTGCTCGCTGCAGTACATACCTATTCTGGACATCATTTCTTGGAATTCTAAATCCCATTAGTTAATGATGGTGAGAAATAACAAAGTTGAAGAAAGGTGCTCCTTAATGATAGGCAGTTCTAAATCTACTCAGAACATTAGAATAAGTACTTTAAGCCTAATGCCCTTGAGATTACTAATTTCAATTTAAATGACCATTTTTAAGCAGAATTTTTTGTTCTAACAAAATTCATTGCTGTTGGTAAATTTCAAGTGGAGGTTTTATACCCTATTTGAAGACTATCTTGAACAATGTAAAAAGATTAAGTTTTCTCCTGAAAGAAATACAGAAAATGTTTATCCATCCAACAGATATTTTGTTTTTTTTTAGATTTTTTTAAAATTCACAAGTGCCAAAGACATGCTCTTTCATGTTTTGTATCTCTGTAATAATCAGTAGATACACGTTCACAAGAAGACCACCTTCCCTCATCAGAAGTATAAAGATCCCTAAAGAAACATCACGTGGGTATAGTGACACTGCCAACAGAAACCAAAATCATAGTGTTACTATTTTTATTATAAAATGCAATAGAAAGCTCAAGCATTTGAATATGCAAAGTGAGTCATTACCATGTGTATAGGCAGCACATTTGGCAAATGCTGAAAAATTGAACACTGTGGATTTGTGATAAATTATGGTTACAACAAAGCTGTTGGAATTAATGTTTTAATTCATGCTTGGTAGTATAAAGTCATAGCTTATCATGCTGGCCAGGCAGACTTGTTGAGTGTTTCTCTTTCTGAACTCTTTCATTGACATTTTAAAAGCTATTCCAACACGACGATATACAGTTTCTCCTTCTACTATCAATTACATGCTTAAGCAGTGGGGAGAACTCTTAGTTTGGATGATCAATACACATCAACTCACATCAAACAATTTGAGGAAGAAAGAAACCAAGCCAAAAAATATATATATTTTTAGACAATGGAACAGAGGAAACTTGCACAAATAAACAGAAACAAATTTTAAAAGAGTTATGTTATTGCTCAAAAACACACTAAAATTCTGAAAGAGAAGGCATAAACATCAGTATTTTATGAATGCTTGGGTTTTTCCTCCTCAGGAATGATAAGACCCAGATGAGGAATCTTCTCGCATTCCGCAAAAGACATTTGTTGAACGCATGTCCATTAAAACTTTGTATTTATCAGACCCTCACTAAACACTGGGAAGAAAATTGTGAGTGAACAGACCTCATGGAGCTTACATTTTAACTAAAATGAAAATGTTATGAGGTTGATTCCAATGAAAAATAGTGTGGTACAAACATATATCAAACTACCAATCAATGGGTTTCCTTGATGAGTAAAATTTAAGGGGCTGTCAAAATGAGGAGTATTACAGCTAACATAAGGTCTTGGAAAAAAATAGGACTGTGCCATGTCTTTGAATCCTGCCTGCCTAACCAAAGTACTAGAGGCTGTTTGCTGAACTGAAGTAAACTGAAACCATAATGGTAAAAGATAGATGCCATTGTTTTTTTGTGTGTTTTTTTCATAACAGATATGAAATCTTTCAAGAAAAGGCCTATACATAGACTTGACTAGACAGTCTTCACAAGATTTTGTAGAACCCAATATTATTTTAAAAAGTCAGAGCCAGAGGTAAGAATATTGAACCAGATTCAAGTACCATATGGAGGTGTATGTGATACAGGCCAGAGAAAAATGAAGTTC
Organism: Rhinolophus sinicus; assembly: GCF_057876585.1. NCBI lineage: Eukaryota > Metazoa > Chordata > Mammalia > Chiroptera > Rhinolophidae > Rhinolophus > Rhinolophus sinicus. The sequence goes on along the minus strand of NC_142517.1, from coordinate 134,192,228 downwards.
AATCTCGGGTTATTGAAAAAGTTGCTTTCTCTACCACTGTTGGCCTCACTTATTTTGTAAATCTGGGAAAACTAGTTTGCTTCTTATTTTTTTCCCAGATCTCCAACACGGTGGCACATCTTTCTTTTCATAGAGCCAGCAGTGATGTAAAGAACAGTTTCACATAGCTTGTAGGTTTTGCTGGAATTCTCTGTTCTTGGATAAACTCTGAATACATTTGATTCTTACTCATTAATTAAATCATGTAAGTACACTGGAGATACACATTCTCAGTAGGAGAAACAATAGAATTCAATTTACATCAGAATGGGGCCCTCTGGGCTCAAGAATCAAAACACCTTAGTTCATTTTGCTATTACCCTAGGAAAACACTTGAGGATGCATGTTTAGTTGAGATTACTGGAAAGAAAGACCCTTTTGATATGTCCTCTTCCTTTTTCATTCTTAAACAGTGAAGTAGAAGAGGATAATCAATAATTATAATTACAATGTTCTTTTTATCAACTCCTCAAATGCCTTCTTATATGTCATCACTACCTTTAAAGATGACAACTTTTGCAATTCTTGAGGCATTTTTCTTTTTACCTGACAAAGTATTTATCATTAATTTTGGCATTCAGATGCTACGCAAATTAGTAAAATAGTGACCAGTACTTATACACAAGATTTTTCTTTTTTTTATCTTTTAGGTGTACAAAACAATGTAATAGTTTTAATAGGCATCAAGAGAAAATAAGTTTATTCAATGTGAAAGAATTTGGAATAACAAAATGAAATGTTCTCTGTTGTTACTTTATTAAAAATGATATATTGAATTTCAATTGTTAACAATTAATTAAGCTATTCATTTTACTCTTCCCTAAGTCCTAGTTCTTGAAACTTTCTGAGAATAGGTGAGATAGACAATGTAAAGCACAACACCTGGCACCACATAAGTGGGCACTAAAAAATGTTTACTGCTTTTCTATTTAATTTTCTTTAGTTCCTTCTACCTAATATAAACATTTATTCATTCATTTACTTACCTAATATTTATTGATATCACCTACACGTCAAATACTTGGCGAAGTACTTGGGATTCAACAGTGAGCAAGAGATTTTTCATCACATTTGCTAGCCAAATTGACATCTGCACTGTGCAAAGAAAAAAACACAAGATGTTGAAACTCAATGGACTCTGATACTCTTTTGTAATCGTAATACCTGGCAATGCCATCAGCAAATACCAAAATTATTATTGGGATGTACATTAAGGAAAACCATTGTTTGTTGTAGTTGAAATAAAATATTTAATTACTTGACTCAGCTTTTTACTTTATTCCTTACCATTTTGGAAATGTGATCATTTGGAAAAACTACATTGTTAAATGTATTATTGCTACTAAATAGCTCTCTAGATTAATTATTCTAGGTATGGATATTCTGTATGGGGAAAAGGGAACTTACTAGAAAATAGAATGTTATAGATGAAAGAGTCCCCAGATAACACTTGTCCAGATGTAGATAGAGGCCTTATATATTTGAGGTACGTATCCCTTGTGATCAAGCCAGTTAGAATGTGCAAATAAAACCACTGGCCGTGCTGATTATTCTTTTCTATATTAATAGGTTATTAGTTCTGGGGGGATAAAAAAAGATTGTTATTGTCTGTAATTGCATCCATCTTTATAGATTCTCCACAGATAAATTCATTGTGCATGCCTGCCAAATGAAATGTGTACTAGAGTATCTAAATGAGTATGCTACCTGTCAATCAGTATTTTCTAGGCTTCTTAATCAGAGCTGCATATTTTTTATGTTGAAAAGTATTTTTAAGAGCATAACTTTCAAATGACTTTTCAAATGTTTGCTTTTGAAACTGCTAGTTTTTTAAGAAAACTTGTTCTCAGTAATGAAATTTTAAGAGTCCTTGTTAAAGTGAAGTGTTTTTACTGGGCCATTAACAGATCTACCACTGATTCCATTCTTAGAAGATAAGCAATAAAGCAAGGGGGCTAGTTAGTATATTGGTAGATCTAACTCAATGATATTTGATAAATAGTCACTTATATCTAGGAAGAGATAGTAGGAAAGTAGGTTTTTATCAGGGACTGTAAACATATTGATCAGTTGTCCAGAACACGGAAAAGAAATAACCAAGTAAGGTGTGCTTTTGCCTTGCATTTGAATTTTCACTAGATGACTTCTCTGATGTCAGAAAAAGCGATGGTTTCAATTTAAATAAGGAGAAAAATTCCTATAGAGTATATTTTGCAGAAATCTTCAGATCCTGGTAAAACCTAGAAAAACTTCCACTGATTGGTAACATTTTACAAGTTTTGATCATATTATAGGAATAATCATGAATGATTTTATTAATTGACACCAACATTTGGCACTTTCAATAAGACTGGAAACTTCAAAGAAGTGAGTGTGTTAGAGGTCAGATACTTATTAATGTGCCAATCTGCTACTTGAATTTAGAACCCAACTCAGTCATTTCACTTTCATCTTTAAAAGGAGAATAATATTATTAGAGATTAGGTTTAAATGAGAATTAAATGAGCTAATGCATGAGAAATTCTTAGAATAGTTAGTGCTGTATAATAAATGCTTAATAATTGTTTGATGATATTAGCACTACTAGTAACAGTAATCTTGTACTTGGGCAAAGGACTTTTACTTCTCTGTACCTGTTTTGATTTTTCCTATAAAAGAAGGATATTATTACTTATCTACAAGTTTTTATGAGAATTAAGTGAAAAATATGTATAGAGTGTTTAGCCTGTTGCCTGGCACATATAATCAATATATATTATCTCTATTGTTACTACTATCAATCCATAAATTCTTCTCTACCACACGGCTGCCCATCCTAAAGTTATGAGCTGCTTTTTTTGAAGCTCATTTTTTTTTCTTTTAAGGGAAAAAGTTGTTCAATTTAATCCAAGTTCATCTTTGTAAAAATGATGGGGAAGGGAACCTATTATGTGATTGATTTGCCCAGGTCTCCAGATCCCTCTAGGGAAAGCCTTGTGCATAGGCAAAGCATTTCCTCACAAAAACAAACATGTTTCTGATTCTGCAGCCTCCTTTTTCATGCACAATTCTCTGCCAACTGTTGCTACTGTTTGGCTCATGTTCAAGATAAACAAACATTTTTCTGGCAATTCAGAAGCTTCTTTCTGAAACTTGCAAAGACAGAAAGAAGTGTCCAGAACTCAAGATGTCAGTTTATTATTTTTAAAACAAAATTACTTTGAACCTTACACATTCTCTTCTTATTTACTTCTAAATTTTCAATTTCTTACTTTTGTAGACACCCCTATATGCAGCAACTGACAAAACACTGATTTATTCCACATAACACTTAGGGGATCCGTGGCTTTATTTTCTTTCTTTATTTTATTTGCAAGAGAAAGTCAATGCTTTCCTCTTCCTTGGACTAATGAGGTCCTATGCTTAGTTTCTCCTGTGGGAGGTAATTTGTTCTTTATGTGCCCCTACTCTTTGGGTATTTTCCTCTATAAGTTATTTTAGCAGTTTAGATAATCTTGAGTTGATCCCTTGATTTTATAAATTAGGCAAATCATATGTCCAATATATAATTTTGGATTCTTGAACTTAATTCTTTATTACTTCTTTTGTTTTTGTTCCTAAACCCAATAAGAATATTTCAGTTCATCCCAGACCCACCCTCCAACCTGATGCCAACCTGAAACAAAACTCTGCCTTTTCAGCTTCCAGAAGAAGTCTGTGGGGACAGAGCCAGGAGTGCAGTTTCCAGGCTCTCGGCCTCATGTGGAAAGGTGCTGGCTCAGGTAGTAAATGGCCATCAACTGTGATTGGATGGCCATCAGCTGTGGCTAGTTGGCTGTCAGCTGTAACCAGTGAGCCATTGGCCACTAATATAACTGCTGTGGCTACGCTAGCAGAAAAATGGGGGCTAGCAAGAAGATGGTGGCTGAGCTGGCAAGAGCGGATTGCAGCTGGCGGGTGAGGTTGTTTGGCAGGGACAAGTGGATGGTACGTTATGGATAGTGTGGTTCCTGCTTCCTGTGTCTCCAACCTAGCCTCCAGCGAAAGTGTAGTGGTATGACTCCCATATCTATGGCTCCATGGGTGTTCCTTTTTGGCCTCACCATGTCCTGCGTTTTTATGTGAGGAGTGGGAGCTGAGACCTTGCAGGCCGCCCTGCACGATAAGTCCAATGCAGCTTTACATGATGACTTACATTTGGCAGGGACATCACAATGTCGTGCATTTGTCTGTCCATCATCTCATCCTACACCATGTGTTTGTGCCCCAAGCTGCTATTTCTGCCACTCCCCAAATGAATCTCATCAACTATGCACAGCCCCCTAGAAAGTCCACTCCATTAAGTTCCTTCCCTTGTTTTGCTCTACTATAATCTAGGAAGGTCAAATAATCCTCTACTCAGACAAAGGCAAAGCTGTATCTTCCCTAGTTAAGGCTGCTGTTAACCAGCAAGTTAATTAACAAACTTTAAGTTGTACAGGTGTTCAAATGATTATTAGTCCTGAGTTGTTTGAACTTAAACATAGACTGCATGTTCTCTGTCACGACACATTTATAGCACAACCAACAACTGAAGTTGTTTTAATTACCATTCATATTTTTACAGCTGTTTCATACAGAATGCCAAAGAGAGGCAATATAAAGCAAGGCTGGGCTTTCTTACCATCTGTCTCTTATCACTCGTTCGCACATCCCACGATTTCTAGTAGCCTCTTTTCTTGCTTCATTGCCTGTTCACTAAACATTTTGTCTAAATGTCCACCTTGGGCTGTTATATTGCCTCCCCTAATTTTTCTAATAACAGAAGCAATAAAAAAGTCTTGATTTGGTTCTCATATTTATCATCACCTCCCCAGTTTGACTCAAAGTGTTAGGGTTACCTCACTCTAACTATTAAAAATTCTTCCAGAACTCCCATGGCTTAGAGCGAGGCTCAACTTTTTCCAGATGCTGGATAGAAGAATATCTTTTTTTATCCTAGTCTGGGTCATGCCTACTTCCCTGCTCAAGGATAACAGTAAGAATCCTCATTCAATTGAAATTTCATCCTCACCACGGGAGTGTGGTATGGCACACACATTGGGGACAAATGTGCATTCTGGATGTTTAGGTCATTCATTTTTTTAAATGGCACCACATGACGAACATGGTATATATTTCCCTTTATGCATGTACGTGTGAACTCTAATGGACATTATGGATATTAGTTAATAACAATGTATTAATATTGGTTTAACTGTACTAAATGTACTACCCTAATGCAAGATATTAATACTAAGGGAAACTGTGAGAGGGGAGAGAGGGAGAATATGGGAAGTCTTTGCACTATTACTTTAATTTTCTGTAAACATGCAACTGCTCTAAAAATAAAGACTATTAATTTAAAAAATATAACAAAAACAAAACAAAACAAACAACAAAAAAAAAAACAGAGGCAACAGAAGCATGGGGCCCCAAACAAGTGCTCAAATTGTTAACATGTCTTACTCTAATTTCTTTTGAGGGACATGGCTTCCTAATCATGACATTCAATTACCACAGTTAGCCTGATGTGACACTCATCAGAAGAGCATTACTTAATGGGAGATTAATAATTTCAAGTCAGTAGAGGATGAAAGGACGCTGACCAAAAAAAACAAAAAAAAACAAAAAACAAAAACATGAGTGCCAGGTGGCCAGCGTGAGCGTCGGCAGCCCAACTTACGACCGGCTACTGACTGCCTTGGCGGGAGGGGGGAGAGCGCAAGGCTCATAATACCAGCCTGGGCCAGGGAGCTGTGCCCTACACAACTAGACTGAGAAACAATGGCTTACAAACCAGGAGTGTGGGGGGGAGGGGAAGGGGCAAGAAAAAAGAAGATTTTCATTTTTCTGTGAGGTTTCTCCCACGAAAAGATTTTCAATTTTTAAAAGATTCAAAATCTAATAAGACAAAGGAATAATTTCAAGTCCATTGTAGGTTGAAATTGGTGCCAAATTACTGGTGGCAGGACTGATCCAAAGACAAAGTCTTTTTGCAAGCGCAAAAGTGAATGACAACATGGGCACACCTGTGCTGAAAGCCTAGGAGACGTTAGGTGAGAGGGATGCAGTGTACACAGTTTTCTATCTTCATGAGAATATCTCTCTCAGCCTGATACAAAATTTAATTAGATTAGCAATGCTATAAATCCAATACAGATATGTGTGCACATAAAAATGCACATACCTAGAGAGACTAGATATGCTTTTCAAAGTGACCCAGCTTAGGGAGCCTGTTTCTGGAAAACAGCAACAATCTGATACAAGCCTCATGCACTGCCTTTTATTGCTCCCAAAAGCATAAGAGCAATTCTCAAGTTGGAGATTTTACCACATTGCCCTAAGTGACATTAGCTTCTAATTTCTGTCAATCAGGGATAGCAAGTGAGATTCCTTTTCACATTATTCGAGAGTCAGACTTTGTTTTTTATCAGGGAAATTGCACATCTTGAGAGAAGAGCCTTCTTAGATACACCCCCCAGTATGTGTTATCAAGTCACACAAATATAGCTATTACTTGTACAAAAGGGGCAAGAGCTGGAATGAAGCTGATTAATTATTTGGCCTGTCCTTCGACCCCTCATTTGTAAATTACAATTTGCCTAATGTCGCCCTAGTTTTCACAGAGGTAGCATTAGTTAAAGCCACCATATAAACCTAACTTAGTTTTAGAGAAACAGTCTGTAATAGAGCTGACATCGGACCTTGTTATTCTTCAAACTTCTGTAGTCAGTAAGACCAATTACGTTTTCCCCAAAGGAATGTAAAATTTATTTTGAGAACTGGTAAAGTATACGAGAATAGGTCACAGATATGTGTGGTGTTTGTGCTGTATATACTACAAAGGAAAAATTATCAAAAACGTATTAGATTATATTTTTACAAGTATAATAAGAAAACATACAACATTTAATACCCTCCGATCAGGTATCAGGCACTCTCACATAATTTGCCATTTCTAGATCACAGCATTCTTGTGGAAAATATTATCACCATTTTTTTCTTTTGAGGAAGCTCAAGTCCAGAGAGGTTAAACAGCATGAGAAAAGGTTTTTTGTTTGTTTGTTTGTTTGTTTGTTTTTGTGTGTGTATTTTTTGTTTGTTTTTTTTTTGTTTGTTTGTTTGTTTTTTAATGGAGCGGGAACCAGATCTTAAGTATGAATTCTAGGTCTTTTGAATGAACCACTCTGCCTCTGATTGACAAAGAATTCAGTCTTTCCTTTATGTCTCTTCAAGATCTATTCCTTATTCCTTATCAGCCATTTCCTTTGGATTTAATGTTTGGTTTTCCTCATTCTTACCCCTTTTACTCACTGGGAGGATGGAGTGAAGCCAGGTAACCTTGATTCAATCATTCCCTTTAGGGAGGTGGCAGGTGAAGCCTTACCCCCAGAGGACAAAAAACTAGGTAGATGACCAAGACCAATCTCCTGTCAACTGGATGTTCAGATAAATTGACAAATGATATTTGCTAGGAGGAAGAGACATATGTGGGGAAATATCTTTAACAGGACCTTCTTGGCTACTTATTATCTTTAGTAAATAGGATGCAGGAAACATGAGGCATGGCTCCATAGAGAATGTTGTGTACCCTCTATAATTCTCTTCAAATGCCTCCTGCTGTCCGAGGAACTGCATGGACCTTGCTTGACATCTTGTCTTTTCTGGGCCTGAAGCACATGTCTGATACAGGAAGGGAGGACCTAGGGAATTTGCCTTTGAAATTCAAGATTTCTTTGTACTTTGTGTGAGCCTCTGGGTAACCAATATTCTGCCATTTTTGAAAATAAAGCCTAATATATATTTCTAATTTGTGTGTGAGTTGACAATCTGAACCTGTGTGTTAGCTTACTCACAAAATTGACTGTTGTTTACATATATTCACAATTAATAAGGTATGATTAGAAAGAACTAATGGATTAGGAACTCTAGAGCGGTTGTACGGACTTTATAATTATGGATGACTGGTGCATCTGCATCCCTGTTTCTGCATCATCTCTTGAGACAAGGCCAGGTCACTGGAAGTGTTTTTATGCAGTTCTATAAGGCAGCAGCCACTGGATTGCAGGCGGGTAGCCTACTAGACTGATGGTGTATTGCTATCAACAGATGCTGGAAGAAAATGAACATTGTGGAGTTAAGCTCCAAGGGAATTTTACTCAGGCAGGTTAGAGCTATTCAATTATATTGTAGTGAGAATTGGATTCTGTCAAATATGATATGAGTAGACTGCTCACTACATTGCTCACCTTCAACAGCTCATTTCTGAAGGTCTGGTCCTTTTATCGATTGCAGGAAGGTTTCACATTTCTAAGCCAGAGAAGGAAGCAACCGTCTTGATATTCAGATATAGCAAATATATTAAATAATAGGAGTTAGACCAGCTTAAATGTCTTCATTTACATAGCAGATTTGCTCATCATTTGACATTTTCTTAACTAACATTAAAATTAGCTCAGCATTCTTGGTCCCTTTATACTGGGCTCTGAATAAGCATAGTGATAGCTTTAACATTCATTGTACAATCTGTATCATTTGGATTCTCTGAGAAACAGATGCCAGGTTGGAATGAGGTGTGCAACTTGTTTTTTGGGGGAGACACTTGTGAAGAAGCAGCAATAAACAGTCAGAGCCTTAAGACTGCAATGAAGGTCTGACTCCTGAGAGGGAAGAAAGGGAAGGATCAGTGTAATGAACTGAATTGTGTCTTCCCAAAATTCATATGTTGAAACCTTAACCCTAAACGTGATAGTATGTGGAGGTGGAGCCTTCAGGAGGTAATTAGGTTTAGACGAGGTCGTGAGGGTAGCCCATATGATGGGATGAGTGCCTTTGAAGTGGAAGAAAAAATCAGAGCTTTCCTTCTCCATTACATGAGGATACAGTGAGAAGGCATTCATCTGCAAGCCAGGAAGATGACCCTCACGGAGGCAGCAAATTGGCCGGTATCTTCATCTTCAACTTTCCAGCCTCCAGAACTGTGAGAACTAAATTCCTGTTGTTTAAGTTGCCAAGTGTATGACCTTCTGTCATAACAACCTGAGGAGAGCAATACAAACAGGTAGGAGGAATCTCAGATTGTAGCACATTCCAGAAAAAAGCTTCAGTTATGGTAATGGTAAATAATCAAGCAAGGTTATCCATTAGAAGAATCCCTCACTGGGTAGCAATGGACCAGCATGATAACCCTTCTGGGCCCAATCTTTGGCCCGGAAGAGCCTAGGAGAATAGTGGTCATTGATTATTTCTATTGTTTGCTTCTTCTCTTGAAAACCAGTCATAATTTCCTGCCTCCACATTTCTCCTAATTTGTTTTAATTCTGTGCCAGATATATTTGTAAGAGAGTTGGAGATCTTGTAGTAATGTTATTCCCCCCTTTCTCTTTTAGGCAAATAATGTGAAATGATTCTCCTTTCTCTGTTAGCCAAATAAGGTGATAATATGGTAACCATAGCTGATCAGGAATGGAGCTTGGGTTGGGTTACAGTTTCAATAAGATTCTATCTACTCAGGCTTGTCCCCTTTACTCAGCCACATCCGTGCTATATTTTTGTTGAGTGGGGTTTTGTTAAGTGCAATGGTTTCTGTCTCATTAGCCATGAGTGTGTCCAGAAGACTCAGGTCTGCCCTTTGGAGGTTCAGAGCTTAGCTCCTAAGTCTCCATCCACAATGCTTTAGAACCTGGCAAATGTCTTAAATAAAAGGACTTTGTGTATTTGAAGCAGGACTTCTCTTTCAGCAAGGCTTTGATTCCTAAGCATCACAAGAGATTCTACTCTGTCCTTTCAGATAACTTCAAACTTAATCCTCCAGCTTTTTGCTCTACCACAGATCTCAACAAATTTCTCATGGAGAAAGCCTGGTGTGCAGTTCAAGCTCCTGTAGTTAACAACCTGTCATGCCAGCTATCAAAACCATAACAAGTCCCACTGTTTCTCATTTCCCTAGCAGAGTTCTTCTACTTAGGTCATGACTAATCCTCAGCACAAGCCTAGAACTGACAAATGCCCTCAGTGAAGAAAGTGGTTGATCATTGTCATCTTCCCTAACAGATTGGATTTTAATTTATCTAGTCGTTTTTCTAGACATGTTTTCTGATGGATTTAAAATATGATTTTGGTAACATATCCATTTTTTTTTTATTTATTATTGGGGAAGGGGAACAGGACTTTACTGGGGAACAGTGTACTTCCAGGACTTTTTTCCAAGTCAAGTTGTTGTCCTTTCAATCTTAGTTGTGGAGGGTGTCGCTCAGCTCCAGGTCCAGTTGCTGTTGCTAGTTGCAGGGGGCACAGCCCACCATCCCTTGCAGGACTCTGATTTGCTCCTTTTGAAACGTCTATTATTATACTGTATTATTTCTCTATTATTTTACATTGTTATATCTCATTATTATGATGTAAACTTTGTCAATAACTCAATAACTTACCCTTCCTGCTTTACTTCAAGTCCTCTAACCACAGGAATTGCCTCTTGTTAATCTTTTTATCTGTATTGCCTAGCACAGTGCCTCACAAAAAAAAAAAAAAAAAAAAAAAAAAAAAGAAATGGACAAGATATGACATTGGAATGAATGATTGAACACTTTTATAGCTCTGCTATAGTATTTTATGTTCCCCAATGTTCTGCTCTTTCTTCAACCAGTATTAATTGGGTGGTCTCTTTAATCAATACTAAAAATAAAAATGAAAAATCAGATTTCTTACAAAAGCTTCGTAAACTCCATACTTCAATCATTTTAGAAATCTAAACACTTCTGAAATATTCACTTTTATTCTTCAAAATAATTTTCAGTTATTTTCTTCCTTAAAATGTGAATCGGTCCCCATATGTTATAAACTAGAGTGGCTTTTCTCACCTTACTATCAAAGTAATTCACAGTTTTCTTCTAGAAGGAATATATTATCATCCTAAAAGCACTTGCCACTCTGCACACTCCCTGCTCCACTGGTCCCATGCTATATCTGAAATGTCTTCAGACATTGAAATAGCTTACATGTTTCCATTCAGTAAGATTCTTCTTTTTCTACAAAACTTTCTTTATAAATTAAGAAATTCATTTCCCAATGACAATGAGCAAAATTTTATGGGCAGTGTGTATATTTCATTAATTTAAAAGAATAAAAACAACATTTTGCTTGTTTTATAGAATGCCACTGCAACTTGGCAGTACTTGTTAAGAGTCAAAAATACTACCTTGGGACAGCAATCTAGCTCAAAAAGCAAATGGTATATACAAATGAAGCCATATATTTAGATGTTCAGTGCAGTGTTTATTACAATAGTAAAAACTTTAGGTAAAGCTCAAATATCAAAAACAGGGACTGTTAAATACTATTTGTATGTTTGTGTGTTTGTGTATTCATATAGCCATTAAAAAATATGTTTTGAAAATCATGTATCACATATCAGACACATACAGTATGATTTAAATTTTGACATAATTGATATATTCTGAAAATAAGATCAGATGTAAACAAACCAAACATTGTCATTCTTGAAATAATTACCTGTAGGATTAAGTTTTTCCTGCTTTTCTTTATTTTCGAAATATTCTAGAGTAAATGTATACTTTTTTTATAACTAGAAGAAAATCCAAGTGCAATTTTAAAATAATATGAGAAAAACATATCATTAGTAAAAATACAAAACTATCTCAATCTTTTGGGTCTTATTCACACTATATAAATAGATTGTCATCAACATACATATTATCTGGGCTGTTTTCTGGAATTATGCAAAAATTTCTTCATCTCTCAGTTTTACTGAGCCCTCTTTGGGTGTGTAATGTTGATGGCAAAAGTCCATCTCCATAGTGAATCAACTCTACATTAAAAATTCAAATTAGTGACTATCATCAGAGAGACCAAATATTTGCCAGTTTTCTCTTCTCTTTTCCTGTCTTGTCTTGTCTTGTCTTGTCTTGTCTTGTCTTGTCTTGTCTTGTCTTGTCTTGTCTTGTCTTGTATTGTCTTTTCCTTTACCTTCCAAAATTGTTCAGTTATTTTGTGGCAATATTTGTCGAATCTGTTTTATTTTAGAAGATTCCAAATGTTTAGAGTTGTGACTTTATTTTAAAGTTACAAATGCAGGAAAGAAAAGCTCAGTTTGGTGTCTAGATGTTGTCCGATGTTGAAGTCCCACAGTCTTTGAGATTTTAGAAATCTATTCCTGTGACTTTAAGAAATCTCCTACTTTAAAAGTGTTAAGTGCCTGACTGCCTGTAGAGAGCTTGCAAGTGAGACATTTCTCTAGTAACTAAAATTCTCATCCCTAGGAATATTGTTACTGAGTTATAGCTGAGAGTTAACGGAGGTTAATGAATTTCTGAGAGTTACTATTTACTAAAAGAAAACAAATTCAATATACACAATTATAAAAACCATTGATACTTTTTTGCAGTCTTATTAGGAAGGAAGATAATCTTGTCATTAAACAGATGTTCATTTATATTAGTGTTCTCTTCTTGTTCTGCAATAGGTTAACTTCTGCCAATACTCTGTGTTCCAGTTATGAATTTCTTTGTTAGGAATTTTTTGCTTGCTGTAAAATTTAGCCTTCTGGAAGTGGTAGAATCCAGATGGCAAATAGAGAAATTGATACTCAGTTATTGAGAAATCGAAATTTGGTGCTCACTGAATTTTCTCACAATTAGGTTGGAGCCATGTTATTACTTCTGGCCAATGAAGTGTGAGCAGAATTGATGTAGAATTGATGTGTCACTTTTTGGCAGGTGTAATTAAGAACCTCCTACATCTCTCTTCCTTGCTGCCATGACTTCGGAGGTCACATGCTTCAGGTGGCAATGTTAGATGATGGAAAAAGACTGGCTGACTATGAGATTTTCAGAGTTAATTTGACTCCACAGCAGACCAACCCTGATCCAATACACTCATGCTTTGGAATTAATAAGATCTCAGATATTACTTATTCTAAGTGGTGCCTATGAAGGCACTGACAAAGTTGCTAAATTTAACCAAGGGTCTGCCAAGATGTTTGACTAGAAAAGCAAATTTTAAAGCAAGATGGAGTAATTTCTCAAAGTTTGATACAAATATACATATGTCACCAAAAGTTATTCAACCATTTTCTTCATTTTTAACACTCTAAGTCATTGAGTCCCAAACAGAGGAACTACAATATAAGAAAGCAATGTAGTACACAGATTTGGATACTAACATAAATAGAAATAAAGGTGTCACTAATCTGATATGTAACTAAAAGAAAATACCAGGAAAGGGTACTGTTACAGCCCAAAAGGAAGGAAAACCTTTTCAAAGTAAATGAATATAAAAACCTTGCAAAAAAAGAGACACCTGTTTCCATTTCACAGATGAAGACCTTCAAGATCAGAAGCATCTAGAAATTGGCAAAGATCATAAAATTATAAATATATCCATATGTCTGACATATTAAGCGTATTGCTCAGTGCAGATAAGAATCCAGTTGAATGAGAGCACACCAAGCTCCCTTGAAGTAGCAGGTAAAACCCCTGACAAAGTGATGATATAAAACTCAGAGAGAGAACAGATGTGCTGCAGGAGAACATGCTGTTTTTATAGGCACTAAAGTTTCTCTTAAAATAAATACAGTCATTTAAAGGCTTTGAGTCATGGCTGGAGAAGCACCACATGGAGGTGCTAGAACAATTATGAGTCCTGTGGGAAAGGAAAGAAGTAGAAGAGATTCTCTGTGGAGCAAATCTTGAATATACAAATTAAATTGTCTGTAAATAGTAGATTGAATCCTATCTGAAATTGGCTCCATAATAACACAGAGTTCTATCACACACAAAGTCTGGTCTTTGAGCAAGCCTGATCTAAAGGGAATAGGGAAAAATAAGAGTCACATTTTAACTCTCACTCAATACCATCACTCTTTCTCAATTTAATATGACTGGTTCATTTATTCTAACTCTGCATGGCTAGTTTCATCACTCTGTGGGCAGCGAAATGGGAAAGTTTTTAGTGGCATAGTGGAAAAAATTACGACGACTTTTGGATTTGAATTTTAGTTCTATTTGTTATTTGGGTATCTTGGGTAAGCCATTTAATTAATTGAAGGCTGTTTCCTTATCTTTCGAAGAGAAACAATAACTCCTTATTTTATAAGGTTCTCGTGAGAATTCAAGGTAGTCAGATTTATAAACTGTCAGACACACAGTAGGAGCTAAATCTTAGTTTTCTTTCTTCTCTTACACAAGAAGGTAGATCACATGGTCAAGGTAAGAGGCACCTGAAGTTAAGCCCTGAAGTAATTTTAAAAGTTTAATATTTTGCTCCAACAAATGTATGTATTGGATGGGTTATAGAATCCCTAATGAGAGATGCTTTGGGGATTAAAATCCTCTTAAGGTATTTTAATATTCTATTGAATATTTTAAACTGTATTTAATATCAACCATGCTGCTTTTAGAGACTTGCAACATTACATTTTAAATGGACATATACCCTTTTCAGGGTAAATTCAATGCACTGTTCTGCTCGTAGTTTCGTTTGGATGTCTAATAGATAGCTTAAATTTAAAACGCCTTCTTATCCCAATAGAAAACTTCTTTCCCATCTGTGTAAATGAACTCCATCTTACTAGTAACCAAAAGGAAAACTTCCTTTCCCTTTATCTTATACTCCAAAACCAAACCAAAAGCTTATTCTTTCAATTCCCATAGAAATAGCTGACAACTTACTACTTTTTACCAAATTGTCTGCTTCCAGGAAAGTACAAATCATCATTGAATTTCATGTGGATTATTGAAATTGTCCCCTTAGCAGTCTGGCTTCTACTTAGACCATCCTCCCACCCCAGCCAATACAGTCTATTCTTAAAAGAGAAATCAGAGTGATATTTTAAAAACATACCAGATTATATCAGACCACTGCTCAAAAAGATTTTATAGCTTCCTATTTTATGCAAAATAAAAGTTGTTGTCATTACAATGGCTTAGGAGGCCTTTAATGATCTGGCTAGTCATTAACTTCAGACCTAATTTTCTACCAGATTCTTCTATTCTTACTCCAACTATTCTGGTCTCCTTGATGAATCTCAAAAGAGCAAGCTACTCATCAGTAAAGTCTGGAATGCTCTCCCCCAGGTTTTCATACGGTTTATGCCTTTCCTTTCCTGAACCGCACTTTATATAATAGCAACAAAAATAACCCCACCTTGGTATCCCTATGCTCCTGACCCTACTTTAGTTTTCTCCATAGTACTTATCACCTTGTAAAATATGATTTCCTTGTTTATTTATTTATTGTCTGATTCTCCTACACTATATCAGTTCCCATCTATTTTGTTTGTTATATATCCTCAGTGTCTGGAACAGTGCTTAGTATATACATTCTCAAAAAATATTGATTGAAAGAAAGGAAAAGAGGGAAGAAGAAAATATTTTATTTCCTCCTTGGTGTCTTTGGATTTCTGAAGAGGAATGTGCTTTAGAGGTCGGGATCCATTTCTGGCATAATGTCTCTAAGATTTCTGCCCTGTGTCCTGCAGAGGAGGGGAAAGGAAGGAAGGGAGGGAGGGAGAGAGGGAGGGAGGGAGGAAGAGAGAGAGAGAGAGAGAGAGAGAGAGAGAGAGAGAGAGAGAGAGAGAGAGAGAGATTAACTGTTTAAATAATGCCTCTAGACTTTTCTCCCCAAAACATTTACAGCCACTTGAGCCTTGAAGGAAAAATGTAACCTTAGTAGTTTGCCAAAATACTTTTCTGATTCTGCAAAGCACATTCCACCCCCTGAAGGGAGCACTGAAGGTTACAAGTCTGGATTACCTCATTGGGCAATGAATTACCTGCCAAGTATATTGTGACTTTTGTGTCCTTAGAAACATAAAAACCAGTAGTTCTTTTTTATGCTGTGGAAATTTTACAGAGCACCCAGGGGACTTATCTTGTCAACAGTAATCAATATTTGCAACAAATTAGTGGACACACAAATATTAATGTGATATCAGCAAAACAATACATATTGTGAAATGCAAGTATTAGAAGACAACTAGCTTATCTTTCATCCATGTCCTAAAATGAGAACTCTTACTTATTGAGTGTTTACCACTTTATAGTCAATTCACAAATATTATCTTAATTCTACAACAACCCTGTGAGGTAAGCATTAACCTTTCCACTTAATAGGTTAAGAAACAGGCTGAATGAAGTTAAGTGTTTGCTTCATGATCCTACACAAATTACACGTAAGGGCGGGGAGTCTGTCCACTGTCTACCTGAGTCCATAGCCTGTGAATGCTCTGGAACACGCCGTCTCTTTTTGGAAGTATTGTCTATAGCATCCCTTTAAACACAACAGAATAATTGGCCTGACACTCTGAAAGCATATCAGAAAATACATTGTTTTAATGTTAAAAATGAAAGATTGTTAAACTAGTATAAAACAAACTAATCAAGAATAGGATTCCCCTGTGTGATATGTTAGGTTCAAAGGAATTCAATCTGCTGTCAAAATGATGTTCTAACCATCACTTTCATCACTTCTGAAATGTAAGATTATGTAAATAAGTGAGGACTTACTTCTCATTATTTTATAGAATGAGGTTCTGCAGAGTTCATCCTGAATCAGAGAATGAACTCTATGTAGCACTCATTAATTTTAAGGCTTATTGCAATCATTAGTTTCTGTCAGTTCACAATTGCTTTAAGTGAGTCTACGGCACTTGAGTTTTTCAGGTTGTGTTACATCTACATTTGTCTTAAAAATGTAATGCTTTATTATTCTACCTGGCAGTTACTTGGCTTTCCCCATGCAAGCATTTGGCAGTACTCATAACAGTAGTAAGTCTTTTCTTTCAAAACAGTTGATTATCTCCTGATCTTTTCAGTATGATACTTGTTTCCCTATGGGGACTTAAATCTTTTAAACTAAATGATTACCTATATCTTGGGTAATACATCCTATATATTGGATAAAAACAAGACCTATGAAGCACTTTATGCAAATTATATTTATCCTTACTGCACGCTGCTGCCTGTCAGCATTTTATGAAGAAAATGCATGAACATCTAATAGATTCTGACTTACTCAGCCCCACTGCAAACAGGCAGAGATAATATTTAAACGTGTGTCTGACTGCTCTAAACTCGCATGCACTGTTCTTCACTCATTTCTTTGTGACTTGGTTTTATCTTTTATCCATCAAAATAAAATAATGGCTGTTTCGTTAAATGCACAAGACTGTAGTGAGGCTACAGTTAAATGAAGAACTCTAAATGTGTGTCTTTTTGTTTTTTTTTGTTTTTAATCAAATGAAAGATTTTTTTCTGTTTTCAGTCACGAGGAAACTTCAGCAGATTAAAAGAGGAAGAACCAAATTTATTAGGCTGCTTACAGAAATGCATGAGATAGAGAGAAAAGTTTGCCTGTGCAACAACACCTTTCATCTCCCTGAAAACTGCAGGATTGAATTGCAGTGTTAATAGAGCATTCCAGTGGGAGTCCACATTTGGCAAATGAACCGCCTAGTTAACAGCCTTACATTGCGAGAACAAACCCTTATTACATAATAATGTCCTGAGAACAGACCCCTGTTTTCCAAATTTACTAAGCCCTGCCTTTTCTCAAATTACTATTTTTATAGGTTTTGCATACGTGGCAGAAGGAAGGCTTCCGGTGATGGAATTCAGTCTGATCCATGTGGTTCTGAATGGTAATCATAGGTAGGCAATGAATATCCATTACTAGCATATTGCTACTTCCTTCCCCCAGTAAAGTGGAAAAGCAAAACCAGACAGTGTCACATATTGGAAGCTACAGAAATAAATTTTTTAGCAAAGTAGAAGTTTTGAGAGAAAATAACTTGACTAAGACACATTCAAGTTTCTAACCTGGGCTAGAACATAATTGAGGCCAAATATAAGAAAGTTCTATGCATAATTTATTGTATCGTTTTAGTGCCGAAACTGGGTAAAAGCATGAGAAAAGTAAAAAGTGCAGAACGTAGGAAAGGAGATGGAAACTGTCTACAAGAAAGTATCAAGGAAAACTAAATTTTGAATGAACTTCAAAGAGGTATGATTTATGAAACAATATACGTCATTTATTTAAAGAGTATACTTTGATGAGACCTGAAAAATGCATGTACTCATGGAATCATCAAGATAAGTAAGTTTAAATTATCCCAAAGTATTCTCACACCCTTTTGCAGTTCATTCCTCCTTCTGCTCCCACAAACAGCAAACTGTCAAACAGCTTTTTGTCACTATAGATTACTTTGTAGTGTTTATAATTTTATATAAATGGAATCATACAGTATACATTCTCTTGTGTCTGACCTCTTTAGCTCAACATTATAATTTTGAGATTTATTTATATTGTTGTATTATTAACAGTTTATCCTTTTTTATTTTTGAGTAGAATTCAATCAGGTAGATATTAAGTATCTTATTTTACCATCCAACTAATGAATAGCCATCAGTTGATGAGTTATTAATATTTCCATTTCTTAGCTATCACGAACAAAGCTGCCAGGAACATTTGTATATGTCTTTGTGTGAATATATGTTTTAGTTTATTGGGGGGGGGGATATGTTTAGGTATAGAATAGCTAGATTATAGGAGAGTTTAAACTTTTAAGAAACTGCCAAATAACTTTCAAAGGTTTTTGTACAATTTTAAATACCTACTAGCATTCAATGAGAATTACAGGTGCCCAATATCCTTGTCAACACTTGGCATACTAAGTGTTTATAATTTTGGCCATTCTAATAAGTGTGTGGAGGTGTCTCACTGTGTTTTTCTTTTATTTTAAAAAAACAGTTTTTATTGAAGTATAACATACATATAGAAAATAGGAAAATGATAAGTGAATTTTCATAAAGTATACATGAATTGGATACATTTTCATAAAGTGTACACATAGTACAACCACTAGCCAGGTCAAAATAATACAAGGACAGTGTTAGGTTACATATAATATAATTTGTTGAAGTGATACAAAGCAAACAGAGTGAGGATTTGAAGATAATAGGGGTGTTATTTTAATTCAGATGTAATTCACATTTAATTCAGGGAAAGTCTTTCTCAGGAAATAATGTTGAAAAGGGATACCAGCATGGCGGGATGGAGCAAGCCAGTCTTCAATCTGAAGTAAGAGAGCACCAAGCAGGAGGATGGCAAGTGCAAAGGCCCAGGGGCTGGAGTGTGCTTGTGTGCTCTGTGAGCAGCAAAGACGCTGCTGTTCTGTGGTGAATCTTTCCACTGCTTACATCGATTTCAGGGCTGGAGTGAACCATACAGTCGCCGTCTCCTGTGGTCTCCATTCCTTTATTTACGTCCATATTTCCATGTGGTATAATTTCCGTCTCTCTGAGGATGTCTTTTAATGCGTTTTATTGTGTGGGTCTGCTAACAATGCATTATTTCAGCTTTTGTATGTCTGGAAATGTTAGTTTTCCCTAATTTTTGAAATATGTTTTTGTTGCATTAAGATTCACAGGTTGACCATTTTCTTTGGTTGGCCCTTTTAAGATCCTGCTCATTGTTTTCTCACTTGTATTGTTTTCCACGAGAAATCTGATGTCATATTTGATCTTCTGTACCGAATGTGCCTTTTTGATCTGGATGCTTGCTTAGAAAATGTTCTCTTAATCCATGATTTTGAGTCATATTGTGATATGCTTTAGTGTTATTTTCCTTGTGTTTCTTGAGTTTGGAGTTTATTGAGTTTTTCGTTATGTGGACTTAAAGTTTTTGTCAAATTTGGAAACAATTTCTTCCAGTAATTTTTGCCTCCCTTCACTCTTTGAGGACATTAATTACGCAACTATTATGTCACTTGCATCGTTATTCACTGATGTTATACTTATTATTGTTATTATTTAATTTTACTTCTGTGTTGTGCTTCATTGTGGATAGTTTCTACTGTCATATCTTTTAGTTTAACAATATTTTTGTCTTCAATATTGAATCTATTATTAATAGCATTCAGTGTATTTTTCATCTCACATTCTTTACTTTTCATCTATAGCACCTGAACTCTATGTAACTTTATTAACAATTGCCACCCCAATAAACTTTAATTAAATTTTAAAAAAAGAAATTAGATTTTTAAAATATTTTCTATGCCTTTTTTAATTTTGTGATGTTTAGAATCAATTATAATAACTGCCTTAATGTTCTTGTCTAGTAACTCTATCTTCTGTTTCAGTTATGGGTTAGTTTCAATTATTTGATGTTTCTCCTCATTATGAGCCATATTTTCCTACATTTTTATATGTCTGGCAACTTTTGAATGAATGCCAGATATTGTGAATTAAACTTGTTAGCTCTTGGGTATTTGTGCATTCATACAAATAGTTTGAAATTCGTGCTTATATGGAACTTACTTAACTTACTTGGAAACATTTCAATTCTGTCAAATGCTGCTGTAAAGATTTGTTAGGTAGGACAGCAGCAGTGCTCCATTTAGAATTAATTATTTTTTATTACTGAGGAAAGTCTCTTCTGGGTACTCTACTTAGTGCCCATAAGTCAGAGAATTTCCAGCTTGCATGGTGTAAACAAGCACTATTCTCAGCCCTGTTTTGAGCACTGAGCACTCTCACTTCTATTGCTCGTTTCCCCCCAAATGTAAGTAGTTTCTCACAAACATAGGCTGATCAGTATTTAGCTGAATGCTCAGGGTCAGTTGAAAGCTAACCCAGAATTAGATATTGTGGGAAATAAGGTCACTTAACTCTTTTTTTCCTTTATTTTCTTCTCAACTCACGTGTGGCACACAAACACCCATATATTATATTACATAAAATTTATAAATAATTATATGGGGTAAAATTAATTTTCTAATATATTTTAACATCATTCATTTAACATTTATTATTTTTTTAATGTGCAATTTTCCTTTTGGAATTTGAAATATATATATATATATATATATATATATATATATATATATATATATATATATATATATATATTATTTCAAATATCTTTAAGCCCTTGGAAGCATTTAGGTTTTACTTATCTGATTAATAGATAAAACAGACTTATTGGGTGATACAAGAGTACAAGAGTTTAAATCATTAACCTTGTCCTTAAGCAGAAAAAGACACATGGAGAAAATACAAGGCATAGCATGATATGTAACTAAGAAACTGATAGAGAAGATAATACCAGCACAAGTAGAGGATTTTAGAATGGCAAGGTTATTGTAAGCTGAAGTGGTTTCAAAAGAAAAGAAACATATTGACTGGAATATTGACAGAAAAGTATGAATGAAAAATTGAAAAAGACAGTTGGAGGATGTGTTTGTATGGGTTGTGGTGAGGGATAGGGACGTGGAGATAAGGTAGCTTGGGCATAGTAATAGAACACTGGCCATATCCAAATGAGTAAAATGAGTGGCCTGCTTTCCTATTTTAATATATTACAAAACAGAGAATACTGTTATAAATAAACAATGCCCCTGGTAGTGTAGTACAGACTAATTCAAAAGCCTACGAGGACAAGATAGAATAGGGCAACTAATGACAAAGATGAATAGAAATTTGGAGTCTCTGGGAGTCATCCAACTTCACATTCAGTGCAAAAAATTCCCATTATAACAGCCCAAAAAATGGGTCATCCTTATTCTTCATTCAATGGAAAGGCGTTTGCTACCTCACAAGTTATTCACTTCATTGCAGTGCCTTGTTGTATACAATGCACTTTTACATGGTGAACAATCTTTGTAGCCACTACTTAGTGGTTCTGTATTCAACCACTTAAATTCTATGGAATGCTGTTATTCCCTCATAGTCCCTCTGGTTTTGTGTTTTTTTTTGAAACAACTATCACAATTTTAAATGTCTTCCATTGGTCAGACAACTAGTCAGATAACTGGTTTCCAACCATCCATGGTTGTTCTTTTCATTTTATCTGTGTCTCTTTTAACATCTAACACAGACCCACACACATAATTCTAGGTATAGTCAGACCACTGCAGAGCACAGTAGAATAATTGCCTCCATTAATCTGGTCACTAAATGCCTATTAATGTAGCAGAAGCCAGCAATAATTTTTATGATGATCACACTCTTCAATTGATCTTTACTTTAAGATAGCATAATATAGTGCTAAGTCCATAAACTTTGGAATTATGCAAACCTATCTCCTTGCTCTGCTATGCATTAGCTATGGAACAAGTATTTTAGCTGTTTCATTTCATTCCCAGTAAAATGGGGATAATACCCAATATCTTATAGGGTCATGGCATGGATAAATTTAGATAATGTATGCACTATGACAAACCTATAGTGGCTGCTGAATAAATGTTAGTGAATTTCTCTTCTGCTTTAGTATACTTACAGACAGCTGCAGTGAGAGCTCAAACAGATATTGATAAATAGTCTGAACTAAACAAAGCCAAGCACAGAGCTTTGGAACATGGCACTAGATGGCTTCCACTTGCCTGACACTGATCCATCAATCACCATCCTGGGTATGGGCACACAGCAGGCTAACGTCCATCCATTGCACTATCAGCTGGCCCACATTGTCTGGCTTGTCCATAAGGACAGCTGAAAAGCTTGTCAAATGGTTTTCTAAAATCCAGATGCATTATGGCTAAGGCATTTTTATCATCTAACAGTCTGGTACCTGTATCAAAAAAGGAAATAAATTTAGTTTGTCATGTTTCATTAACTGAGATCATGCTGAACCCAAATGTTATGTGCTTCTTTCTGTAAGTGTTCACAGACCATCTGTTTTATACTCTGGACTAGACGTTTTGGGGAGTTTGCATTAGGTGTTACGATTTTGGCCATCCTATGTGTTTACATTTTTAGAAACTAAGGAATGTATTCGTCTGTAGATTTTTGGTTTCTGGTTCCTTTTCCTGTTTTCTTTCTAGAGACTTCAAACATTCTTTACAACTTCTGCAGTTACCGGGAATTTTCAGATTAAAGATTATTTCCTTGCAAAGAAAAATAGGAGCAAAATAGAAGCTCTGTAACCTTTGCTTGATATCTATTGGCTATTAACATTACACCTCAAGCTCTGGATTCATTATTTTCTGGTTCATTTTATTCTAAATACAGCTTTCTAAGCCTTTTTATTGTTTTTACTATGTTTTGTCGTGGTACCTTCTGGGAATTAACCCTCTTTGCCGAGTTTTACAGTTCTACAAAGCTACTTGTATTTTTTTCTTTCTCTTTGATATCCCTTGCTTTTGAAGTCAAAGCTCACTGGAAAGCTTTTCCTGTGGCCAAAATGATTTCTTTTTAGCTATAGATCCACTTTTTCATACTGTGGTCACAGTGATTACATCACCTTCTTTTCATTTTTTTTTCCCCCTAGAGTGAGACACATTTCCTTTCAGCCTTAGTCCCTTATAAAGCCTCTTTGCCCAGGGGATTACACCTTCCCTTTCTCCAAGATTCTTGACATTTATTTTTCTAAACTTACAATATTGCCCCTGAATAGGAGTAGTATTTTCTTTATTGGGTAGTAATAATTCTGAAATGGCATAGCCATTGTGTTGTTGTGTTTTTTTTTAAACTTAAACTTTCCCTTGATTTCAACTTTATCAGTAAGTTCTCCTTGGTCAAAGTATCCATATATAAATGAATTGCTTCATCAACATACCATAAGATAATCATAATAATTTATTACTATTATTTTTTATTATTATTATTGGAATAATCCCTTTGTGCCATACATAAGTTAAGCATTTAACACATATTTCTACACATTTCCCCTCCTTCTAAAAAAGCCTTTATGAAGTGTACTCTAGTTAGTTATGTTTCCTTCAATCAACTGAGGCTTAGCAATTTTAAAGTTCACACATATGTCCACAAACCTATGTTCTTGTTAGTCAATCATTTTTTAGAACTTTTATTTTTAATACAATCAGAGTATAGATATTCTGATTCTAATAACTACTTTTCTTCTCCTCTTGTTCAGATTGTAAGTTTAAAAAATATTGCCTATGTTATTTTCTCATCTTGGTGTGTGTGTGTGTGTGTGTGTGTGCTAACACATCATCTTCTATTTTGTAACATGCACAAATCCAATGCATTAGATTCCCATTAGATTCACCATTACTTTGGTTCTAGTGATCTGATATAAATTGTCTTGTGTAGGCAGTCATGTAACTGGTTTCCAAACCTGCTTCTAGATATCTCTTCTGATTTGCAAACCACTGAATTTTATGATACCAAATAGAGCAGGAAGAAAATATCTTTAATTATTGACCTCTATTTTCAAAAATTGTTTTCATATTTTCCTGTATCTCCCCCTAGATAGCTATACATGGATTGCATCTTTATTAAATTTTTAGATCATCCTGGTGAATTAAGCTTATATTATTGTGTGGTGACCGCTTTATCTCTAGTATCACTTTTTTAATGTCTGTTTTTGTCTGATATTAATATAGCGAAACCAACTTTATTTTGGTACATATTTTCCTATTTATATTTTTAATCTTTTATGTATATCTCAAACATTGTATGCAGAAGAATTTTGTTTCAGCTCAATCTGACAATTGCTTTCTAATTTTAGTCCATTATATTTATTGTGATTGCATATACTTTTGGATTTGTTTTACCCTTCATGCTATTTTTTTTATTAAGCCATAATTTATAAGCAATAAATTTCACCCATTTGGGGTGTACAGTTTAATGACTTTTAACCAATTTCTTAACTCATGAACATATCACCTTCATTAATATATAAAATATTAAAAGTTCCTCTTCCTCTAATCCATTCTCACTCACCATCCAGATTTAATCATTCTTCTGATTTCAATTGTCGTGTATTACTTTCGCCTGTTGAGAATTGTACAATATTTGCATCTTATATCTGGCATCTTTGTTCGAATTAATCCTTTTTGAGATTCAACTGTGTTGTATGTTTTTCCCTTTTATTACTAACTAGTATTCCATTGTATGAACATAGCATTATTTATTTATTTAAATTGTTTACACTTCAACACTATTTATAATAAGGCTGCTGGGAACATACTATTTAAGAGTTTTTGGACTTAATTATTATTGCCTTTGGGTAAATTGCTGGATCACAGAGTAATTGTATATTTAATTTTTTAAGAAAGTACCGAATTATTTGCAAAAACTATTTTACTATTTTTATATTTCCACTGGCAATGTATGAGTGCTCTGGTTGCTCCACATTTTCACAAACATTTAATATTTAGTCTTCTCAATTGTAGCCATTCTAGTGTACATGAAGTAGCATTCCATTTGGTTTAATTTGCATCTCCCTGATTACTAATGATGTTGAGCAACTTGCCACATATTTGTTAGTCACTCATATCTCCTTTTGCAAATTGATTGTTTTGGCTATTTAAAAAATTGTTTTTTCCATAATTGATTTATAGAAGTGTCTTATATATTCTAGACACATGTACTTGGAAAGAAACATGTATTGTGAATATTCTTCCCTGTTTCTGACTTGTCTTTTCACTTTCTTAGCAAAGACTTTTTAAAACTTAAGCTTCTTTATTTTAGAATAGTTTTATTTTACTGGAAAATATTGAAAAGATAATATAGAGGGATCCCATATACCCCACATCCAGTTCCCTACTGTTGTTCCCAACTTATATTATTGCTTAGTGTTTCAGTGCTATCTTGTTAACTACAGTTTGATGCTATTATTATTATTATTATTATTATTATTATTATTGTAGTAGTATCAATCAAAATTAGCTTAGATTTGCTTAATTTGAGTATATAGTATGGCCAAAACTTTCATTAGTGGAGTGGACCAATTTCAAGGTCATCTCTGCATTTTATTTTTTTTTTCTTTATAGGTTTATTTTATTTTATTTTTAAAAAATATTTATTGGGGTGACAACTGTTAGTAAAATTATGTAGATTTCAGGTGTACAATTCTGTATTACATCATCTATAAATCCCATTGTGTGTTCATGACCAAGAGTTATTTCTTCTTCCATCACCATATATTTGATCCCCTTATGCTCATATCCCACCCCCGACCCCCCTTACCATCTGGTAACCACTAAACTATTGTCTGTGTCTATGAGTTTTTGTTTCTCATTTGTTTGTGTTGTTCTCTTGTTGTTTTTGGTTTATATACCACATATCAGTGACATCATATGGTTCTCCGCTTTTTCTGTCTGACATATTTCGCTTAGCATCATACTCTCAAGATCCATCCATGTTGTCACAAATGTTCCTATATCATCTTTTCTTACCACCAAATAGTATTCCATTCTGTATATATACCTCAACTTCTTTAGCCATTTATCTATCAAAGGACATTTTGGTTGTTTCCATGTCTTGGCCACCGTAAACAAAGCTGCAATGAACATTGGAGCACACATGTCTTTAGGTATAAATGTTTTCAGATTTTTTGGGCAGATAACCAGGACAGGGGTTGCTGGGTCATATGGTAATTCTATTGTAATTTTTTGAGGAACCTCCACACTGCCTTCCATAACGGCTGCACCAGTCTGCATTCCCACCAACAGTGTATGAGGGTTCCTTTTTCTCCACAGCCTCTCCAACACTTGTTACTATTTGTCTTGTTGACGATAGCCATTCTGACTGGGGTGAGGTGATATCTCATTGAGGTTTTGATTTGCATTTCTCTGATGATTAGTGATGTTGAGCATTGTTCCATATGTCTATTTGCCATTTGTATGTCCTCTTTGGAGAAATGTCTCTTCAGGTCCTCTGCCCATTTTTCAATTTGGTTGTTTGTTTTTTCGTTGTTGAGTTGCATGAGTTCCTTGTATATTTTGGATATTAGCCCCTTATCGGAGGCACTGTTTGCAAAAATCTTCTCCCATTCAGTTAGTTGCCTCTTTATTTCGTCGATGGTTTCTTTTGCTGTGCAGAAGCTTTTAAGTTTCATATAGTCCCATTTGTTTATTTTAGCTTTTATTTCCATTGCCTTTGGAGTCAAATTTATAAAATGCTCTTTGAACCCAAGGTCCATAAATTTAGTACCTATGTTTTCTTCTAAGCAGTTTATTGTGTCAGGTCTTATGCTTAAGTCTTTGAATTAATTTTGGTACTTGTTGACAGATAGCAGTCCAGTTTCATTCTTTTGCACGTGGCTATTCAATTCTCCCAGCACCATTTATTGAAGAGGCTGTCTTTCCTCCATTGTATGTTTTTAGCTTCTTTGTCAAAAATTATCTGTCCATATTTATGTGGTTTTATTTCTGGGTTCTCAATTCTATTCCATTGGTGTATGTGTCTGTTTTTCTGCCAATACCATGTTGTTTTGATTACTGTAGCCCTGTAGTACAAGATAAAGTCAGGGAGTGTGATACCTCCAGTATTGTTCTTTTTTTCTTAAGATTGCTTTGGCTATTTGGGGTCTTTTGTGGTTCCAAACAAATCTGATGATTTTTTTGTTCTATTTCTTTAGAAAATGCCATTGGGATTTTTATGGGGATTGCAATAAATCTGTATATTGCTTTGGGTAATATGGCCATTTTAACTAAGGTGATTCTTCCAATCCATGAGCACGGAATATCTTTCCATTTCTTTGTGTCTTCTTCAATTTCTTTCAAAAATGTCTGATAGTTTTCAGCATATAGGTCCTTCACATCCTTGGTTAAATTTATTCCTAGGTATTTTATTCTTTTTGTTTCAATTGCAAAAGGAATTTTTTTCTTTTTCTTTATTTTTTTTTGTATTTCTTTTTCTGAGATTTCATTGTTAGTATATATGAATGCAATGGACTTTTGTACGTTGATTTTGTAGCCAGCAACTTTACAGTACTCGTTCATTTTTCTCATAGCTTTTTGATGGAGTCTTTAGGGTTTTCTATATATAGCATCTTGTCATCTGCAAAGAGTGATAATATAACTTCTTCATTCCCAATATAGATGTGTTTTATTTCTTTCTCTTGCCTGATTGCTCTGGCAAGGACTTCCAACACTATGTTGAAAAGCAGAGGTGATAGGGGACAGCCCTGTCGTGTTCCTGAACGTAAAGCAAAGGGCTTCAGTTTTTCACCATTAATTATGAGATTAGCTGAGGGCTTGTCATATATGGCCTTTATTATGTTAAGGTATTTTCCTTCTCTACCTATTTTATTAAGTGTTCTAATCATAAATTGATGTTGCGTCTTGTCAAATGCTTTTTCTGCATCAATTGATATAATGATATGATTTTTGTCCTTTATTTTGTTTATGTGATGTATCACATTGATGGATTTGCGGATGCTGAACCATTCTTCTGCTTCAGGGATGAACCCCACTTGGTCGTGATGAATAATCTTTTTAATGCATTGTTGTATTTGATTTGCTAGAATTTTGTTTAAGATTTTTGCATCTGCATTCATCAGAGATATTTGTCTGTAGTTTTCTTTTTTTGTGTTGTCCTTACCAGGTTTTGGTATCAGGGTAATGTTGGCCTCATAAAATGAGTTAGGGAGTACTGTCACTTCTTCAAATTTTTGGAAGAGTTTGAGCAGGATTGGTATTAGATCCTCTTTGAAGGTTTGGTAGAATTCACTAGTGAAGCCATTTGGTCCCGGACTTTTGCTTTTCTGAAGGTTTTGGATGACTGATTCAACTTTGTTACTGGTGATCGGTCTGTTTAGATTTTCCAGTTCTTCATGGTTCAGCCTCGGAAGGCTATATGTTTCTAAGAACTTGTCCATTTCTTCTAGGTTATTGAATTTGGTGGCATATAGTCCTTCATAGTATTCTTGGATGATCCTTCGTATTTCTGTGGTGTCCGTGATAACTTCCCCTTTTTCATTTCTGATTTTGTTAATCAGTGTCTTCTCTCTTTTTATCTTAGTGAGTCTAGCCAAGGGTTTGTCAATTTTGTTAATCTTTTCAAAGAACCAGCTCTTTATCACATTAATTTTTTCTATTGTCTTTTTTTCTCTATTTCATTTAGTTCTACTCTGATTTTTATTATTTCCTTTGTTCTGCTGACCTTGGATTTCACTTGTTCTTCTTTTTCTAGTTCTTTAAGGTGTAACATGAGGTTATTTGTTTGGTGATTTTTCTTGTTTCTTGAGATAGGCCTGTAACGATATAAATTTCCCTCTTAAAATTGCTTCCGCTGCATCCCAAAAATTTTGGTAGGATGTATTTTGTTCCTATGTGTCTTTTGATCTCTCCTGTAATTTCTTCTTTGACCCAATCGTTCTTTAATAGTATGTTGTTTAATCTCCATGTATTTGTGTTTTTTTCCTGCTTTCTTTTTGCAGTTGATATTCAATTTCAAAGCCTTGTGATCAGAGAATATGCTGGGTATGATTTCAATCTTCTTAAATTTCTGAGGCAGATTTTATGTCCCAATATGTGGTCTATATTTGAGAATGTTCCATGTATACTAGAAAAGAATGTATAGTCTGATGTTTTAGGATGAAGTGCTCTATATATGTTAATTATGTCCATTTCATCCAATGTGTCATCTAGGGCTGTTATTTCGTTATTTATTTTCTGTTTGGATCATCTATCCATAGCTGTCAATGATGTATTTAAGTTCCCGAGGATAATTGTGTTTTGGTCAATTTCTCCCTTTAGTTCTGTTAGTAGTTGCTTGGTATATTTTGGTGCTGCCTGATTGGGAGCATAAATATTGATGACTGTTATGTCTTCTTGTTATATAGTCCCCTTCACCATTATGAAATGTCCATCTTTGTCTTTTATTATCTTTTCCACCCTGAAATCTGTTTCATCTGATACCATGATGGCTACACCTGAATTTCTTTGCGTACCATTTGCTTGGAGTATCAATTTCCACTTTTTCACTTTAAATATATGCTTGTCCTTATAGCTGAGATGTGTCTCTTGGAGACAGCATGTGGTTGGGTTTAGTTTTTTGATCCAATCTGCTACTCTGTGACTTTTTATCGGTGAGTTCAATCCATTTACATTTAGGGTGATTATCGATATGTGAGGATTTCCTGTCATTTTATTTTCAGTTTTCTGGTAAGGCTGTGTCTCCATTGTTTCTTTGCCTTTTTGTTGTTGTCTATTATTTCTGTGTGGTGGTATTCTATGATGTTTCCCTCTGTTTCTTCTTTTATTACGTATATTTTTCAGGTCTGGTTTTCTTTTGAGTGGTTACCCTTAAGTTTATGTAAAAGAAAGTTTGATATTTAGAGTATTCCATTTTCTTCAGCAGGCTTACTTTCTCCATTCCCATATTTCGGTTCAGGCCTTTACTCTCCTCCTTTTTATGTTTTGGTTGCCACAAGTTGTCCCTGTTGATGGTGGGCCAATAGCCTCCTTTACTATTTCTTGTAGTGCAGGTCATATATTAGAAAATTCCCTCAGCTTCTGTATGTCTGGAAAGGTCTTTATTCCGCCTTCATATCTAAAGGATATCTTTGCTGGATATATTATTCTTGGCTCACAATTTCTCTCTTTCAATAGTTTGAATATTTGGTTCCACTCCCTCCTGGCTTGTAGAGTTTCTGTTGAAAAATCTGATGATAATCTAATGGGCTTTCCTTTGTAGGTTACCATCTTCTTTTCCCTGGCTGCCTTGAGGATTCTTTCATTGTCGTTGATTTTAGACAGCTTCAATACCATATTCCTTGGAGAAGGCCTGTTGGGATTGAGGTAATTAGGTGTTCTATTTGCTTCTTGGATTCGAGGATCCAGTTCTGTCCACAAGTTTGGGAAGTTCTCATCAACAATTTGTTTGAATATATTCTCTGTTCCCTTCTCTCTTTCTTTTCCTTCTGGTATGCCCATTATTCTTATATTGCTCTTTCTGATGGAGTCAGAAAGTTCTTGTAGAGTTCTTTCATTTTTTTAAGTCTCAAGTCTGTTTCTTTTTCCATCCGTGTCATTTCCAGGTTTCTATCTTCGATGTCAGTCATTCTTTCCTCCATCTGGTCAACTCTACTACCTAAGCTGGTTATCTCATTCTTCATTTCTTCTATTGAGTTCTTACTCTCCAGAAATTCTATCTGTTTTTTTCTTTTTTAATTTCAATCTCTTTTGTAAGATTCTCATGTTGTTCTTTGATTGTATTTCTGAGTTCGTTCAACTGCCTTTCCATGTTTTCTTGTATCTCGTTGAGTTTTTTTCAGAACTGCAATCTTGAATTCTCTGTCATTTAAGTCACATATTTCCATATCTTTAAGTTCCTTTTCTGAAGACTTTTCACTTTCTTTCTGAGCGTCTTGTTGCCTTGGTTATTCATGGCAATTACTTATTTATTATTTCTCTTCCTAGACATCTATAGGAGTGTCTTCTGCAACAAGTTAATAGGAAGAGGTCTTTCTTTTGTTTTCCAGTACTTGTTGGTAGAATGTTTTATTTTCTCTCTGACTGCAGCCTTTTTTTTTTCTCTCTCACATGGTAGTGCTATATTTTCTTTGCACTATTACAGCTTCTGACACAATGCAGGGATTCCCTGGGAGAAGGGCTTCTCCTCTGTTAAAAGTTTGCCTGGGTCACAGGACATAGTTTCCATGTGGGAATGCGGAGAGCTTTTGAAGTTCCAAAGCTCTTTCTGCACCAGATTCATAGCCCGTATATTTCAGCAGTTCTGTTTACTCCTGCAGGGATCTGCCCAGATAGGTGGGGCCAGGGGCAAGGTGAGTTGTGAGAGGTGGCCCAGAGCAATGGCGTCGACCACCACCATATCCGGTTTGCTTCCACAGCTCTCTTCCCTTTGTCAGAACTAGTTGGACTGCGAATCTGTGTCTGCAGTCCACAGTTCTTAGAACAGCAAATATTCTGTTCTTTTGATCTGACACCGCTACTCTTCTGCTTCTAGCACCGGGCAGGTGCGGGCAGGGCGAGCTCTGGGAGGGTAGGGAGGGAGCGGCTAGTCTCAGTGCCTAAGGCTTCCATTCTCTGCTCGGCAGTGAGGGCTTAAACCACCGTTTTCAGCCTTCTTCCCTCAGTCTTTTCTCCGAGGTCTCTGCCATGAGCGTTGGGTTCAGCTGTGTTATATGCTGCCCCTTCAGCCCTGTGGGCCATAAGCCGAGCCCTAGCAGTCCGAGTTCTTCCCTCTCGCACCTGCGGTTGTTCCTGGATGCAGTGAGCTCAGAGCACTGAGCTAGGGCTGTGTCCTGTGTCTCCGCACTTTTCTCTTTCCTCCTCCCCTGCTCAAGCGATTCACGGACCTTTAGGTGAATTCATTAGTGGGCCTCTTCGTCTTGCCTGTCTGCTGTGCCGGGAGTCCTTTGTGGAGTTATTGTTGTTCGATTAGTTGTAAATTCCAGGGGAGCTTTACAGGGGCTCACCTCACGCCGCCATTTTGATGATGTCTCTCCCATCTCTGCATTTTCGATTAAGCAGTATTGCCCAGTAATTACTGAGGGAGCCGCTCATCAATAAAAAGATTCCTTAAAAATGTCAGAATGATTTTTTAACCTAATTTTGTCATTGCCATTGAGTGTCTCTGGTTTGAAAAAACAAAACAAAACAAACAAACAAACAACCCATATTATTCCCCATAATCCTTGGCTGATTTACCAAAATTGGTTCCAAATATTTAGAAGATATTTTAAAACATCAACTAAAATACCCAATAAAATTATTGCTCTGGAAGATATTGATTTTCTTTAGTTTTAGAAGGTAGTTTAAAAGGGTGATAACTTCACCTAATTGAAGATCATAATTTAAATATGTATTTTACAGAGGAGAAACTGAGGATCCAAAAAGTTTACCATTAAATGCATGCAACTAGTCTGAATGTAGTGTTTAATTTTCAAATGGCATACTCTTTTTATAGTTGTATTCATATGGCTTTTTATTTTAAGGTAAATTTAGACTTACAGAAAAGTTAAAAAATATTATAGAGATGTCAATATGCCCTTCACTAAGGATCCCCTAATTGAAATTTCACATAACCATAGCATAATTATCAAATCTATGAAGTTAACATTGAAACAATACTATTATTTAAATTACAGAATGTATTGGGAGTTAACCAGTTTTCTATTAATGTCTTATTTCTGTTCCAAGATCCACTTCCAAATCTCACATTACATTTAGTTTTGATGTCATCTACATTAGTTTATCAGGCTGCCATAACACAATACCACAGACTGGGTCACATAAATAGCAGACATTTATTTATTGCAGTCATGGAGACTGGGAATTCCAAAATCAAGGTGCCAGCTAGGTAGGTTTCTGCTGTGGGCTCTCTGCTTAGCTTACACATACAAGGTTTCTCACTCTTTCCTCATATGACCCAGAGAGAGTAAGCTCTGGGTATCTCTTTTTGTAAGACACTAATGTTATTTGATTAGGGCCTCCATCCTTATGACTTCAATTAAACTTAATTACTCCTAAACGCCCTATTTCCAAACATAGTCCATTGGGGGTTAGGCTTTCAACATGTATGAGAAGTGAGGGCAAAATTCATTCCACACCATATCTTTATTCATCTCATACCTGATAGTTCCTTAATCTTTCTTTGTGTTTCATGACTTTACAATTTTGAAGAGTATTGGTCAGTTATTCTGTAGAATGTACCTCAATATGGGCTTGTTTAATGTTTTCTCATGATTAAACTTAAGTTTTGTATTTCTAGGAAGAATACCACCAAGGTGAATATGACATCTTTTTAGTGCATCAAATCTGTAGATACATGATGTAGATATGTCTTATTACTGGTGATGTTAACTTTGATCACTTAGAGTGGTGTCGGACTGTTTTCTCCACTGTAAATTTATAATTTTCCCATTTGTAATTAATAAATATTTATTTTGAAGGCACTTTGGGAATGTGTAAATATCCTGTTTCTCCTTAAATTTTTATTTCACTAATTTTAGCACTCATCCATTCAGTAGATAATGGAGCATTTATTACTGTAGTGTTCTATTGGTGATGTGCCATTTCCCTTATTTCTTGTACATTTATTAGCTGGATTTCTTCTTTAAGGAAGCATTATCTCTTCTCTCATATTTATTTCTATATTCAGTTATTTATGTTTATCAGTATGAACTAAACAATATTTATTTTATTTAGTGTGGAAAGTAAATCAAATGCTATTGTCATTTATTTTATTTCTCAAATTGTAGCTTTGGCCATTGGGAATTCTTTCAGGTTGGTTACTGTGCCCTTTTGACCTACCATTGTATTGTTTTTTAAACCCTTCCTCACTTTCTGCCAACACAAAATGCTCTGACTCAATTTGTATTTTCTCTAACCTAGACTAGGAATCAGCCACTTCTCCAAGGAACCCTGTTACTTTGATTGGAAAATGATATTTAGAAACTAGGATATGAGTGCTAGATGTGCTCATTGGTCCTTCAGCAGACAGTGCTTCTAGGCCTCTGAATGGACAGAGCAAAGAAATATATGTATATACACTAACCCATGCATACATCTACATCTATCTATCTATCTATCTATCTATCTATCTATCTATCTATCTATCTATCTATCTATCTATCCATCTATCCATCTATCGTCTATCTACCTGTAATCTATCTATTTCTCTAAAACATGAACTCATACTGATAACACTGTCTCAAACATTTGGGTTTATGTTCATATTTATATCTATATCTGGCACCACAGGATTTATTCCAGCCTTCCTTCTTTCTTTATTTGTAAATTGTTTTTTCAACACTGAGATTTTAGTTCGCATATTGAATATTTTTCTTCAACCTTAATAAATATATAGTTGTAGAATTGATAACTCTTACTCCTGTGACAAACACATTTACTCAATAAATATAATGTTTATGTACAGTGCCCTTTGGTTGTAGCCATACAGTATCTAGTCAAAATATTGCTTTGTGAACTTACTTAGATTAGTGCCTTTCTCTCCACTTCCTTCAATGTGGTTATATGATTGATTTGCAGTACCATTGGATTCATTTGTCACTGTCTGCATTCCATCTCGGTTTCCTCCATATCTTAGTGGTAAAAATTTACTTTGTGGTGCTGAGTCCTGTGGGTTCTGACAGATGCCTAGAATGACATATCAACCACTATAGTTATTTATGGCATGGCTTTATTGCCACTAAAATTTCTTCATGCTACCCTTTTATAGTCAATTCTTACTCCCACCTCTACTGGAATCCCTAGCAATCACACCTCTTATTTTCTTTCCCTACAATTTCACCTTTTCAAGAAAGTAACAAAAGTAAAATCGTACAATTCTGGAAAATTCTTGGCCATCATTTCTTCAACTATTTCTTCTTTTCTTTTATGCTTCTCCTTCTCAGATTCCAATTATACATATATTAGACTATTTTATATTGTGCATCAGATCCTGGTTACTCTATTCTTCCCCACCCCCTTCTCCTTTTTTTCCTTGATGTTTTCAGTTCGAGAAATTTCTATTGGCCTATCTTCAAGTAAACTGTTTTTTTTTTTTTGGTGTGTGTGTTGTTGTTTATTTGTTTGTTTGATTTTTCTGGTTGTATAGAGTTTACTGATGAACCCATCAGAGGCATTCTTAATTTTTAATATTGTTTTTAATTTTAACTTTCTTACTTGATTATTTCCTGGAGTTTCACTTTCTGCTGAAATTACCTATCTGATCTTACAGAATTCAACCTTTTCCACTACAGTCTTTAATGAATTATTTATAGTTAATTAAACTCCACTTTATAAATTTCCAGTATCTATGTCATATCTAAATCTTGTTCTGAGGATTACTTTTTTGTTGTTTGTTTGTGATATCTATCTATCTATCTATCTATCTATCTATCTATCTATCTATCTATCTATCTATCTATCTATGAAAACCAAACATCTTATCTTATGCAGAATAGTAGAGACTAAGGCAAACACTTTTACTCCAGGAAATGGTTATGTTCTTCATTCTTCTGGGTCTTAAATGTAATTTGTTGAATTAGTTAGAAGTTATACTATATTTGAGATTTACTGTTGCTGTTTACCCTCAGTCCTCCACTAGCTTCAAATTATTCTAATGATAAATAGTATTGAGACTGATGGCTAATTTGTTGAGTGTTTTCTTTCCTTCTTAAACATCTGTTCCACCTTCAGTTTTAGTGCTATTCTCAGAAGGGTCTCTTTCTATGCTCCTGTCCCTCTTCTTTCCCTTTCTCAGCAGTAGTCCATAGTTATTTGTTAGTTAACACTTGCTAGCCTAAAGGCATGTGTCCATGGGTCTCGGGGGTGTGGCCTGCTCAGTTATTTTGCCCCTCTCTAAGAGATTCCCCTGGGTCCACATATATTTTCTCCCTCTTTCTAGTTGCAATGGGGTTTCACCAGTGTCCTTAGGATGATTGTATTTGTTACCTGTCTGCCCACAGATGAATGCTTTTTCTCCATAAAAGAGATAGAGGAGAAGGGTCTGGGTGCCATTTGTGCCCTCCCTGCAAAGGCTGCTCTTTTCCTCTCCAAGGACTGTACTACAGGATACATTGTCTTGAAATTTTCTTAAGTCTTTTTAAGCAATCTCCCTAAATTTGAGTGCTCATTGGAGTTTATGGAGAAAAATCCTGAAAAAGGCTCAGATTCCCCAACTTCTGTCGCCCCGAGGGCTCACTCTTTCTTATCAGCACAAAATGAGCCTCTAACAAATTATCTCTCCAGGTGAACTCTTGTTATCAGCATCTTGTTTTTCTTACCCAGATAGGTCAGTGTGCATGTCATTTGTCTAAATTGTGCTGCCTGCGTCTCTCGAGATTTTGGACCAAGTAACTGCCAATAACCTAAGCTCAGGTTCAAGAACATTCATACACCTGAAATTTTATGGTTTTGCCTTTGTCCAGCATTTTTGTTTCTTTGTATGGGTGGAAGTGATACTGTTTCCAGTTCTCTAGATTCCTGAGAGGAAACCAGAAATCCTCCCAAATCCTAGGTTCTCTTCATTCCAACAAGCTGCTTTCAAGAATCTTGAAATAATTTTTTCTGAAAGACTTAATGAGTCATTCTTAACTTAAGAAATGTGTTTTGGAAATTAGTATACTATTGTTATTATTATCATTATTATTTCTCTAAGATTTTATTTTCTAAATAGGATATAAGTAAGGATTAAGGACAGATAGATGATTGATATTTAAAGAATATACATTTACGTAGTTGAATCTATGTATGAATTGGAAAGCGGGAAAGAAATAATGTTCACCTTTATCAACTAACCATTATTTTTTGCTCCAAATGATGCAATGGATGAACATTTTAGTGAAAGCCAGTTACTTGGCCCTTTTTCCTGATTTTGCTGATGTTCACACTTGTTAATGTGCTTATGTGTCTTTAGTTTTTGAGCTTCTGTTTCCTCATCTGTCAAAAGCTTTTTGATTGATTTTAGAAATTATGTTTTGTGTTTGGAGGCTTGGTTTTGGTAATGAAAAGGGAATTCAGAAATAACTAAGACAGGCAAGGCCAGTGGACTGGTAGAGCTTCCATTTTAATTATGTAGAATGATTAAATTAAAAAGTGAATAAATATATAAGGATTTCTTTAAAAAGCGTTTAGTCCAATTAATAAAGTAAAATTGCATAATAATTATTGTTTGGGATTACTATTTTAGTCACAGATAGAATGGTATTTGAGTTGATATCTAAAACTTTTCAAAAGCTCCAACTGTGTGACTATCTGGGAAGAATAAGAAGAGCAAGTTTATATAGATATAAAATTATATAAATATATAATACAGGTGTATTATTATATATATAAAGAGAAATAAGTTATAAACCATGACTTATCAGTAAATGGCTTGGAATAGGGGAATGATTTCTCCATTTCCACTCTAAGTCATGTAAAACTCTTCAGGAGAATCACTCATCCTAATAATGGGACATACTACAAAGTAGTGTGAGCTACAGAATGCATTTTTCTTTTCACATAATTTTAATGTGATCTTCATAAAGTAAAGCAAATTAAACTCAGCTTCTTTATGCAATTGGAAAAAACCTAAGATATTCCTATCAATCAAAGCACTTGATCACTCTTAATTGCAAGAGGGGAAAAAGATGAAACTTCATGGTTCATTGCTAATGGGTTGTTCCACTGTGGTAGTTAATGACATGAGTTTCTTCTACATATAATTTAAGGTTTCTGAATTAAATAGATTAAAAGATTAGTGGGAGCTCAATGATGTATTAGTGTGTGTGCAGCCAATTACGTCTCTTTTTATCTTAGTTTTATCACAGTTTGAGTTTGTATTAGAAAACTTTGACTTGGCTTGGGAATGTCAATCTTCAGTTTCATTGCTCATGGCACAACAAAATTATTTCATGAGATAACAAGTTTCCTTTAGTGTCTTTGATTTCCTGAGTTGGCTTTTAACAGCAGCATAGATTAGTTAAAACAAATAAACATACAAATACATAAGCATTATTTGTGGATATTGGAGTTTTAAACTCTAGTCCAATATATATTCCCAATGAATTTCATGTCTCTGGTCAATTTATTTTTTAATTAATTTGCACATTATTTATTAAAAGTACCAAAATACAATACCCCGCTAATTATTTTACCTCTAGGAACCTGTTAGCATGTAAAGATTCTAGGCTTTAAGCCTTGGGGTAGTCAAAGCTGAGGAAATTTGCTTGCTATATGGACAATCATACATCGTGGAAGATAGGTAATGTTCTTGTCCATACCTGAACCAGAGTGAGAAGACTTCACAAACATTTTTTACAAATTTTCAATTTACGATAAAGTCCCAATGTTTTTCCATCCCATTACAATATTTGAATGACATAAGTTGGGGTGGGTGGTAAATGATATTAGTAGGTAACTTGCTTCTATATGTTTTTCCTGGGAAATTTGATATTCTTTAGAGGCATAGTAAGAATTCTTGGCACACCAGACCATAAACATTCGTTTTTGATGTGTCTCAATCTACAGTCAATTAGCTCTGAGTGAATATAGAAAAGCCATTATGCAGGTATATCCATTAACAGTCATCTTTCTTAAAGGCCAATGGAGGCAGAAGGGTCCAGATTGCCTGATCTTACAGTTCTGCTTATAATTAACATCAGTGCTCTTCTTTCTATTCTTGTTATATAAGACTGTGCTAGTACAATTCTGTATGTACTACGATATTTGCAGAGCAACTATTATACGTAAGCCCCTGTGTTTATAGAATGTGTGCTGGCCTTACTTCATTCATAGATAGCCATTCTTGGATATAGAGATGTAATCTATCCAAATAATTCTGAAAAGCACTCAGGTGCATAATAGCTCTCCAGTAGTCACTTCTTTTGTAAACTTCAGTCAGTTGTTTGGATCTCTGAAATTTTAGGCATTTTGTTCAAAGTATCTTGAGTGGTCTTTTAACTCAGGAATGCAGGGAAACAATAAAAAGGATTGAGAAAGTAAAACAATAGTAAGAAAAATGACTCAAAATGTCATTTAACTGGTAACTTGTCATGTAATTATATTAACTTATGGCAAAAACCTGACAAATACATTTGATTCATTTAATCAACTGTTCTGGCTTTCAACATATCGGTTGTTCTTCAGACGTGGGGAAGTATAATTAGGTTACTTGCTTAACCTGGATTATGGATTGCTACTTTTTGAATTTATTATTGTACTCAGAGATTCTCAACTTCTTTTCAAGTCTCTTCATTCTCTACCACCTTACAATGCTAATATTTTACCAGTTGTTTTTTTCTCGCTCTTAGTATTCTCCTTGAAAGATTAATCTCCTCCTGTGTTTTGACTGCTACCTACATGTTAATGACAGCCTCATATATATTAATCACTTTCAAAACTGCATCCCCAGGTCAGACATCTCTCTTGAGCTCTAAATTGTCTGTACCTCTACATGTTGTTACATGAATATTTCACAGACAGCTCAAACAAGACTAGTACAAAACTATATTCATGAGCTTTCCTCTATATCCTATCTCGGTGAATTCTACTTCCTCCCAATAACCATCCTTAATTATTACACTTCATATCCACTCATTGCCCTAGACCTAAAAATAGATTACCTTAGGCCCTTTGCCCTTTGATATTTAGCGGTTATACTTTTTTGAGACACTAATTTACTCTTTTTTTTTTTTTTTTTTAATTTTTATTTATTTATTTATTTTTTTAATTAGTTTCAGGTGCACAAGACAAAGCAAAACTTAGACGTTTATCATTTATATCCCTCACACTCTTGTTTGGACCATTGCAATAATCACCTAATTGGTCTTCTTACTCTTAATGGCACAAGGTACCACGATGCTGCTAAGTTGACATTTATAAAATAAAAACCTTCTTATGCTACTCATTTAATTTAAATCCTTCAGTGGCTTCCCATTTCTTTTTGAATAAATTCCAAATTATTTATGCAATACCTTGACTTATTATTTTTAATAAGGCAGGCAGTTACTCTGTTTAAGCACTGCCCTAAACTCTGAGGACATAGTTGCAAATAAAGCATGGATTTGACCCCAATTCATACCCCTAGACTTCCTATTCTGGCAGCCTATCCTCCAGCCATGAAGAAATCTCTGCTATCCCGGAAAAGCAACATAATTGCAAAATGTCTGTGGTAAGCTGCTTCTACCGCATGAGATATATATTTATATCTATCTATCTATCTATCTATCTATCTATCTATCTATCTATCTATCATCTACTGTCTATCTATATCTATCTATCTATCATCTATCTATCTATCTAGATATGTATACATATCTAGATTAATATAGATCTATCTATCTATCTATCATCTATCTATATCTATCTAGATATATATGTGTATATATGTATACATATATACATATATATACACATATATATGTGTATATATATATGTACACATATATATACACATATATATCTAGATAGATAGATATAGGTATAGATAGATATTTTTATTTATATTTACTGATTTATTTTATTCCTACCTCCTTCTCTTTGCCCAACTTCTAACTATATTCTAAGATTCTGCTCAACTGTTGTCTTCTCCAGAAAGTTAAAAAAAATGCTGATAAATTGCAAAAGAAATGGTGGAAGAATAATAGGTCTCCCTAGGAGAATGGATAACTCTGCTCTCTGTGCTTCTCTATTGTTATCCACCTTCCATTGTTGTGGCACCTTGTCTCAGGACAAAACAGTATTTCAAGAATATTGACAGAATGAAGTTTACTTGACATGAAAACAAATAACAATGGCAGAGAAATCAGAATAATGACATATCTTGTTTCTTAAAAGAGCTGCTTAGTGCCAGGGAAATTGTTCCTCAGTGTGTACAAAGCTGAGTACACAGTGTACACAACTACACTGATAGAACAGCTTTGAGGCTGTGGCGGGTTTTACCAATAACTGAGAACATTCACATTAACAGAAATCGTGTAATAAAGGCTTATGTAAAAAATGTTTTTTAAGGTGGCTGGATGGCTCAGTTGGTTAGAGAGCGAGCTGTCAACAACAAGTTTGCCAGTTCGATTCCTGCATGGGACGGTGGGGTGTGCCCCCTGCAACTAAAGATTGAAAATGGTGACTGGGCTTAGAGCTGAGCTGTGCCTTCCACAACTAAGATTGAAGGACAATGACTTGGAGCTCATGGGTCCTGGAGAAGCACACTGTTCCCCAATATTCTCCAATCAAACAAAAACAAAAACAAAACAATCTCAGTGGACTTTAAAAAAGAACACCAAAAAAACAAAAAACGTTTTAGCTCTGAGTAGGCACTCTTGATGTTAATTATATAATATTTTAATTTTGTACACTTGCACACTGCTACAGTTATGTCATTTTGTATCTTCAGATGACTAATCATAAGTAGGCTTCTGTCCTTTTGGCTGACCTTGCAAGGCTTCTTTGCTCCATCTCTAATCGACATACCTATCATATTTCCTTGATTTTATTTGTTCACATGTGAATCTATCTTCTATTCTTAAACTGTGAGCTCTTTTTAGTCAGGAACAATATCTTATTAATCTTTGTAGTTATGGCAGCTAGAACAAAGTCTGAAAAATACATGAAGTCTGATAATATGTGTTGGATAAATGAATTCATCTGTAAATATTTATTGAGCACTAATTATATGTCGGTGTCTAGATTAGGTGCTGGGGATACAATAGTGAAAAAAACAATTTTCTGCCTTCATGAATCTTATGCTGTATGTTCAAAAAACATTCAAAAGTCAAGGTTGCAAATCTGCGCAACAAGTTTTGCTACTGCTACTATTTCAGTATCTTTGGAACACCCCTAACAACCTTATTATAATCCCTAAATGCTCTTATGTTTTTATTACTTTAATCTGTGCTTGGTTTCATTTATTATTTATCTTCTGTTCCATTTTAGATTTGTTTTTGGTTATTTTCTCAATAGGAACCCTCTTGGTTCTTCTAAGCAGGACTACTGCTTATTGCTTTCTGAAGTGTGCACTTCACATTTACAAAGACTTGTGTCATGGTTGGCACCCTGGAATTATGCAAGCCAACATCCAAACTCATTATTTTACCAGATGCACTGGGGGACCACAAAACTATAAACTTTGAGACTCATCTCTCAAGAATCTGATTTGGTATGTCTGGAATAAAACCTGTTTTGTGGTGTGGTTTAAAGACATCCACCACTCACTTGTATCCCTTCTTCCCCACCTCCAACTCCCCATTTCATAATTTAGATTGTCCACTATGTCTGGAAACTTCTGTTTTAAGCCACTGATGACTGGTTCTATAGGAACTCTCTTTAAAAAAAAAATCACTGTATCAATTCTAGTTATATTGCATAATACTCTATTTCAATCCTAAACTGCCTCTAATATGAATTTAAGTTAGCTTTACTCTCCATATGTCTATCAAAGATAGAACTTTCAGAATCATCTTTAACACACTTTTATCTCCCAGTCTCAGTATTTAGTCATCAAGCCATTGGATTTGGCCACCATCGTGAATATCAAATTTTTCCTTTCATCAAATTTCTCACAGCCCTGCCCTAGGTAATTCTGAATCATGTCTCTCCAGAATTTTTCCAATTATCTCTTAACAGCTCGCTCCTTTGGCCCCTCTAATCCAGTTCCTACACTTCCTAATGAGTGATTTATCTGAAAAACCTACCCAATCACCACTTTCAAGCTTAAAAATATTAATTGGCTCCTCATTTCCATAGCATGAAACCTAAAATAT
The DNA here is from genome assembly GCF_057876585.1 of Rhinolophus sinicus. Lineage (NCBI taxonomy): Eukaryota > Metazoa > Chordata > Mammalia > Chiroptera > Rhinolophidae > Rhinolophus > Rhinolophus sinicus. Next base: position 134,149,271 of record NC_142517.1, on the reverse strand, counting down.
CTGACATGAAGTTTAAGTTCAGTTTCAATCTAATGGAATCAATATTTTATTATGTCTCTACATTTATATTGTCCCTGTACTTTGTCCACTGGCAGCGACTACATATTCCCTAAACACATTATGTATTCTTCTCATTCTTTGTTTTTGTTATTTTCTCTGCCTGAATGCCACCTTCTGTCTTACTTCCCCCCTCCCCCCACACCCATTAGGGAACAATTAAAATGTTACTTCCACTTATTTCTTCATTTTTTTTATTTATTTGTATAATCATGTAGCATTTGAGCTCATGGGTAAATGCTCATAATTTAAGTGTTAAAATAAAGATGTATTCAATGCTATACTTATACTGATTGAATTTTGCAATCATTTTACACACACACACACACACACACACACACACACACGGTGGACTGTGTTGTGTCAGTTTGGCTAAGCTGGGAACTATATGGCTCCAGTCTAGTGTTTGACAGAAAGGGGGGAAAAAAAGAAAAGAAAATTAATAGTCATTCCTCTCAGAAATGCTTTTCAAGGTTCATATGCAATGATGGGCAGAGAACATTTGCTTGGCGTTTTCCAGGTTGGTTTCCTTCTTTTCAGCTCTTCATCCAACTACTCCAACACCGGACATCTGTTTGTGAACCCACAGAGTCAGTAGCTATACAGACACATGGTTTTCCATGGCCCTCTTCACAAGTTTTCACGTTGCTGTCCTGCTCCATCAGCTGATCATACTTTCCTTCTCAGTTTACTGCTTGATGACTCCTTTTCCAAATCTATAACCTCTCATGCTACACCTTTAATTCCACAACTTCTTCCTTCCTGTTGCATCACAACAAATACAGATTGAGAGAGAGGGGTGGGGGAGGCAGCAATAAAATATACCAAAATATTAAATGTACGTCTCTCAAAAAAAGCAAAGAGACATCAGTTCAAAGATAGTTATGTGACCTAGATTAATCTACTCTTATGACACATAGAGCTTCTGTTTCCCAGTAGGCAGCTTTCATGTTTCATTGTTGATTTGTTTATTTTTGATTATCTAGAGGGGAAATACTTCCACTAGAGGGTCTCCAATGATCCCACAGAATTGGAAGTTTAGTCCTGCCTTCTAGCTCTTTTGGCATCCTTCAGGGACAGCATGAACAGGCAGAAAAAGAGATTATCTTGGGCTGAAGTGATTGATTGTGATCATCAGAGAAATAAGATCCTTAATGTACAGCTGGAGAGGAGAGAGAAGACATGAGGTACGGTGATTCTTGGCGTGCCTTCTTGTGCCACACTTCCTTAGGCAGTCAAGACTGTTGGGTATTTGCAACCTCAGTGATTAACATTTGAGTCATTCACCAGGAAAAAGATCCCAACTAAGTGAGATGCGAGCTGAAGGGAAAGGGCCAGATACATGGAAAAGGATGTGGTAGATCAGTCCATAAATACAGCTTCATGACCCCTTACAAAAATAACAACTTAACTTGCTACCCATGTTCATTTTATTTTCAATTTATTTTTCCCCTTCATTTTCCAGTTTTATATCAGTTGTGTTGATGGTGGCTATCCCTGGAATTTAAACAGCTGAGAAGTTACAAAACTTTGAGATAGCATCATAAAACCAAAAGAGAAATGGACATCAGAGTTTTTCGGTACTGAATTGTACAAATGATCTGATAATATTTTGGGTTTTGTCTCTTTGAGATGTGACAAATGTGCTTTTCAGTTGTACATAAAGATAGGTCAGACTTATTGTGTGATGGTGGAATTTTTTTTTCCCCTAAAGTCTGACAATGGCAATGAGGGTATACATATGTTTTGAAGAAGTAGAAAAAATGAATTATAGAGTATATTTTTCATTCTTTTAGTGCTCTTTAACTTCAACTCCCATCTTTATTTGAAATTAATCATCATGTGCATTTATAGAGGCCAATGAAGAGATATCTTTCTTGTCCATAAATCCTGGGAGTTTGAACAGGGTCATACAAATCTGATTTTACCAAGAGGATGATTCTATCAATGATTTTTGAAATTGAACTGAGTTACAAACATGCTCAAGAAGTTTAAAATTGATTTACACTAGCCTGACCATAAGCGCTGTACCCCAAATCCAGGAGCAGTAATGTCCATAGCCCCTGTGGTGATGACACCAGGAACAGGGTCCTATCCAAACTCTTCTTTCTGCTGGCACTAGCTGTGGTTTCTGTTTCCCACTTATTTCAAGGACTCAATATTCAGCCTTCCCAAACATGTTGTGAGATATCCGTTGCTTTCAATGAATTATTTTTTCTGTTTATGTTACCCCCAATCATTCAGTGCTTCTTGAAACAAAGAACTTTGTACTACTTTTTTCATATTTGTAAACCTTATGCATGTATGTGTTTACTTCCTTCTGAGGTAGTTCCTTGGAAAGCTCTGCCAGTGATGGTGAATAGTAAAATATTTCAAACTTTGTATTTTTGAAGTATTAATATTATTATTATTAGAAAAAATGCATCATTTTTCAACAGCATTCGTTGCATAACTATTACACAACTGACACTTAGGAAAACATACACTCTTGAATAGCATTTACTCGTTACCCTTGATGTTTTATTATGCTAAAGACAAATATCACTAATATTTATAAATAATACAAATATAATTGGCATACATGAGAAAGGCAGATAGAGTTTGGGTTCAATATTTCATCTCTGTGTGTGCTTTTAGGGCAAAATTTGTACACAAGTTTTCATATATTTTTAAAATAAGAATTTTTAAATCCTATGTGTTAAAATATATGTGTATATATGATACATTAGGCTCAGTCTGTGGTCTCTGAATTCAAGAAACATAGTATATATATCTTCAGAAAAATGAAGAGCTGAGAGATTAGTAAGTGTAGTATACAGCAGATAGATACCATGCGGCAAATGGTAGAGAACAAAACAGTGGATACTACTGATATTCACATGTGGGTAAAAGCTCTTTCATCTGAGCTCATCCAGGGTAAGTAAGGCTTGGAGAGGGTCCCTGAAGCCTGAATGGGATTTTGGGAAACAGAATAGTGGAGAATTTAATGACAAAAATAGACATATATAAAACAACACAATAGATAAATACCCATTATGAAGTCATGACAAAATTCAATAGAATTATGCTTTCTCTCCTCCTTCCTCATAATTAATGATTCTGAATTGATTAGAGGATAGTGGGAGTTTCAATAATTATTTTTTAAAGAAATTCTAATAGTGAGTGACTATTATATACTTATTGTGCAACTGGTACTATACAAAATGCTTTATACTTTAAAAATAACTATTCTTATACATGCATGAATTAGGAATGAATATGATTACCAAAATTTTATACATTGGAAAACTGAGAATCCAAATATAAATTCACTTTCTCAGAATGGCACATGAGTAGGTAGCAAAGCTGGACTTGATCTCTCTCAGTTCAACTTCTGGGTCATTACCCCCCTCCCAGGCTACTTCCTGTTAGTCCACCTTTGAGTCTATATTATTTTAAATCTAGACTCCCTTTTTAAGAAGGTGGGATTCTTCCTACAACTACTAAATAATCTTTATAACCATGCTTTGTTACCAGTATGCTTTCATGATTGTTTAACGAGAAATATTACTAAATATCAAGAGGCTCTAATCAAAGTAAGACTATTTTCCCAAATTAAATGTTGATAATTTTAATAGAAAAAAGCATGAAAAATTAAATGTTTCAGATGTTCTTCTTAAAAAAATATACCTCAAAAAATATCCTACAATTCCATTTGTTTCCCTTAATCTAATCTTTAAGACTATTCTTAATCTTTAAGCATTTGTGACTGTTGATGAAAATGCCATTTTCAACTCTCTCCCTCGCTGATTGTTTTGAGATCATTAACTGTTTTTCTCATGTGTTTATATTTAAAAATGTCTCCCCTCATTGGCACCAGGTACTGGACTAAAATTCTTCAGGTAGAAGCCTGTTTTTATTTGTCCCACTCACCCAAAACTCTAAGACTTCTCCTAATCTTTTTGCAGAGATGGTTATAGGACATTTTAGTGACTTGAGTACTCCAGCAGAGAGGCCAGGCCTGGGGTCCTGTGAAGAAAGGGACTGTGGACATGTAAACTAAGATTAAGTCTTTTGAAGACTGAGCAAAGAACTGTTTTGAAAGAGGCAGTGATTGAAAAGCTTTTAGGTCAGGAGACTGCCTGGTTGACCTAAAGAGAGGAAGAAGGTATGGCCCACACAGGAATGGAAGATCGTAATCTCAAAAATAAACCTGACCATGTCTTTTACTTCTTTTTTTCTTTTCTTGTTTTTTCACTTCTTTGAATTTAAATATCATCATTGTTTAATAAATTAGAAAAGTCTGTGCTTCAAGATGGTGAGACCTTCCCAATGCTGATAAAACGTCAGCACTTCACAGCCCCAACTGAAAGCATTATTCTGACTTTGAAGTCTGAGGCTTGAAAAATGTGCAGTCATTTGACACCACCTTCTTTTCTGAATGCTCAGAGCAGTTCTTTCCTAAAGGCAAGTACACTATGTACATGGAGACAACGTTTTTTAAAAGTGAAGTTAAGATGAGACAACAAGAAATTTCTGATTTTGATTTTTATTTCAAATGCTAATTTCTGTTTTGACCCTTGTCCTGTACTTTTTACTAAGCCCTAGTGAGAACAAGAGCATTGGAGCTAAAACTGAAATTGCTCTAGTAAAGTCATCGGGACCTTAAAGCTTGACAGGGATATTGGTGTGTGGTGACATTAGCTTTGAGCTTATCTGTCTGTGTTCCGTGTTAAGCATTTGTGGAAGTGCTCAATATTTTCTAAGCCTCTTCCTTGAAAAATCATCTCCTGTTCCTCCTAGTCTCTTACCACAACCTCAAATACCGGGGGTGCCAAAAAAATGTATACACAAGACTTGTACTCATCTTTTGTTATCGGTATATATTTAGAATTACAGTTTTAATACAGTTTCTTTTTTATTTTCTTAACATATGTATACATTTTTTTGGCACCCTCTGTATAACCATACAACTCCATGAAAATTACTTTTGAAAAATTTTGCCAATCCTAAGTATTAGCAGAAGTTTACTTTACCATTGAGAAGTGGCATTGACTATGGCTGCTGTCAAGTTTGGGTCTGATTATTTTCAGCCATTAAAAAAACAAAACAAAACAAAAAACATAATTCTAGACAAAGGCAGATTCTCTTTCAAGTCCTACCTGCTGTGCAAGCCTGACAAAAGATTCAATGGATGGGAATGTACTGCAATGGTCCAAATTCATCCTTTAACCTCTGTGCTCCACTGGCTATCATACACAAATTTGATTTTTGCTAGAAAGATCCATTTTTCCTTCCCTCAAAGGAGAAACCTAATGAGACTGAATGAGTTCAAGAATTATTTCTTGAATGATTTTTCACAAGTGATGAATAGCAATTCCGGAAATTTTCTTTTCAATACCTATTTTTGTTGTACAAGTTGGTGACTGAGAACAAAACAGAGAACTTAGCTGCTTTTGAAAATAAAAAGCAAGTTATAGAACACAACCATATGGGCAACATGGTACAGTGAAAAGCATCTTACTCTTCAAATTTGAAGAACTAAACTACAATCCTAGAATACTGTCTGTATCTCTTAATAGACATCTGTCCTGTGTTTGTTTTTCAGTTTCAGTTTCATCTTTTTGCCCTAATTGGGCAAAGTGACATCTTAGATGCTCACTTGCTGCTTGATTCAGTTTAAGAAGAAGCAAGACATAAAATTAAAGCTATGACAGCGATAGCAAACATGTGATGCTTAGAGAAAAGTAAGGAAACTAGGCTGGCTAAAGAGAAAGAATCAGTCATGTTAGACAGTGAACTATACTGGCCAGAGAAATTTTCCGTTGTGACTCAGAAGGCTACTATGATCTGCCTAAGCCAATCCTCACATCTTAATTGAGGTGCCAGTGGAAAATGGGTTTCTAGATTAACTATCTAATTTTGAATCCTTAGTTCCTTGTCTGTGGAATTCACTTGAACTGGTTTTGGGGATTCCTGCACAGTGCCAGGCCAACAGGTCAATTGAGCCTAAAAATTGGTAAAGATGGGGGTTGGGGGGGGAAGTTGATTAGGGTTTGTTGAATGAATACATGGGTGAGTTCAGTAAAAGTGCCTGAGGTATTCAAGGTGTACATTTGTTCAGTATACATTTATTTGTATTCTGAGATTTCATATTAATTAGCTTTGGCTAAGTCACTCTGTGGTAACAAATGGCCCTGAAATCTCTAGATTTACAGTATTATTTATTTCCTACTCACATGTACCTGCTGCAGGTTGATTTCAGTTCACTTCACTTGTGTTCTAAGTCCAGGACCCACACTGAAGAAGCAGTCTGGTGGCAGAAGGCAAAGAGCTAAGGCACACCGCCTGACCACTCTTAATGTTCTATTAACAGGGGTGTTTGGCACTTCTGCTTACATTCCACTGGCCAAAGAAAGTCGTATGAGGCAGACATACTCCACCACAGGGAGGCACTTCAAGTCATGTATCAATGGAAGGTGAAGTGTGATTCTCCTACCGATGAGGAAATGGACAACTGGGAGCAAAAATACAATCTAGGTAGACCATAAATTTCTGAATTAAAGTTGTCTCAGAATTAACACGTGATTATATTCCTTCCATTCTTTAATAGAAAATGCAGCTGAAAGCTAACAAGTAATTTTCATTTCACTAATGTTATCTGTCTTTCACAGATGTACACAAATGCGATTGCCTTTTGTGCCTGCTTGCTCTTCTGTGAGGGCACTTCAGAGGCTATTGTTCATTCCTAGTCCGTCTTTCAATATCCGTGCTCATTCACTGAGATTGCACTCTTGGATATGTGTGTTATTGTTCAGAGAGTTGAGTGGGCTTCACAGAATCCAGATTTATTGGTAAGATTCTAGGTACTTCTTCTAATATATGTTAAAAGGCATTGTGGCATGAATTGTAGTGACCTTGCATTTAAAGAACTGCCTTAAGTAATATGCAGACTATGTAATGGAGACATCAGTCAGTGTCCAGGGTCTTTGAAAAGTATGACTATCATTACTGCCTGAGCGATGCATGAGCTGGATTTGCTTTTATTTTCAAATATCCTTTCAAGCAGTCTTCGTCCAGCGCTAATGTTATAAAGCCAGTGTCTGAGACACCTTTGTTTTTATTGTGGCAATATATCTGTGCTCTCTCTTGATCTTAAGTAATCTAGTACCCCTGAAAGATGATCCTGAGACTCTGAAAGAAGAAAAAGTCAGATAACATCTTACAGTGACGTTTATGTAATTGCCCTAGTCAGAACTCATTTCCAGCTTCCTATGTGGGAGCTTACTTCAGTGTTGTAGCTAGGAAACAGGGAAAGCAAATAGCTATTTATCTCTGGCTCCGACTTTCTGAACTATTCATGCTTAATAGGAAGCATTTCATCCAAGAATCCCGAACTCACAGTCACGCACAGGTTTGCTTCTTAAAAATCCCAATTTTCTTTGAAAAATAATTGGAGGGACTTGTCATTAGAGACCAAATTGTCCCTATATAGACCCAACAAGAAAGTTTCTTTATAATCAATAAAATTCTCCATTTTTTTCCTGCACTTTGTGTATCATAGTGTTTCTCAAACACTATATTTTGATTAAATTTTTAATCTCAAGTCAGTTGAGTTCACACGAAGTGGTAGCTGACATGTCTCTCACTGCAGACAGTAAAAATCTTCTACATTTAGCAGGGCTTGTTTACAAGCTGTTTCCATGAATTTCCATCTGGAGATCTGAGGCAGGAATCAAGAGTCTGCCACAATGTTCTACATTTAAGCTAGAAAGACCCATCCATGCCTTATGTAATAGATGGCTAGAAAAGAGGAAAAGCATCTACCAGGAATTAGTTCTAATATTCTACCTAGTTCATTCTGATTTTTGTTCAATGTAAAGTTTGACTTTATTCTTGTTTTGTGCATCTTCCTAGCCCCTAATACCCTGTGTTTCCTTGGCTCTTGTAGGAATCTAGATCTACTTACCTCTGACTCTTTCTATCCTCGGAGACTTGGGGAGAGGCTCTCACATTTGCTCTAGACTCTGAGATATAAACCCTAGCACCAAACCATATGGCATTTGGCCAGTGGTCTAGTTGACTCCACTGAGAGTCAGGTTGGACAACATCGCCCCATAAAAAGTTGCAGTCTTAATGGAAAACAAACCTCATTTCCTTTGCCTCAGATGATCTTCACTCTGTCACACTAAGGTCAGTGAAGTAGTGAATTACTTGGTAATTTTGCAACCTCAGTGAGTGACTGAGACTAATTTAGCTTTAAGGATTTTTCATCACACTTTAGAAAAATAAAATATTTGTGGCGTCATGTAACTTGATAAGACAAAGAATGTGTACTGGCACATTTGTGCTCATGTGACACATTTTTTTTCAGTGTGATGTGAGATTCCAGAGGGCAAGGACTCTGTCTTAGTTATCTTTGGATTCACAGTCTATAGAATAATGTCTGGACCACAGCGAGTACTCAGTAAATATCAGCAGTATGAGTAATGAACAAATGAATGAATGAAAAAAGAATACATGATTATATATTACTATAATACTATTAACAACAATTTATCATTTATTATGTTAAGAAACTGTGAAAACAATGCAAATGGCCTGAAGTCCATTATCACTCATTGCATTGAATATTTTCAACCACCCTACAAAACGAGAAGTATTTTATCTTCATTTTGTCATTGATAAATATTGAGGAGGCCATGAGATTTTTAACTTGCTTTCTAAAAACTTAGTACAGGGACTCACACAGTGCTGGTGTTGTGCTAAGTCAATATTTCTGGAAGGAAGAAGAAGGAAGGAAGGAAGGAAGGAAGGAAGGAAGGAAGGAAGGAAGGAAGGAAGGAAGGAAGGAAGAAAAGGCCAATAAGGTAGTAAATAGCAGAGCCAGTAAACCAACCAGGTCTAACTGGTTCCAAAATCTTTTCTGTTGTTGTTTTTAATGATGTACATTAACACAACAAATATTTTTAGATGTAAATCATTTGCAAAGGTGCTGGGAGAAAGGATTGTAATGATATAAAAAACAGAACCTCTACCCTCAAGGAACGTCCAGCATGATGGGGGAAACTGTCAATGAATAAGAGAAATAAAATAAATTTAAAATGTTGATATTTGGAATAAAAGGAAAGGTAGACACTTGAAGCTCATAAAACATGGCCTTTTGAATGAATAAAGTAAGTCGCCCTTCAGGAAAGCTGTAAAATCAGAGATCAGTAATGGTTGTTTGGTCTCCAACAAATTTCCTCCCACTCTTTTTTCTCTCCTTAAGGCTGGTTCATCTTCACCCACTTTCCTCTACCTTCTTCAAAATTCTCATCTTAAAGGAATGTATTGTAAGTATTAACATGCAAAGTAAATTTAAGTCATTGACTTACTTCTCTGTGGTGTGTAAGCTTTTAAATCCCATCTTCATCAGTGGAATTCAAGGCATCAGGAAGAAAGTGAATGGGATTTTTATGTGGGGAACACCTTGCTAGGTCACTGAAGATATCGTAATATACAGAGTCACATTTTCTGCTCACATATAAACCTAAACTTGAGACAATACCATTAAAAAAAAATAAATAATAATAAAAAAAAAACCACAGAGAATCATGAGCCAACTGTTCTGATTTGGTGTTTACTTGATGTTCAAGCCTCAGATCCTGCTTTCATTCTCATGAAACTCAACTACCAGAGAACATACTATACAGAGAACACCACAGTCACCAACTAGAGATAACTACTGTTTACATATAAACTGTCTTCAAATTTTATATATGTCCCTAAGAGTATATGATAAAATTGAAGTTACAATATAGAAATAAACACTTACTTTTAACATCATTACTTTACTGACCTTAAATATTTAATAACATGAACATATCTTATTTAACTGGTTTTCAGTTGATACTCACTTCAATTATTCTCATATTTTTGCTCATAAATAACATTCAAACAAACACCCTTATAGATAAATCAGTGTACATGTGCCTGATTATTTCTTTGACATACATTCCTAGAAGTAATTATCTGTACTCTTCATGTAACACTAATAAATCTATAATTACTTCAAAATAAAAAGTTTAAAAAGCATTTTGTCAAATTACAGGTATGTATGCATATATGCATGTTTGCACATACACAATTACTTAGGTACTTTCTTAAAACTTTCTGATCATTTTTCCCAATGAATGTACTTACTGCCCTCTAAGAATGCTCCCAAAAGAATCAAATGATTAATGCTGCACTTGGCTCATAGGAAATATTCAGACTATTTGAAGAATAATGAATGAAAGCATATGAGAATGAAATATTTCTGTTCACAATAACACTGTCAGAAATCATGCAATCTTGTGTTTCTTCTCTCTCTCTCACCCTCTACATTCACCTCCATTGATATTGATACATGCCTCTCCCCCCCCACCACATGAATATCATATGAGGTCAATAACTGGAGAGATATTTTCTTTTTGTTTGCAACTCAACTCCCTGCATAGCTCCACCAATGGAAAATTAGTGACACAAAATTACTGCTGGTGAAGTCTTACATTGGAGCTACTTGACTCCACTGTTGGGACAAAATCTGGTGTCATTCTGTTAGATATTCTCTGTTCAACATATAGGTCTTATCGGAGAATTTCCTACATTCATTTTATATTAGAGAGCATATCAAATGGAACCTCTGACCTATTATAAGAAAGAAATATATATTATCACAACCTTTATGACATCTTCAAAACCTCCTTGGGACACCAACATGTGAGTAGCTGCAAAACACTTAGAATTCTTTCTGACAGTGTCAGGGGAAAAAACCAAGCAATGGCTCTAGGAGCCAAAGGACAAGCCTCATGATTTCAAAATCTGTCTCATTGGCCTTTGAATTGAAACCCTGAACTCTGAGATATATTTCATTTTTCTCCCTTGCTCCTCTGAATCTAAGCTATCAAACTACAGTCATTGTACAGCTGTCTTTCCTTCTTTCTTTTGCCATTTGTTATTAAAGGACGAGTTATTTGTTCATGGAAGGAGGCACAATGAAAAGTGTCCCCTTATCCCGGAAAAGAATAGGCCACATACACATTTCTCTTCATCTTCTTGCCATTTTAGATGAAAGTCAGGATTTCAGATGCTCTGCAGCCAGAAATAAGTCATTGACTTACATTTAATTTCTCCTCTGGAGAAAATGTTCTTGCAGGATCAAAGCAACTTCCATCATTTCTAATGAGTATTAGACAGCAGAAGAAATCCATATAAGAATCTAACAATTAAATTAATTAGAAAGCAGATATGCAAAGAAATAAAGAAAAGACCTTCACAGAGATCTGCTGTGACATATTTGAAGAGATTTCCTCCCTAAATTATAACGTCTTTTGTTAAATATGAGCATGTATTTTTCCCCCAAGAATGAAAGAATGAGCAAAAGGTCTCAGAGTGATACTGTGAAAGTGATACTGTGATTTTTGCTTACTAATATATTGTTTCCTTCTCATTTTTAAGGTCAGATCCACAGTTCTGAGTTCTAGTAACAACTGATCTGTAATTCACTGAATATAACCTTGCAAAGTCACTTAAATTCTTTCTGCCTTGATTTCCAATGCTGAAGTTAGCATTCGCAATCTTTAAGGTTTATTTCTATTTTAATGTAGCTTAATTTGATGTGATGGTATCTTTTGCAGATATTTATCTTTGTTCCTGCCCAGAATACATCTGTTCTTCTAATCACCATACCCAATTTTCCTCTGGAGAACCTCCCCTTTCTTTACACTTACCACATTCTGCTAGGGTAGTTTACTCCACCCTTTGCATCAGAGGTAGACATCAGACTATCTGAGGAGCACAGTTTCCTCTTTACACCGACTGTTCAGTGACAGGTTATAAGATGCAGTCAGAGTAAACGAGAAACAATGAGGCATTGGCTGGGAATTCTGGGCAAGAATTCCCTGTCTTTCCTATGGGACTTGAAGCTGAGAATTTGTAAAATTAATAACAATCTTTAAGACATGCTGGGGTGATGCTAGAGATCCCAGGGACTACTGTATGAAACCAAAGAATAAACCTAACTAAGTTGAAGACTCAATAGGGACAAAACAAATCCGAATGTAATCATTTAAGTTCCTGTAACCAGTCATGCCTGAAGACAGAATACTTTGGGAAATCTCAGCTGTGTAAGCCAACAACTGTTTTTTGTTTGTTTGTTTGTTTGTTTGTTTGTTTTTAATGCTGAAGCCAAGGTATCAGTTAGGATATTTCTGGATGCAAGGAAAAAGTATTACTACAAATGGCTTGAATAATAAATATAATCTATCGGCTCATGTAGCTAATAAGAATGAAAGTAGGAAGGGCTTTATGTTTGTTTCACTTAGGTAGTCAATGATGTCATCAAAACTCACTTCCTTTTGATATCTCTTATCTGATTTTCATAATAACAGCTTCATGTAAAGACTGTCTTCCTCATAGTAATAAGATGGCTAGTGCAATCTGATTTATATGTTTTCTTGTCTAAGGCAAGCATGATCCTCTTTTGTAGTAAATCTGTCAGAAAAGCATTTTTCCCCCCATAAAATGTCATCTTTCTGTCCTATTAACCAGGTTTTATGCAATGCTGAGTCTTACACTACCCCTATGGCCAGAGGAATGAGAAAACAGATAGGTTTAGGAACAGATTTCCTAAAGCATTAACTGTGGCTTTGTGGTTTCAACAAATCTCATCCACCCAGTTGCTGGAGTGGATCAATCTACCCCCATTACATGGGGAATGCATAATGGGGTTGTAAGAGATGGGGAGACAACTACAATATCCACCACAGCCTGGTGGGTATGAGTTGTCTGTGACTTGCAGTTTCCAGGACAATTATTTGAAATCTATAGATCAAATCTAAGGCAAAAAGTGGAAACTCACACTTGCCTTATATTTTTATTCCCATTCCTCCAACACAAAGCTTCTAGAAGTCTAAATAACCTAGAGGAGACAAAGGGGGAAGATGGTATACTGAAGGGAGCTTTCTGGAAAGTGGCCCGGAAGCCAAATAGGACAGGAAAAGTTCCTGGGATCCACAAGCTGAGGTAAATCCTTGGACCTGAGCTCTACCCTGCCTCATGTCCAGCCAGAATTCTCTGATAGATCCAGGGTTTCACCAGGGTTTCAGGTAGTCTCAAATCCTAGTAAAATTTGAAAGTGACCTCTTTTACAGAGGTGTTAGCTTTTGCCTTCAGATCCAAATCATCTGCTATGACATGCTGTTGGGATGTGAAGTGTCCATCAGGGGCCATATTGTACCTAACTTCCCAGGAGAGAGTCAGCTGGAACAAGAATACTTACTTGGATAACAAGAATTTGAACTAATGAATAAAGACATTCTTATTTGGTGCTGTTAGACACAGAGATACGGAAATGATGGTAGAGCAGAAATTACAAACTGCATGGAAGAAATGTATCTACAGAGAAAGGAACAGAGAAGAGATACATAGAAAAGTAAGAAGAGGGGATCTTGTGATCCTGGAAGGAGAACAATGAAAGAAAGGGCTTATCTAATTATTCTCTGCTTCCTATGAAATACAGTTGTACTAAAGTCTCTAAATTCTGAAAATACCTCCACCCTCACTCTATACATGTGTGCTAAAGCTCTAAGCTAAATTCAATGACATTTTCTTTTAATAATGAATAGTCTTCATCTAGACAAACCTGATGACAAGTGCTAAATACAAATATATAGAAGATTGATGCCTCCTGTTTCTTGGACAATCCTAAAGGGAAAAATACACTAACAGAATCATAAGAGACTTATCTGGGAAAAAGCTGCAAAGTCACATAATTGATGGTCCGAAATGAACACAAACACTAGTATTTACTTTGCCTATAACATTTCATACAGCCTTATTCAATCCTGGTAACAACCAAATGACATATATTATTAGCCTCATTTTTACAGATGAGAAACTAAGTCTCAAAGAGGCTTAATAACGTGCACAGAGGAAAGTGGTACAGTAAAAATGTGCTCCATAACATAGGAAGAGAATAACTGTATCTTTTCTCTTTCCCTTTATGTCTTTCATGATAAAGATTACAAATCCTCCTATATCTAAGCATCTTTGTCAAACCAGATACATTTTGCGATTTTATTACTTACATAGGAAGTATGTAGTACTCTAGGCAGAGGGAATAACAAGTGAAAGGCACTTTAGGGGTGTGATGGCCTGGTATTTGAGGGAACTAGATAAAAATTCTATTTCAAGAATAGAAGACTCAAAATAAGGAGGGGTTGCAGATGAAGCCAGAGAGGTACAAAGGGGGTCAGTTCTTGAGTCCTTTTTATGGGATTCTAAAGTTCTTAGACTTGCCTAGAGATGATACAGACTTACTCAAGTGTTTAAAAAAAGCAGTAGAAAAATCATCATTGAAAGCATGGGTGTGTTGTTTCTGAGCTACAAATACCACATCAAACATAACCATACACATATGTGGAGAGACAAACAAACCTGTGCCTTGGAAGTTTGAGATAAGACAAAAGAAAGCTAAAAGGATGCAGCATTCTTTATCCACTGCACTTTGTTTTGATACACACAACCTTTGGGATGTAAGACATATATATGTGAGATTGCTGCAATCTTCACAAGAGAATCCAGGCCTTTTTTGGATATTTTGTGTACTTTCAATGCATTTCCTAACAATTTTATGAAATGAGATTGCTAATAGAATAAGGGTCCACCTGATGAGCACATATGAAAATACCTTGTCTCCAAGACCCAGATAACCTGGGCATTCAATTCCTATTTAGTCTGAAAGCTGATCCCTTGGGCTTTGCCTCTCTAGACATTTGCCTGTGTGTAGATGGATGGCATTAATTTCAGATGGGGAAATCTAGTAATGCCACCCTGAACTCTGCAAACAAGGTCAGACATTTGTAAGTGCTACAGCCCTCCAGGAACACACATGCTATGTATTCTGTCTGGTGTATTCTTTTTTGTGTGTTCTGTCTAGAGATTTCTTTAAAGGAATTTTGTATGTATCAGAGAAGAAGATTAATGTTCCCATATCTAAATTTTCTATGATTCCTCAACAACTGAAAAAGCAGAGGGATTCCTTGGTTTGATTAGATAGCAGGCTGTCATCAGGCTGGAAAGTGTCAGTTGTCTGGAGTAGAACTGAAATCAATGTGCTTTTAGGACAATTGGTCAGGGTGGCATTTCGGCTCTTTAAGATCTCATT
The DNA here is from genome assembly GCF_057876585.1 of Rhinolophus sinicus. Classification (NCBI taxonomy): domain Eukaryota; kingdom Metazoa; phylum Chordata; class Mammalia; order Chiroptera; family Rhinolophidae; genus Rhinolophus; species Rhinolophus sinicus. Next base: position 134,134,045 of record NC_142517.1, on the reverse strand, counting down.
CCATATAAAAATTGTTAACTATATGACACATCTTTAAACATCTCTTAATTTTTTCTCACTCCTCCATGCCCTGTGATGCTTCTCTCCCTCTCATGTTTTCATTCTCTTATAAAACTGAAGAACACCTGACCTCGGCACTATTATCATCTAATCAAAGTAAACCAATAATTCTTAAGCAGCAATTATGCACAAACGTGTTCCAGTTACTGTGGGAAAATGAGGTCACTGACCTTAAAGATCTTTGAATTTAGATGAGGAGACAAGACATTTGCAAAAGAAAAGTATAATAACAACAGAAGGTAAAACACTACTATGAGGTAGCTGCTTGGTACAAACTCTGTTCCTACCCAGAATTTGTCTGACATCCCATGGAAAATGGCCATGTAAAGTAAAGCACTTGAAATCTTTAGCTAGTGTTATATCCCCAAATCCCACCGCCACCAACACGGAAAATGATGGAGAAAAGATTCAGAAATGAATCCAAGGTATAGGGCTTGGATGACAGAGTCAATTATTGCATTCTTCACAAAGATAGGAAGTAACAAGGGAGCTATTTTTGAAGGAAAAATTAGTCTCAAAAAAAAAAAAAAAACTGTTCAGATGACGTTTCTCGCTAACCTACTCAAAAAAAAAAAAAAAAATGTTCATGGCTTCCTGCTTACTGAGTTTGGTAGAGCAAAACTATTACCTGTACCAGCCATCATGCTACGGAGTGCAGACACAAGATTTAATAAATCATACTCTGCCTTTGAATTCAGCATAAGTAGAGGAAACATCGTGAAACTGGATGAATTCCTTGAAGATGAGAATGTTATGGATCAAGCAACTGTGAACTCCCAGGAGGCAAACACATCAGCTTTCTGGAACAGCATCAGTGGAGAAAAGTCACCAAAATGAGAGCAAGAGCAAGCCCTCTGTGACTCCTCTCATCCTGTGGCAGTACACAGAAGTCTGACCCGGCTGCACATTAGACTCCTGCAGAGAGACCCTGGACATATACTGCGCTGCTTTGAAGCTCTGTCACTGGGAGGTGCCAGCATTCTCGTGGCATGATGAGAGACTGAGATCCAACAACAGTGTAATATGGCAGAACCTTGGTTCCAAGCTTAATCCAACATCTAAGCACTCATTCATTGGCTGAGAGAACACCAGAGCCTGCTCCTCTGGGGTGATCAGGAAACTGAGGTACAAGCCTTGAGAACGCAGCTGTCAGACCAGCAGAATTCTGTTCTATCACTCCAGTGTTCACGGCTGTGGGAGCTGCAGCCCTTTCAGTGGCAGGATCAGGGACTGGGGTTCAAACCAGTGAGCATGTAATGCAGTTACTGCTAATCCTCCTGGCAGAACCGTGCCCTAAAGTGATGAGGCAGACCTGTGTGAGGCCTGATGCCTTTAAGGATTCAGTGTAGCCAGCTGCTATGAAGCTCTGTAGTAGCCCGTCTAGAGAGAATCAGTCTTATAAAAGTTAACCCTAACCTTCAAATGTCAAGAGAACAGAAATCTAACTTGGGAAATTCTAAATTTAGGGGAAGGGAAAGGCAGAACTACCAGAAACAGAAAAATTATCCAGAAAAGTATAAGGTAAATAAGAGTATTCAGGGCCATCGAGGAATAGAGTGATGAATGTCAAGTCAAGAGGGCTATTTAAAATGCTAAATGTGTCTGAGCCTATATAGGGAGAATGAAATATAAACAGAGAGATAAGATTTTTTTTAAAGGGTTATATTAGTGACTATATTTCAATAAAGTTATGCAATCAGAAACCAGATGAAAAATTAAAAAATAATGAAGTGATAAGAAAAGGAATAGTGGGAAAAAGTAGACAGGAAATTATGAGATAGGAAGAATTTGCAGCAAGGATTTTTTTTTTTTTTTTTTTTTTTTTTTTTGCTAACGCAGACATACTGAGGATGTGTGAAAGGAGCATCTGAGGATTGAAAAAGTTAAGATGGTTAGAAAGAATTTTTGTTCTCTGACAAATGTTTCTACTTTTTATGTGTCACTGTATGGTGAAATTAAAGTATATCAATGAGGACGTATATCAGGTGATTGTTTTCATTTGATTAAGGATAATTTTTATGCTTCGGTAACTCTAACTCATGGGGATATCTCTAATAGTGGCTTGTCAGTCATCAAGCTGGGTAAGAGAGTTCTATTCTGGTTAAGTCACTTTTCTATCACCCTTAAGAATTCAACTTCAATCTGTGCCTCTTCTTATAGGTCAGACAGTTTTCTCTGTACATAACAGCATTCACATGCATCTTTCCATTTCCCCCAAACTCTAGACAGGAAAATTGTGGCCAAAACCAGTGGTGGATAAACTGAATGGGGTTTTCTTCTCTTACTGGGAAATTATATGTCTAACTTCTATTAGTTACAAAGAAAAGAATCAGGAAAAAGTGTATTGACACTTTTTTTTCTTTCTTACTAGAGTCTCAACACAATACAAATATAATTTTATATTTGTAATACTTTTTGAAATGCAATATTCAGATACCAAATAAGGAAACCAAGGTACAGGGAATTTGAGAACATTTTCTTTTCATTTTTAAAAATTAAATTTATTGGGGTGACAATAAGACCTGAATAAAACAAACTGCATAGAAGAAAGCATAGGTACAAAACTTATTGACCTTGAGTTCAAAGAGGATTTTATGAATTTGACCTCAAAGGCAAGGGAAGTAAAAACTGAAATAAATGAATGGGATTATATCAAACTAAAAAGCTTCTGCACAGCAAAAGAAACCATCAACAAAATAAAGATAAAACCAACCAAATGGGAAAAGATGTTTGCAAACAATGTCTCCAATAAGGGACTAATATCCAAAATATATTAAGAACTCATACAACTCAACCACGACAAAAAACAACAACAAATGATCCAATTACAAAATGGCCAGAGGACCTGAACAGACACTTCTCCAAAGAAGACAAGACATACAAATACCCAACAGATATATGAGAAAATTCTCAACTTCACTAGCTATTAAGGAAATGCAAATCAAAACCACAATGAGATACCACCTCACACCTGTGAGAATGGCTGTTATGAACAAGACAAATAATAACAAGTGTTGGAGAGGCTGTGGAAAAACAGAACCCTTATAAATTGTTGGTGGGAATGTAAATTGGTACAGCCCCTATAAAAAACAGTATGGAGGTTCCTCAAAAAATTAAGAATAAAATTACCATGTGACCCAGCAATCCCTCTCTTAGACATTTACCCAAAAATCTGAGAATATTTTCAAAATCACAAGAAAGGTAAATGACTACACCAATACTAAACAGCCAGATGTTTCTGATCCTATTTTTAGTATCCAACCTCCTCTGTTGATAATAATGCTAAAAATGACTTGTTTCCAAGTGACTAAGCCATTCATCCCAGAGATTGAACTTGGTGTCTTTGGTGGATTTTTTTTTTCCATTCTGGGTATTTTTATTTTGAGACTGATGACCCTCTTTAAGATAGGTCTAGGCAATGTCATAATGAATAGGCAGCCCAGGCAACAGAGTGCCAACATCATTCAAAATAATAGACTGATACCATACAAAGACATTAGCCAGTTGAATGATTTTTCTTCCCTTCACTTTCAAAATCATCATTCAAACACACACACACACACACACACACACACACACACACACACAGATTATTTTACACAAAAGATATTTATTAAATTGCTTCATATTGAGCAGAAAGTGTTAAGTGGTTTCTTGTTTTCTCCTACAGATCCTTGGTTATACCATTAGAAAGGTTCTCAGTACATGCTGAAGCTATTCATTAATTTGTATCTGGGACTCCTACGATGTTAGCTAGAGCCAGTAATAATTACATTGAGAGAACAGATGTATGGTCTAATTCACACTTTCACTTTTTTTCCCCTCAAGATTGAAAGATGTTTGATTTTTAAAATACATGACTATTCATCCTATGTCAGTCCGCCTTGCTAATTTGAAGGTCAGAGTCTCCTAGCATGCTAAAGTTGGAACTCATGAATACATTATAGGGCATCCTTTCAGTGGTAGAGCTGGAGATTGCTGGGGCCAGATGGGCCTGCATTCAGTGTGAAACAGAGGACTAAGATTATCTACTCTCTTCTCCTACCCCATTACTGGAAAGACCTTTACCCTATTACTATTAAAGTAAATACTAAAAATAAAGAAGTGTTATTTCAAAGATTGCACTTGAGTTTTAAAAAATAAAATGTTTATAATACAAGGAAAATCATGATCTGAAAAATTCAAACATCTGTTTTCTTCAAATCATTACGGTATCACACTGATTCTGCTTCAAAAATATCTTTCCAATGACACTGCCAATATAGGCCCATAACACTTCCTACATGAGTTAGGATTATTGCAACAGTTCACACCTTGTTCCCTTCAGTCTTGCCTCTGCACATACATGCCAATGTGTGCCATTGAAGTTGGCACCATTCCTGGGACAGGCCAACCTCTTATTCATATTTAAATTTTGGCACATGACCAAAATGCTCATTTTCCTTTTTCAATGGATGATTTTTCTATTAAATCTTTAGGAATCAGCTCACTTATTGGGAATATTTTACCTATAGGGTCATATTGCCAAGCCCATGTTAGTGTTTGGCCCCAGAAAATTATCATTTTCCCTATTTTCTTGTGACTTTTGTAACTACTCAGATAATGTAGCTCTAAAGTAATTGCTAGGGCTACAGAAAATATTTCTAATACCTCTACCATTATCAAGTGATTACACACAGATCTCTCTGCTTTGGGTACATGGAATATCACACTTTGATGGTGCCATGTTCTGCAATGTCATTTCCAATGACTATGGTACATTCCCTCCCCTTGTTCACTCAAACTACCCTAGAATATATTATCGGACAGCCCAGGCAGTCAATTTCCCTTTATTATAGATACTTAGAGAACTTTTTAAAACACCATAATTATAAAAAACAATAATTCCCCTTCTGAAATTGAAATGTGTCACTCTCTTCTTCAGAGAAGGTCTACGGTTATTATCTTGTGACTCGCATATTGTGTCAGGAAAAGTGTATGTCATAATACAAAAACAATTATATAAGTTTGTAGCAATTCAAACATTTTAGAGAGGACATAAATACTGAAAAAAAAAGTAAAACACTGCATATGTGGCAATATATTAAGGACTCAGATCCATCTTTATCAGGAAGGCCAAAGAGAACATGGAAAATGAGCACAAATTGTTAAGTTGAATCTATTGAGGTTAATGAAGACATTTTTATTTTCTCAGTCATAGCAAAAGTTCTTGTTCCCAATTTGCATGTATGTCTCTATACAAACAAACACACACACACACACACACACACACACACACACACACACACAATACAGATAAAGAACTCTCTTCACTGTCTTTTAGTCTTTGATGTCTATACACAGCTCCAAAATCATATTGTTTGCATGCAAATAGAAAAAGCTGCATAATGGTTAAAAGTATGGATTTTGGAGTCATACTATCAATGTTCAAATTTGGCACTTCCATTTAAAACATAAGTTCTCAGCTTTAGTTTTCTTATCTGTAAAATGGCAATAACAATAACAGCTACAACACAGTATGCTGTTAGGATTACATTAAATAATATATAAAACTAGTCATTCTTGAAAATAAGCAGTATTGGAGGACTTATACTACCTGATTTTAAAATTTATTATAGAGCTAAATTATAATATCCACATATGTTGGCATCAAACTTAATGAAACAAAGTGAAGTGGCCAGAAATAGACCGATATTTACAACATCAAATAAGATTTGACAAAGGTGATAAGGCAATACAATACAAATGGGGAATGTATATTTAATTCAATTAATGGTGCTAAAATAATTGAGTATCTGTAAGGAAAAAAGTGAACCTTAATACATGCCTCATACCATATACAAAAAATTCCTGAAATTGGTCACAGACCTAAATAAAAGAGTGAAAACTATTAAATATCTAGGACAAAAAAAGCATTGAAAAAACATATGTGTGATGTTTAGTAGAAGAAAGTCACTTAAATAAGACACAAAAAGTACAAAATATAAAAAACAAAATAATAAAATGTCATTCATCCAAATTAAAACTCTCTGAAAGACATGGTTAAAAAATGAAAATGGAAAATATACAGAGGACATCATCAAAATGGCGGCATGAGGTGAGCCTCTGTAAAGCTCCCCTGGAATTTACAACTAATCGAACAACAATAACTCCACAAAGGACTGCCGGCACAGCAGACAGGCAAGACGAAGAGACCCACTACTGAATTCACCTAAAGGTGGGCAAGTCGCATGGTGGGGGGAGGAGGGAAGGGAGAAGTGCGGTGATGAGGATGGGCGGGCACAGGACGCAGACCTAGCTCAGTGCTCTAAGCTCTCTGCATCCCGGAACTACCACAGTTTCAGGAGAGAGAAGAACTCGGACTGCTAGGGCTCCATTTATGGCCCACAGGACTGAGGGGGCAGCATATAACACAGCTGAACCCAACGCTCACGGCAGAGACCTCGGAGAAAAGACTGAGGGAAGAAGGCTGAAAACGGTGGTTTAAGCCCACACTGTCAAGCAGAGAACGGAAGCCTTAGGCACTGAGACTAGCCGCCCCCTTCCTACCCTCCCAGAACTCGCCCCGCCCCAACCTGCCCGGTGCTAGAAGCAGAACAGTAGCAGTGTCAGATCAAAAGAACAGAATATTTGCTGTTCTGAGAACTGTGGACTGCAGACACAGATTTGCAGCCCAATTAGTTCTGGCAAAGGGGAGGGATCTGTGGAAGCAGGACCATCTGTGGTGGTGGTCGCAACAATTGCTCTGGGCCACCTCTCACAACTCACCCCGCCCCTGGCCCCACCTATCTGGGCGGATCCCTGCAGGAGTAAACAGAACTGCTGAAACATACGGGCTATGAATCTGGTGCAGGAAAAGCTCTCTGCATACCCACACAGACACTGCGACCTGTGACCCAGGCGAACTATTATCAGAGGAGAAGCCCTTCTCCCAGGGAATCCCCCCATTGTGTGAGAAGCTGGAATAGTGCAGAGAAAACATAGCAGTACCGTGTGAGAGAGAAAAAAAAAAAAGGTTGCAGTCAGAGAGAAAATAAAATATTCTACCAACAAGTAGTGGAAAACAAAAGAAACACCTGTTACAGAAGTCACTCCTGTAGATGCCTAGGAAGAGAAATAATAAATCAGTAATTGCCATGAATAACCAAGGCAACAAGCCAGCTCAGAAAGAAAGTGAAAAGTTTCCAGAAAAGGAACTTAAAGATATGGAAATATGTGACTTAAGTGACACAGAATTCAAGATTGCAGTTCTGAAAAAACTTAACGAGATGCAAGAAAACACAGAAAGGCAGTTTAATGAACTCAGAAATACAATCAAAGAACAACATGACCGTTTTACAAAAGAGATTGAAATTTTTAAAAAGAACCAGATAGAATTTCTGGAGAGTAAGAACTCAATAGAAGAAATTAAGAATGAAATAACCAGCTTAGGTAGTAGAGTTGACCAGATGGGGGAAAGAATCGAAGATAGAAACCTGGAAATTACACAGATGGAAGAAGAAAGAGACTTGAGACTTAAAGGAAATTAAAGAACTCTACAAGAACTTTCTGACTACACCAGAAAGAGCAATACAAGAATAATGGGCATACCAGAAGGAGAAGAAAGAAAGAAGGGACAGAGAACATATTCAAACAAATTGTTCATGAGAATTTCCCAAACTTGTGGACAGACCTGGATCCTCAAATCCAAGAAGCAAATAGAACACCTAATTACCTCAATCCCAACAGGCCTTCTCCAAGGCATATGATATTGAAGCTGTCTAAAATCAACGACAAAGAAAGAATCCTCAAGGCAGCCAGGGAAAAGAAGACGGTAACCTACAAAGGAAAGCCCACTAGATTATCATCAGATTTTTCAGCAGAAACTCTACAAGCCAGGAGAGAGTAGAACCAAATATTCAAACTATTGAAAGAGAGAAATTATGAGCCAAGAATAATATATCCAGCAAAGATATCCTTTTGATATGAAGGAGGAATAAAGACCTTAACAGACATACAGAAGCTGAGGGAATTTTCTAATACACGACCTGCACTACAAGAAATACTAAAGGAGGCTATTGGACCACCATCAACAGGGACAATTTGTGGCAACCACAACTCAAAAAGGGGGAGAGTAAAGGCCTGAACCGGAATATGGGAATGGAGAAAGTAAGCGTGCTGAAGAAAATGGAATAATCTAAATATCAAACTTTCTTTTACATAAACTTAAGGGTAACCACTCAAAAAAATACAGAACTGAAATATGTAATGTAGAAAAAGAAGAAACAGAGGGAAACATCATAGAATACCATGACACAGAAATAATAGACAACAACAAAAAGGCAAAGAAAAAATGGAGACACAGCCTTACCAGAAAACTGAAGATACAATGACAGGAAATCCTCACATATCAATAATCACCCTAAAATGTAAATGGTCTGAACTTACCAATAAAAAGGCACAGAGTAGCAGATTGGATCCAAAAACTAAACCCAACCATATGCTGTCTCCAATAGACACATCTCAGCTACAAGGACAAGCATAGACTCAAAGTGAAAGGGTGGGAATTGATACTCCAAGCAAATAGTACCCAGAGAAAATCAGGTGTAGCCATCACGATATCAGATGAAACAGACTTCAGGGTGGAAAAGATAACAAGAGACAAAGATGGACATTTCATAATGGTGAAGGGGACTATACAACAAGAAGACATAACAGTCATCAATAGTTATGCACCCAATCAAGGAGCACCGAAATATACCAAGCAACTACTAACAGAACTAAAGGGAGAAAGTGACCAAAACACAATTATACTAGGGAATTTAAATACATCATTGACAGCTATGGATAGATCATCCAAACAGAAAATAAATAATGAAATAGCAGCCCTAAATGACACATTAGATGAAATGGACATAATTGATATATATAGAGCACTTCGTCCTAAAACATCAGACTATAAATTCTTTTCTAGTGTACATGGAACATTTTCAAGGATAGACCATATTTTGGGACATAAAATCAGCTTCAGCAAATTTAAGAAGATTGAAATCATACCAAGCATATTCTCTGATCACAAGGCTTTGAAATTGGATATCAACTGCAAAAAGAAAGCAGGAAAAAACACAAATACATAGAGATTAAAAAACATACTTTTAAAGAACGATTGGGTCAAAGAAGAAATTAGAGGAGAGATAAAAAGATACACAGAAACAACTTACAATGAAAATACATTCTACCAAAATTTTTGGGATGCAGCAAAAGCTATTTTAAGAGGGAAATTTATATCATTACAGGCCTGTCTCAACAAGAAAAATCCCAAATACATAACCTCATGTTACACCTTAAAAAATTAGAAAAAGAACAAATGAAACTCAAGGTCAGCAGAAGAAGGGAAATAACAAAAATCAGAGCAGAACTAAATGAAATAGAGAACAAATAGACAATAGCAAAAATTAATGTGACAAAGAGCTGGTTCTTTGAAAAGATTAACAAAATTGACAAACCCTTGGCTAGACTCGCTAAGATAAAAAGAGAGAAGACACTAATTAACAAAATCAGAAACGAAAAAGGGGACGTTATCACGGACACCACAGAAATACAAAGGATCATCCAAGAATACTATGAAGGACTATATGCCACCAAATTCAATAACCTAGAAGAAATGGACAAGTTCTTAGAAACATATAGCCTTCCAAGGCTGAACCATGAAGAACTGGAAAATCTAAACAGACTGATCACCAGTAACGAAATTGAATCAGTCATCCAAAACCTTCGGAAAAGCAAAAATCCGGGACCAGATGGCTTCACTAGTGAATTCTACCAAACCTTCAAAGAGGA